>NC_133648.1:119526337-120126337 GCF_009905375.1 Apium graveolens
TTAAGAACAAAACACTTGCATCCAAATACATGAAAATACTTCAGATTTGGCTTCTTTTCTTCACCATCTCATATGGTGTTTTTCCTTGCTTGTTAATGAGTGTTGCATTTTGAGTAAAACAAGCAGTCTGCACAGCTTCAGCCCAGAAATAGGTTGGAAGCTTTGCTTCTTCAAGCATTGTACATGCAGCTTCAATGAGAGTTCTATTCTTCCTTTCAACAACTCCATTTTGCTGTGGAGTTCCAGGAGCAGAGAATTCCTGCTTGATTCCATGGTTTTTGCAGAACTCTTCCATTATCAGATTCTTAAACTCAGTACCATTATCACTCCTTATAATTTTCATAGAATCTTTGACCAATTTATCCAGTTGCCTGACATGATCAATCAAGATAGATGCAGTTTTACTTTTTGTGTGCAAGAAATACACCCATGTGTATCTGGTGAATCATCTACTATGACCAAGGCATATTTCTTCTTTGCAATAGATATGACATTCACTGGACCAAATAGATCAACATGTAGTAGGTGATAAAGCTCAAGTATTGATGATTTAGTCTTGCTCTTGAATGAGGATTTTCTTTGTTTAGCCTTCTGACAAGAATCAAAAAGGCCATCAGGAGCAAATACTGACTTTGGCAGTCCTCTCACAAGATCTTTCTTGACCAACTCATTTATTGTTGAAATTTAAATGAGAGAGTTTCTTGTGCCAATTCCAGCTTTCTTCAATTGATGCTCTACTCATCAGGCAGATTGTAGAACCATCAGTACTTGTTGAAAGCTTGGCTTCATAAATGTTACCATGCCTGTAACCTTTCAGAACAACTTTGCCTGTAGATTTACTCACAACTTCACAGTGTTCTTCAAAGAAATCAACATGATAACCTCTGTCACAGATTTGACTTATACTCAGCAGATTGTGTTTAAGTCCCGAGACCAGAGCTACTTCATTAATGATGACATTCCCAAGATTGAGATTGCCATATCCCAATGTTTTTCCAATGTTGCCATCTCCATAAGAAACACTTGGGCCAGCTTTCTCCACAAAGTCTGATAGTAGGGCTTTATTTCCAGTCATATGTCCTGAATATCCACTGTCCAGAACTAGGATGTTTTTCCTGTTGCCCTGCAATCACAAAGACCACTAATGATTAGTTTTAAGGATCCAGACTTGCTTGGATCCTTTGGCCTTATCAAGTTTGTTAACATTTGCAGCGGATTTAGCATTAGAGTTTATGTTAACATTTTTCTTATTAGAATTTACACTATCAGACTTTGAATCAGAATTTACACTAGAAGGAACAATGGAAACTTTCTTTAAAGAAGGTTTTATTTGATAATAATCATAGTACAAAACTATGATATTCCTTACAAGTATAAATGGAATTCCATAAACTACCACAATGAAACAAGGATTTTGTGGCTTATATCTAACAGACTGACTCTTAAACTCCTGACTTTGAAGGTAAGGAGTTTATGTTCTTATTCTTCCTGCAAAAAGAAGCCAGATGGTTAGAACTTCCACAGTTATGACACGTTTTTCTAGGAGCATTAGGAACAGGTTTATAATCATTGCTTTATTCACACCTTCCTTTCCATTCCTATTTTCCTAGGTGATTTTACCTTGTTTGCATTCTTAACATCTTTCAGCTTATGCATAAGCTGCTTCTTTATCATTAAGCCTATGTTTACTTCAGCTATCTTTTCCTGTTTTAGTTTGTCAGAAGTTAATCCCTTTTAACTTCTGATTTCTCATTATCAGACTTTACAGCTACAAACTTAACAAGTTTTAACTTTGGCTATTGCTTAACAATAACAGGCTTAATTTCTACAGTTTCTTTATCATTCTTATCCTCTCCATAACCTAAGCCCTCTTTCCAGTTTTCACTACTTAACAAATTCTGAGTTGTTCTGCCAGAGTTAGTCCAAGTCCTGATAATCTCTCTTTCCTTTTCTAACTCAATTTTTAGAGATTCATTCATTTTTAGCACTTCATCCCTAACATAAAAGGCATCATCTCTATCTTTCTGAGTTTGATGGAACATAACTAACTCTTTTTCTAAGAAATCATTTCTTTTCTTAAAAGCAAGATTTTCAGAAGTTAATCTTTCACATGTTAAGGTTTGATCTCTATAACTAACAAACATGGTTTTAAGATATCTTCTCAAATCATTAATATAATCAGTATGAAAAGCATAAGTAGTTTGAGGTACCTTTGATTCAGCAGCTTCAGAACTGCTTTCAGCACTTGCCTTATCAGCATTTGCCATCAAGGCATAATTCTCCTCACTTTTAGAATCTGAGGTGTCTGTCCAGCTTTTCTTCTTTGTGACAAGAGCCTTGCCTTTGTCACTCTTCACTTTCTTGCAATCAGGAGATATGTGGCCTTTCTCACCACAATTATAGCATTTGACATTGGTATAATCTCCTTTGTCGGACTTTCCTTGCCTTTCCTGGAAAACTTCTTTCCCTTCCTGAACTTCCTGTATGCAATCTTTGTGATCCCTTTCACCATAAGAGCACACAGCTTCATCATCTCTTCATCAGCATCCGTCTCAGGCAGGCTTTCAGATTCCGAGTCATCATCACTTTTAGAACTTGATGACTCAGTATCAGACTTTGTGAAAAGAGCTTTACCCTTGTCTTTCCTTGAGGTAGGTGCTTTGGGGGATTCTTCTTCAGCTTTAAGAGCAATTGTTCTTGACTTTCCTCCTTTCCTCTTGCTTCTTTGTTCCATCTCAAGTTCATGAGTCTTGAGCATTCCATAGATTTCATCAAGAGTTGTTTCATCAAGATTGTAGTTGTCTCTTATTGTTGTTGCCTTTAAATCCCAGCATTCAGGAAGAGCTAACAGGAATTTAAGGTTTGAATCTTCAAGATCATACTCTTTATCAACCAGTGACAGATCATTCAAGAGTTTGACAAATCTATCATATAAATCAGTCAATGACTCATTAGCCTTTGAGTCAAAGTGTTCATACTCTTGAGTGAGTATTGTCTTCATGTTCTTCTTAATCGTATCAGTTCCCTGACACCTTGTTTCCAGGGCATCCCATATCTCCTTTGCAGTCTTGCAGTTTATTACCCTGTTTGACATTACATTATCAATGGCACTATGCAGTAAGTGTCATACCTTAGCATCCTTAGCAATTGATGCGATATCTTCAGCAGTGTAATCACTCTT
Source organism: Apium graveolens (assembly GCF_009905375.1). Taxonomy (NCBI): domain Eukaryota; kingdom Viridiplantae; phylum Streptophyta; class Magnoliopsida; order Apiales; family Apiaceae; genus Apium; species Apium graveolens. The sequence goes on from NC_133648.1 coordinate 119,529,519, forward strand.
CTCTTTTGGTACAGTCTTTGCTGCTTCACCTGCAACTGCAACAGCGAGCTTGGTTGGTTTGTGAGGCCCTTCCTTTCTATCAATATGGGATATTCTCACCATCCATATGGGATATTCAGATGGCCTCAATATGGGAACTCTGATGGTCTCATATCGGCTTTGAATTTGTGTCTTTGGAGGTTCTTCAATTTTGGTGGGCTTAGTTGGAGTTTCTGTTTCAGACATGATTGTGTTTGGATCTTAAACTGTTTGTATGCTAACAGATTGGATCTGATACCACTTGTTAGGTCACACACACATACTGTAGAGGGGGTGAATACAGTGTAAAGTATAATCAAATCAAACTTTAATAACTCAAGTAACAGAAAACAAACTTTATTGAAATAATAAACTCTGTTACAGTATGGAACTGTTACCTCTCAGTGATGAACAAAAATCACGAGAGCTACTAGGGTTACTACGAATAATATTTTCGATAATGATAACACTTATGGTGTAAACCCTATGTCTGTGTTTATATACTACACAGTTACAAGATAATTGCTAATTGATATGGAATATAATTCTGCTTCCTAAAATATACCAATCATATATCTTTTCTTCCAAGTATTCTATTCTTCATAGAATTCCTTCTTCATGCATATCTCTTCTTACGTTTGTCTCGATCTTCTTTCCTTTAATCAGCTGCTGTCCTTATCTGAACGTCCTTCAGTACTTAAGTTCTGATATCCATCTTCTGATGATTATCTCCTGATAATATAAGTACTGATATCCTTAAGTCCTGACTTCCAGTAAGTACTGATTTATCCTGTTTAAGTAAGATCTGAAAACTAAACATAAATCATATTAGCCATGACATTATCAAATATATCTAACATGCTCACACCCTCATCCAGGAAACCAAAATTAGTCTTGGTACAATGCACCATTGAGTTCAAGGATTACTTAAAATAAATTCATTTAAAAAGGAAATTTAACCATGGATGAAGAGCTAGGGAGTGGCTGTAACATCAATGGCCATCCCAAGATGGCATCGATGGTGGATTCATCGGCAGGAGGTTCGTCTGAACATACCTCAACCTGGGTGGTAGAAGCTTGTACTTTTGTCTTCCACAGAAGGAGCATCAGCTACGGTTAGGATAACTTTTGCACCTTCTTTATTTTTCTTCTTTTTGACTCTCTCAGCTTCCTTAGCGGCATCCTCTCCAAGCTTTAACCAATCGAAATCGGGGAACACAACTATGGTGGATTTCGTAAGCCCTTCACCCCGTTGGCCCATCCAGCCTTGTACTTTGCCTTCTTGGTATCCAAAAGCACGACTTTTTATTATCCACCACTGATTAAAGCTTGAAAATCTTTATCTCAAGCTCGGGCACCTTTCTGGCGTGGTCAGCCGCAACTTCTTCCTTCTCCTGGTCTATGGAACTAACGATCTGGTTAAGCTGATCCCTTTCTTTGAGAAGCTGGGATTCCGAGCTTCTTATCTTCTTCAAAATCTTGGCATCTCTCTTCATATCATCATCCTTAGCTTTTAGAAAAGCCCTTATTCTTTGACTTCCTCAGACAGCCTTTAGTCCACACGGGAAGCTTCAATAATCCGCTCCACATGCTTCAGCTGAAGGGATAGGCTTTGGGCATTGGACATGGTAATGAGAGATGCAGCTTCGGTGAACTTGATCTTATCCCACTAGGCGATGGTTTCGTCAGGAACTTGGTTTTTTAGCATCTCGCTGAATAGCTGGAGCTTTCCAGCATCTTCTAGAACAACACCACTTCCTAATCGCTTTCCTAACTTGGAAACTAAAGCTCTAGCCTGATCAAGAGCATCCATTGATAGCTTCCTTTTTGTGGAGGTACCAAACTTTTCCAGGGTTGAGGAGGAGTGATGAATTCTTGAATTGGGGGAGACCTGAATAGGATTTTTGTTCTCATCATCAGAGCAAATATCTTCGAACTGATTGTCTACTTAATGCTAGAGAGAATTCCAGAAGCCATCTCTACAAAAATAGATGATGGAAAGAAGTCAGATTATATGAGAGGCATAGATCGAGGGGAATGAAACAATCACTATAAAGTAATAGAATAAACATAAAGATGCATGCATGAACCTATCATCTATGAGGTCCCAGCTTCATCAGCTGAACCCCCCTTAGAAACAAAACCACAATCTCCCAGTTTATCTTCAGTCAGTAAACTTGTACCATTTCCTAAAGCGGATGACAAGGAAAATGCTCGTTTAGTACATTTTAATAGGTTACTTGTGAGGGGTGACATAGCAAATGCCACTACAAACATAGGTACGAGGATGACAAGTTAACAAAGGAAGGTAGAGGAACCGTCTAAATAGCTTCAGATGGAAGTTAATTTTATGACACTTACTAGGATGTAGCTTGAAATCTTTCTTATAGGAAGGGAAACCATATCAATACAAAAATTGTTGTTGCCATCCGGACATCCCTTTTTTATTTTCACCTATGCACTTGCAGTCGTGAACTCCCCAACCAGCGAGATAGAATCTGAAGGAGCTGAAGGAAAGTTAGGGTTCACTACCTTAACTCTGAAACGGGTTCTGGTACTGACAGTTCTAGGATAAGCTGAAGAAGCTAAACTAAAGTCGGAAGGATCCACGCAAAAGGCTTCCTTGGTACTAGATTGGTGGAAGCTGGCAGTTGCGGATGCACGGCTAGGAGGAGGTATGGTCATTAAAGATGGACACGCAGACAATATGTCAAACAGGTTGTGAGAATTTTGGAATAAGCAGAGAGACATCTGTTGTAATAACACGAATTTTTGGGACTTTGTAAAATGATGAATGAATAGTAATCTTAAAGATCAAGGAAAAACTTTTAAGCCCACACTATATCAGGGTATTAAATTAATATTCCGAGTTGATATTGTGATTATACGTACCAAATGAGTGTATGCAAAAGTCTTTAATTCTCGAAGAAAACCAATAATTCAAAATGACCTTATTTTACGAATTATCGAGGAATACGAGAGTCACATTACGATCAAGGATTTAAAATCCTACGTACGAAACCCAAGTACAAGATTAAAAAATATAAGGATTTATAAGAAAGGATTACCCCGTGAATCACTTACGAGGATTTACCACAATTACGAGGAAGTGACCTAGTAAATACGTAAGTGAATTAATAAACGTAATAAACCCATGGAAATCCCATTGTAAACCATACAAATTAATTAGTACAAATACAACCAAGGATTGGTGATCAAATAGTAACCCATCCAAGAAGTATAGTAACATGTTTGGAGTAAATAGTAGAAATGATGGAGTGTGTACTTCTTAGCTTGTAAGTTAGGAAGTTAAGGTCATACTTCATGAGTTATACAAGCAATATACATATCTATGTGCCACAAAATTAACCAACATCAAAAGCACACATGCAAGCATCCAAAAACTCTCTCTCCCCCCCCACCTCTCTCTCTCACTCTCTCTCTCTCTCCCCCTCTCACCCATTCATCCCATTCAGCCCTTACAAGAAAAGGAGAAAAAGAAATCAAGAACTCAAGTTCTAGCCATGGATAAATCCTAGAATTAATTCTCAAGATTCAATATTATCAAACTAAAGTAAAGTAAATCTTTCACCCCATTTCTTTGTGTTTTTCATAGGTAAATAAAATGATAAAGATGATGATGAATAGTAACCAAATAGTAATTTCAAGTTGTTTTGTTGATTTCTTGGTTGGTTAAGGATCTTTAAGCTCATCCAAGGATTAATAAAGTATAATACATTCTATAGAGGCCCTCCAAGAACCCAAGAAAGTTATAAAACCTTATTTCAAAGTTTGTTTGTAATGAACTTTTCAAGAAAAGCATGGATCTTGAATATAGGTTAAAGTTGTAGTATTTGTATGTTAGTTGATTATTTTGGATGAATTTTGTAATATCCCATATTTTCAAATATTATTATTATAATTATTTGGAATTATTTATGTGACTTTTATGTGAATTTTAGTGAATTATCTGATAAGTGAATTGATGTTTGGGTGTTTAGATGTGATATTATTCGAGTATTTGAATTTTTATATGTCCAGAATAAAATATAGATAATTGTGATATTTTTTTCTGGTAATTTTTGGACTGTTAGATAATTTTATATTGATTTATGAATTATTAATTATTTTCTGAATAATTACCAAAATTATTTTATAAAGCCGGGAATCGTCAAACTTCAACCGTTTTTGCGTTTTTATAACCCGAAACTCTTCGGAAAACTCCTTCCTAACCTAATCTGGTAATTCCGGACATTTTTCGTGTTTTGACTTTTTCAATCCGGATTACGGTTTGACCCGTGCGCGGCCCGACGCAAGATTTTCGATACGATAGTCATTTCGGTAATCAACAAAAACCCGTATTCTCGAAAGACTGGATATTTTTACGTTATTTTCGTATATAGTGTTTTATAAAAAGCTCGGTTTTGATAATTATCCAATTCAGGTATTGAATTGTATCGTTTTTATAGTTACTTAGCAGCTAAGCAACTAATTTAACGATCCAAAACGATCCAGAATGATCCAATATTTCATAAATATAAATAGTCTAATTCTTATTCCGTTTATTCCGTTTATTCATTTGTAACCAGTTAAAACACCGTAAATACAGAGGAAAACCCGAGAAACCGATACGTTCCTGAGAATCAAACACAAGAACGAAGGCGTTATCGAACTCCGATTCGGGCGTGCAGCATATCAAAACAAAGCTCTCGAAATCTTCTTTCTGAATCAATCATCAGTTTCTGCCCAGAAATCATGGTAATTTTCTTATTTATTTATTTATATTCGAATTATTTAGTAATTAAATTATAAAAATTTGTTCTTGATGTTGTTGATGTGATTTGATGTTTCCATGTTGTAGAGCATGTTTTTCTGGTCGATTTGGTATATTATACTTCAAAAATAGAGTTCAATATCATATAGAAATTAAGGTTTGATTTTCTGAAAATTTCTTGATTATGTGTTCTTGGTGTTCTTGAAGAGTTCTGAAAATCAAAGTCAATTTTAAAGGTGTCACCAAATCACAAGTATGAATATCCGTTGTGAAGTTCTCAATCTGTTCTATATGATTTTAGCATCAAAATCAATTGAGGTTTGGTAATTTTTAAATTCATAATTTTAGGGTTTATACCCGAATTTGGGGTTTTTATTTCTGTTAAACCTGGGTTGTTTTTTATTATATAAACGTGTTGGGTGTGATTAGAGCATCATTTTCATGTATAAATCACTGTGTTTTGTTTAGAATTGAGCGATTTCGATCATTCACCGGATTTTGGATGCCGGTCGTCGATTTTTGGTTGTAAATCAACCAGACAAATTGAACCAGCAGTTATTCGTGATTGTGGTTGTGATAATTGGTCAGTAGAGTGTCTGTGGAATCGAATGGTACTGAGAAGCGTGAGCAGAGGTCGTGTTTAGGGGAAGAACGGAGATCGCCGGAGTCGGGATGGCCGGCCGGAATCTGGGCAGGATCCGGCAAGTTCATCTTGACCCGGATTCCTGTTCTTGCCTGACCCGGTTGGGTTTAATCCTGACCCGGGTTCAATCTTTATAAACCCTAACCCAAAACCTCTAAACTGTTTTTACATATTTTGTTTTTAAAATTATTTCAAAATTCAATTTTATTTTGAAAATCATTATTTTAATTCTGAAAATTTATTTTAATTTAAAAATAAATCCAAATTATTTAATTAATTAATTTTAGTTGATAATTAATTATTTAATTAGTCAATTAATTTAAATATTAATTGATTAATTAATTTAATTAGTTATTAATTAATTTTAATTGATTATTTAATTAGATTTAATCATTTATTTTTGTTTTAAAAATTCCGAAAAATAGTTTCGAGCTTTAAAATATTATTTTAAATTATTTTCCAAGCTCGATAATTCTAATAACATTATTTTCGGGTGTTCGAGCCCTATTATTTAATTATTAAATGATTCGGAGACCCGTTTTAATTCTGAAAAATGTTCAAAAATTCATAATAAATTAACCGTTCGTCCGTTTAATACGAAACGAACGCGTACAGACTCAGAAAAATATTCCGATTTCAATAAAAATAATTTCGAGACCCAAATCATTTTGTTTCGAAAGGTCGCTTGTTTTACAAGTTATTCTGAGTCGATTATTGATAGATAAATCACATTTTTGACCCGATTTCAGTTTTAAACTTATCGAGTCGAACCTTCTGATGAACCGAGTCTTATGTGATATGAATTATGTGATATATGAGTTATGTGCTTATGTGCTATGTGAATTACGTGTATATGTGGGTCATAAGTCTTGTGTTTGACTGTTTTCCTTGTGTGTGGGCTATCGTATGGGTAGACGATAGGCTTTTGACTCGTAGTTTGTCAAGTGGTTATCGATTAGACAATTAAAGTTGTATATTTTAATTATAGATGCGGATCTCTCAAGTTGATCAGGACAAGACGTTGGATAAAGAATGAGATGAAATGGTATTGGGTAGCTGGCATCTAGCAATCGCAGGAGCAGCATATCGATGAAGTGTTGAAAAGAAAGATGGTGATATTTTGAGACAGAATGTCAGGATAGATGCGTCTTTGCGAGTGTGAATAACTGCTAAATCCCAAAGGCAAGTACCCCTGACTTCACTTATCGTTCAAGTGACGTTTATTTCGAATCATATTATGCAAGTATCCCTATCATCACTTATTGTTCAAGTGATATTTATTTTGAAGCTTATTATGCAAGTATTGTTTTCCCTATTCAATTTGTAATAGATAAATATTTTACATATCGCTGAATTAAATAATTCTGTTTATGCAAGTACCCTCTGCTATTCTATGTTCAGAATAGCTAAGTGATTTTACTTATCAACTTATTGAATTTACAAATGTTTTGGATTTTGAGAAAGATGACGTTGTTTTGGTTTTTCTGCCCAAGTAAATGGGGGAATAAAAGTTTTTAAGGGTGTCGAGTATTATGACCCCTCTCAATAAAATGTTTTTAAGATTGGATGGTTGCGTAAGAGGCCGTGGCGGCGGTCCAGTGTGAGCTATGTGTTATACTGGATATAACACCTTGCTAGGCCGATATGTGCCTTGGGTGCCCCTTTGTTTAGTTGGATATGATTCGGCATACCGGTGTTGCTCCGCGGCTGATCACCGGCGGCAACACACCGTCGTTCGAGGATTCCAATCTAAATTATGATATTGTTTTGATATTCATAGAATAAATGATTTATCAACTGTTTCTGTTTTGGATTAACGGTGAAATGCAGTTTTGATTCAGATTCTAATTTATGCTGATACTTATGTTGTTGTTAAATATCAAAGGTGGTATTAGTACAGATGATTGGGGTTGACTTCAGTATGGAATGTTGTTAGCATCAAAGTTCGTATTGATATCTAATTTGATATGACAACAAAATAAGTATTAATCTCAAGAGTTCGGTTTTGAGTAAAGTTTATGATTCAATCCATAATCATTGTTTCATGTTATTGTGGTTTACGATATTTCCGTAAACACTGTTTTACGAGTTTTATTCTCGTTATGATTCAAAGTATTGTTGAAGCACGTCGCTGGAAAATATAAAAAGGGTTTTTGAATACAATTAAGGGATCAATTCTGGGGTTCCACTACTATAATTTTATGATTCAACAATTATGATTTTTAAATGTTCTGCGCTGATGCAGATGTCGGTTTTATATCAAAACGACCCTATATATGCTATAATTAACTTGCTGAGCATTTCTTTCGCTCATACTTGCCTGTTTTTAAATTTAACCTCCAGTGAGGATTAGCTTGCGCTGTTTAGCTGCATAATTCGAGGAAGCAAAGAAGAAGCTTTTGGAAGGTGGTTGGTCCAGGGTTTATGGACTAGTGTAAGTTTTATTGTATAAAGTTGTTTATATTATATTATATATAGTTGTATATTTTATTTGGGCCTAGTATACTTCATTTCGAAGTTATACTAGTGGGTTTAGTTTTGAGTTGTATTTGTTGAAAAGAGTTTTAAAAGAAAGAGAAAAATTATTTGTGGAATTTGGATATCTTGTTTCTAGAACTGTAACCTTAAAAGATCTTGGATTAGTTTGGGGTCATTTATGATAAATATCTTCCGCTGGCACTTAATTTTGATTAAACAGGTTATTTTGGATTGAGGTTTCATAGTGATGACCAAATCTTCTGACCCCGGATTTGGGGGCGTTACAGGTTGGTATCAGAGCTGAGGTTATAGTAAACTAGAAACGAGAGTGTGTAGGAGTGTGTATAGCTATGTGAGGACGTTTGAGCTCATATCGAGTTCCTGTTGGACTATTGGATATAGTACCAACGAATAAGTTAAGATAGGCGCATTCGTTTGAGATGATTGTGCTGAGCTGGATGGAACTCCGGAAAGCTGCAAACTTCTATTATGGCATTTTTCGAGACTACGATTCGATGACGATGGAGATTATCGATATCCTTGGAACGTGAAGAAGTGGGTGACGATTCAACTGGAGAGTTCAAATTGAAGATAAATATTAAGACTTTGGCAATACCTTCTCTTTCTATAATTCCTTTTGACATCTCTCAAAAGAAGTAATTGTTAGAGGATATATTCCCTAACACTCATTTTCAATCATAATTGTGTTTTAAATGTGCCAGAGGCTGTCATGAAGCCTATTTTTCAGGTTTTGATAGCTCTGTCAAGTTATGATAATTAATTCCACTTTTCTTATTTGGTGGATAGTTTCTTGGTAATGTGACACCACTTGCTCATTTGGTGTCAGAATTTTGTTCTCTGGATTTCATTTCCTTCATAAATATCATCTTTGAAATCTTTTCAGTTTTATTCATTTGATTTTCAATTCCGTTGATATTCTTTTATTCTGACTGAGATGAACAACCCTAACTTTAGGGGACACAAGGTATACCTGTCTGTGTGATAGGAGTTGGATGGGACGCCTGATAAGTGGCATTTTATACCACTTAGAACGTCTTAAAATGGCTTAAATTGGTGTCTTGAAATCAAGTATTTTGTGTATTTAATGCGTTTTTCTAGTGTTTATGCATTTCAGGGTATTAGTTGCATTTCGGGGGAGGAATCATCAAGAATAAGCCTTGGCATGTGTTCACCATTGCGAGAGGAAAGGAATGGGCAGATTACGGCGAAGAAATGGAGCAAGCTTGGAATTTTTCCAATAGGGTACTGCGCGCCCGCGTAGCAATGCTGAGCGGCCGCGCAGCAGCCTGCGCGCCCGCGCAGAAATGCTGAGCGGCCGCGCAAGGTCGGGGAAAAAGCTGAATTATTTTAGACTTCTACTTCTGTGTGGCTTCCAACTTCTATGTAATCTGAGTTTTATGGGACTATTATATAGGTAGATTTGAGACGTTTTCATAGAGAGTATTAAGGAGATTATGTTTTAGATTGTGTTTTACGCAAGAAGCGAAGGAGATAAGGAAGAAGACCGATTTAGCACACCGCAACGAAGAGGAAGCATATATTCTTGTGATTCTTGTTTCGTTGTAACGTTGGATGCTAGTTTTCTTGCTTTGACTTATTTACTCTTGTGACGTACTCTGTTTTAATATAATTAGTTTAGTTATTATTTTCTTGTGTTTGTTTATCATGATTTCATATGAACCCATGATGGCGATGAGTTCTATTATGGGCTAATCGTGATCATGGGGTTACAACGAATTTATTATGGAATTCTTTAGTTAATTGTTTAATACTTTAGTGTGTGATGATTGCATGATATCTAGTATTGGTTGCGCGTATTCGTCTTATGTGCGTCACGAACATATAAGATAGGGTGTTAATCTCTTGTGAAGCGACGGTGGATCTTGAGATTTAGAACTTGCCATGCTAGCATAGGTTCATGTACGTTGTGCATGATTAGTGGGTAACTCTAACAGTTTTATTTGCCCTATGTAATCAAAAGGAATAACTTGTGCTTAAATCGTTGTGTTGTCAATTTCTGTAGACATATAGGAACTCAACATAATTGATGACTATTCAACTTCTATCTTAATTGTGGATGCTTGGTAGAATGGTATTAGTACAATGAAAGTTGGCTTTTATTAGTTTCGTGTTATTCGATTAATGTCATCACTGTCACATGCTAAATGTAATAACAATGGCTATAGAAGGAAGTAATAATGAAGTTGTGATCTCATGAGTGTTTTATTATTGATAATTTGAAGTGTTAGTTAAGTGGTTAATTAAGAAGTTAATTATAGTTAATATTTAATCAACAATTTTAAGTGTTATTATCTTAACATTGAGAAGTAATCATACATTGGTGAGTGAGTTTAATTAGACAATAATTTAGTCTGAGTCTCTGAGGGAACGAACTAGAAAGTATTCTATATTACTTGCGAACGCGTATACTTGCGTGAATATTAGTGCGTGTTTTTGCCCTAACAAGTTTTTGGCGCCGCTGCCGGGGACTCGGCGTATTTGTTTAGTTTATGTACTTACCATCATTGGTCATTAGGACTCAGTGATTAGGACGTAGTAGTTACTTACTCTTTTCGGTTGTGTTTTAGGTACTTTAGCAAGCGTTTATGCAAACTCGTTCTCGTGCTCGCAAGAGGACTTTAGATACAACTGAGGAGACAAACGAAGTTCTTGATATTCCGGAGAAGTTAGATTTTGAGGATTCGGATTCAGGCGCTGAGCAGAAAGAACCAGTAAACATGGGAGATCGTATTGGTCAAGCTGATCCAGCTCTTATGGATTTTTCTCGGCCTAAAATTGATTATATTCAGTCAAGCATCCTTCATCCGGCTATTCAAGCTAACACCTTTGAAATCAAGCCGGGCACTATTCAGATGGTGCAGAATTCTGTTTCTTTTGGAGGAGCGACAACTGAAGACCCCAACATGCACATAAGAAATTTTGTCGAGATCTGCAGCACTTTTAAGTATAATGGCGTGACTGATGAGGCTATCAAGTTGAGGCTTTTCCCATTCTCACTGAGGGATAAGGCTAAAGACTGGTTACATTCTGAACCAGCTGGGTCCATCACTACGTGGCAAGATCTTGCACAAAAGTTTCTGGTGAAGTTTTATCCAATGGCAAAGACTGCTGCTATGAGGAGTGCTCTTACTCAGTTTGCGCAGCAACCTACAGAATCTATGTGCGAGGCTTGGGAACGCTACAAGGAAATGTTGAAAAAATGTCCACATCATGGAATGCCGGATTGGATGGTAATCACTGGTTTTTATAATGGTTTGGGGGCCCAATCTCGGCCCATGCTCGATGCAGCAGCTGGAGGAGCCTTATGGGCTAAAAGCTATACTGAGGCGTATAATCTTATAGAGACAATGGCTGCGAATGAGCATCAAAACCCAACACAGAGGATGACGTCAGGCAAGGTCACAGGTATTCTGGAAGTTGATGCAGCCACCGCTATTGCAGCCCAGCTCCAAGCGCTATCAATGAAGGTTGATTCTCTGGCTACGTATGGAGTTAATCAAATAGCTATGGTTTGTGAGCTTTGTGCAGGTTCTCATGCTACGGAGCAGTGTTCTCTTTTCAACGAATCTGTTCAGTATGTGAATAATTATTAGCGACAACAGCAGCTAGTGCCAGCGACCTATCATCCTAATAACAGAAATCATCCAAATTTCAGCTGGGGGAATAATCAGAATGCTATTCAGCCACCATATCAGCAAGGGGTGAGTAAACAGTTTAACCCACCTGGATTCCAGCAACCACAGCAGTATGCTACAAGGCAATCATATCCTCAACAGGGAAGTGCAGCTGCACCTACTAGTGCTGATTTTGAGGAACTTAAGCTGTTGTGTAAGAGTCAGGCGGTTTCTATCAAGACCTTGGAAAATCAAATCGGTCAATTAGCCAATGCAGTGCTCAATCGTCAACCTGGCACTCTTCCCAGTGACACGGAAGTACCAGGCAGGAAGGAAGCTAAAGAGCAAGTCAAGGCTATTACCTTAAGGTCTGGAAAAGTAGCTGAGGATGAAAAGGCAAAAGAAGTAGAAGCTGAAGTTAGAGATAAAGAATCTAAGAAAAAGGAGAAAGCGGCGGAACCAAGGAAGACTACTGTTGAACACACTCTGCCTGAGGCTAATACAGGGGAGAAACAGCTCTATCCTCCACCACCTTTTCCTAAGAGATTGCAGCAACAAAAGCTGGATAGACAGTTCGGGAAGTTTCTGGAGGTGTTCAAGAAACTTCACATCAATATACCTTTCGCTGAGGCTCTGGAACAAATGCCTAGTTATGCGAAGTTTATGAAGACTATTCTTTCAAGGAAGGTGAAACTGGATGACCTTGAAATCGTTGCTCTCACGGAAGAATACAGCGCGGTTCTGCAACAAAAGTTACCACCAAAACTGAAAGATCCAGGAAGCTTCACCATTCCTTGCACCATTGGCAATCTAACTTTTGACAAGTGCCTTTGTGATTTGGGAGCAAGCATTAATCTGATGCCCTTGTCGATCTTTAAAAAGCTGGATCTTCCTGATCCAAAACCCACATACATGTCGCTACAATTGGCGGACCGTTCCATTACTTACCCAAGGGGCATAGTTGAGGATGTGCTCGTCAAGGTGGATAAGCTCTTCTTTCCAGCAGATTTTGTTATTCTGGATTTTGAGGAAGATAAGAAGATTCCCATAATCTTGGGGAGGCCTTTCTTGGCTACTGGCCGTACCTTGATAGATGTGCAAAAAGGGGAACTTACTATGCGGGTCCAAGATCAGGATGTGACCTTCAACGTATTAAGACAATGAAATTCCCTACAGAAGATTAGGATTGCTTAAAAGTGGATGTGATTGATTCCGCGGTTACTTCGGAACTCGAGCACATGCTAATGTCTGATGCATTGGAAAAGGCCTTAGTGGGAGAATTTGACAGTGATGATGAAGATAACAACGAGCAATTACAATATCTGAACGCTTCTCCCTGGAAGCGAAAGCCTGGACATACCATTTGAATCTCTTGGTACTTCTGACCTTAAGAATGCTGAAGGGAAGCTCAACCATCAATAGAGGAAGCACCTACCTTGGAGCTCAAACCACTACCTGAACACTTGAGGTATGCTTTTTTAGGTGATTCATCTACGTTACCTGTTATTATTTCAGCTGACCTTTCAGGTAGTGAGGAAGACAAGCTCTTAAGGATTTTGAAGAGAATTCAAATCGGCTATAGGATGGACCATAGCAGACATCAAGGGGATAAGTCCTTCATATTGTATGCATAAAATTCTGCTAGAGGAAGGTAGTAAGCCAACTGTGGAACAGCAACTGAAGACTGAATCCCATCATGAAGGAGGTGGTGAAGAAAGAAATTCTGAAATGGCTAGATGCAGGCATCATTTATCCTATTTATGACAGCTCGTGGGTGAAGCCCCGTACAATGTGTACCTAAGAAAGGAGGTATCACTGTGGTCGCAAATGAAAAGAATGAGCTCATCCCTACTCGAACAGTTACAGGATGGAGAGTATGCATGGATTATAGGAAATTGAACAAAGCCACAAGGAAGGATCACTTTCCTCTTCCATTTATTGATCAAATGCTTGACAGATTGGCGGGACATAAGTATTTTTGTCTTCTGGATGGTTATTCCGGGTATAATCAGATTTGTATTGCACCAGAGGATCAGGAAAAGACTACCTTCACTTGTCCATTTGGCACATTTGCTTTTCGTAGAGTTTCGTTTGGGTTATGTGGCGCCCCGGCCACCTTTCAAAGATGTATGATGGCTATATTCTCTGACATGATTGGAAATAACGTCGAAGTGTTCATGGATGACTTCTCCGTCTTTGGACACTCATATGATAATGTTTGAATAATCTGCGCGCCGTACTCAAAAGATGCGTGGAAACTAATTTGGTGCTTAATTGGGAGAAATGTCATTTTATGGTGCGTGAAGGCATTATCCTTGGGCATAAGGTCTCTAGCAAGGGTCTGGAGGTTGACAAGGCCAAGGTGGGAGTCATTGAAAATCTTCCCCCACCCAATTCTGTGAAAGGAATCCGTAGTTTTCTTGGTCATGCGAGTTTTTATCGGTGATTCATCAAGGACTTTTCAAAGATATCTAAGCCGTTGTGCAATTTGCTTGAGAAAGATGTGCCTTTCAAATTTGATGATGAATGTTTAGGCAGCATTCGAGACTCTCAAGAAGAGTTTGATCACTGCACCAGTTATTATAGCACCAGATTGGACAGAACCTGTTTGAGATGATGTGTGATGCGAGTGATTATGCGGTAGGGTGCAGTTCTGGGACAGCGCAAGAAAAATCTCTTCCATGTGGTCTACTATGCGAGTAAGACTTTAAATGGTGCCCAATTGAACTACACCACTACTAAGAAGGAGCTTTTGGCTATAGTCTTTAGCTTTGAGAAATTTCGATCTTATCTGCTTGGTACGAAAGTAACAGTATTCACTGATCATGCAGCTATTCGCTATCTGGTTTCTAAGAAGGATTCGAAGCCGAGACTCATTCGTTGGGTGCTTTTACTTTAGGAATTTGAGTTAGAGATCAAAGATAGAAAAGGTACCGAGAATCAAGTAGCTGACCATCTCTCTAGGTTGGAGAATCTCGATTCTACTTCACAAGATAGGACGTTAATCAATGAATCTTTTTCGGATGAGCAGTTGTTTGCAATTCAGGAGGAAGAACCATGGTTTGCAGCTATTCGCTATCTGGTTTCTAAGAAGGATTCGAAGCCGAGACTCATTCGTTGGGTGCTTTTACTTCAGGAATCTGAGTTAGAGATCAAAGATAGAAAAGGTACCGAGAATCAAGTAGCTGACCATCTCTCTAGGTTGGAGAATCCCGATTCTACTTCACAAGATAGGACGTTAATCAATGAATCTTTTCCGGATGAGCAGTTGTTTGCAATTCAGGAGGAAGAACCATGGTTTGCAGATATTGTAAACTATCTTGTCAGCAATATAATGCCTCTTAATTTGACATCCGCGCAAAAGAAGAAGTTTCTGCATGAGGTGAAGTGGTATATGTGGGATGAACCATATTTGTTTAGACAGGGAGCTGACCAGATCATCAGGAGATGTATTCCGTTCTGTGAGACGGAGGGGATATTACGAGACTGCCATTCCACGGTTTATGGTGGACACTATGGAGGTGAGAAGACGGCAGCTCGTATTCTGCAAGCAGGTTTTTTCTGGCCTACTTTGTTCAAGGATGCTCATCAGTTTGTTTTAAGGTGTGATCGTTGCCAAAGAGTGGGAAATTTGTCAAGGAAGGATGAGATGCCATTAAATGTGATGCTTGAAGTCGAGGTCTTTGATGTGTGGGGAATCGATTTCATGGGGCCTTTTATCTCGTCTTGCAATAATCAGTACATCTTGCTGGCAGTCGATTATGTCTCAAAATGGGTCGAAGTTAAAGCTTTACCGACAAATGATGCAAAGGTAGTACTAAATTTTCTTCATAAGCAAATTTTCTCAAGGTTTGGAACGCCTCGGGTAATCATAAGTGATGAAGGATCGCATTTTTGCAACCGTAAGTTCACTTCTATGATGCAGCGTTATAATGTGAATCATCGAGTAGCTACTGCCTATCATCCGCAAACAAATGGTCAAGCGGAAGTGTCTAACAGAGAGATAAAGGCATATTCTAGAGAAGGTTGTTTGTCCGTCAAGGAAGGATTGGTCTTTAAAGCTCGATGAAGCTGTTTGGGCTTACAGAACAGCATACAAAACTCCACTTAGGGATGTCACCGTTTCAGTTGGTGTACGGTAAGGGATGTCATCTACCAGCGGAGCTTGAGCATAAGGCCTACTGGGCATTGAAGAAATTGAACCTGGATTCAGATGCAGCTGGTAAGAAAAGAATGCTTCAGCTTAATGAACTTGATGAATTTCGACTTCAAGCGTACGAGAATAACAAAATGTATAAGGAAAATGTGAAGAGGTGGCACGATAGGAAGCTACATCCTAAGTTATTTGTGCCAGGGCAACAAGTTCTTTTATTCAACTCTCGGCTCCGACTTTTTCCTGGGAAGTTGAAATCAAGGTGGTCTGGACCTTTTATTGTCAAAACTGTGTTTCCACATGGAGCGGTGGAAATTTTTGAGAATGATTCGGACCAAGCATTCAAGGTTAACGGTCAGCGGTTGAAGCACTACTATGGGGACATGGCAAACCGAGAGGTGGTTAGTGCCATTTTGTTGACTACTTGAGAAAGGTACGGAACGTCAAGCTAATGACGAAAAAGAAGCGCTGCGTGGGAGGCAACCCATGAATTGTTGTTACAGGAACCCTTAGAAGTTAATAACCTATCCAAAAACACAAAAAAATCAGAAAACAGGGGCTGAAAAAAAAAATTCCAGAGACCCTCTGCGACTCCGCGCAGCTATGCTGAGCGGCCGCGCAGCTTGCTGCACGCCCGCGCAGAAATGCTGAGCGGCCGCGCAGGGGTCGAGTTCCAGAAAATTTTTTGCAGTTCAGAAAAAAAAAAAAACACAAAAACAGTTTTAGCCCATAAACCCACGAATTGTTCCCACTACCCCATCATTTTAACCCTTAATTCCCAAACCCTAATCTAATCCATACCCTATATATACATACACCTATCCTACATATCTCCCACAAAACTTCCTACACTTAAACCCTCTCACAAACATCAAAAATCAGTTCTTACACACTTCTATTCACGAATCAATGGCACCCAAGAGAGCACGCACTATTGACAGAAGCAGCACAGTTCCTACTGCTGATTCTTCGAGGGGCACTGCTGCAAGGCCTCGGTTAACTGACAGAGCTGCGGAGGAGGAGTACACTAGGTTGTTGGGGAAGCCGATTCTGAAGGAGAGGGGGTTTTTACCATCAGGGAGGGATGGTGAGTTGTTGCCCATGATTGCAGAGAAGGGGTGGATAGCTTTTTGTGAGTCACCCGAAGCAGTACCGATGAGCGTTGTTCGCGAGTTCTACGTGAACGCGAAGGCTGAAAAGAATGGGTTTTCTGCAGTCCGTGGGCTGACGGTTGATTATCATCCTGCGGACAATTGGCCGTGTGATTGGACAGCGAGAGAGGAAGCCCGAGGAGGAGAACTGGAATGAAAAGACTGCTGAGGATTTTGACTTGGATTTGATTTGTGCGACTCTCTGTCGACCGGGCACAGTTTGGAACCGCAGTCCAGCCAATAATGAGTATCGTCACTTTCCGGCGATCGCCATGAACAGGTATGCCCGTGCATGGAATGCATTTATATGTGTTAATATTTTGCCTTCTTCACATGCACACGAGGTCACAGTTGAGAGAGCACAGCTGTTGTGGGGAATTCTGAATGAGGAATACTATGTGGACCTTGGTGAGTTTATCTACCAAGGAATTCTGAAGTTTTTGAGGGGAGCAAAGCATATGAACATCCCTTATGCATCCACGGTTACGAAGCTATGCCGAGCAGTGGGAGTGAACTGGCCGGCTCATGAGCAGTTGCAGTTGCTAGCAGCTCCGATAGATTCTGGCACTCTGAATGGGATGCAGGAGTGGACCGGTGGTGAGCCTGAGGAGCATGGGCTGGGTTATCGTCTTCCAGGAGGGCGTCCAGCACGAGGTGCTACTATGGCTAGGCCAGGGCGTGGTGAGGCTGGTTCGTCGAGAGCTCAGGAGGGTGCTGGGATGGGTGATGCCCAGTATAGGAGGCTTTCACGGCGGATGGATGCCATGTATGAGACGCAGAGTAGGTTTGCTCAGGAGCTCACCCTTGCGTTAGGGACTGCTTTTCGAGGCCTTGGAGCTGATATCCAGTGGCCAGTTTTTGATGAGGACTCTGCATACCCGCCGCCTGATACTCCATCCGCTGAGGGTGATGATGATGATGACTCCGAGTAGGTATACCCTGTGTTCCTTTCTACTACTTTCACTGAGGACAGTGAAGATTTTTAGTTTGGGGGTGGTAGTTAAAGGAATATTGTGTGTGTGTCATTTAGTTGCATATTCATGATAGTTAGTTCATATAGTTGCATAATTTATGCCATATAGTTTTTTTTTATGAATGTCATGTAGCTCATGCATTTACTATGATCCCTTTTGCAATGATTTATCGACTGAATTGTGATATTGATGCGAGTGTAGTGATAGCATTAAAGTGATATTAAGTTGTGTAGGTTGATATGCATGCTAGAAACAATTGTAAGTCCACTGAGTCTTAAAGAATGCGTAAGGGCTAGATTGTTGTTATGATTTGGTTGTTTTCAAGGTCAATCTATTTATTATGCTTAGAATTCGATTATAGGTTCTTAGTGATAAAAACATGAAAAAGAAAAAAAAATTTGGAGAAAAAAAAATATGGAAGTTGTTGCTAGTTGTGGCTAGGCGTCAAATGGCTAGTAGCCGGCTCGCTTATGTTGCGAGTAGTCTAGGGTTGAGTAAGATGGAGCGAAACGCACTTGCTCAGAAGTTATTAAAAAAAAAAATCTGCCTAATTGATCAAGAGTGGGCTCTTTGGTATTCGAGTTATTAAGTTCTTAGGGGACTTTGTGCCTAGTGACCTAAGGCTTTTAGAGTCTGGGATCCGCTAACCTAACGCTCGTTACATGGATACCATTGTATAAGTCTTTTGTGGACCTCACTCATTGCACAGTCAAATAAGCATTTGAGTTGTAAATAAAAAGCACAATTCCGTAGTAAGCTCCAGAGTTCTTGTAGTGTTGTATATCACTTTGTGCCTAGAATTTTTATTCTTTGTATAATCGTAGGATTGCCTTGAGGATAGTCTAGTCATAGTAATTGGTCTAGTTCTGAAGCATATCTGTTAAGCATTCGCACACACCATGTTTCTGGCTGTTTGTCCGGTTGCATGAGTTTATTGATCTTTAGATGTCTAACTGCATTCGTTGAGATGTGACAATTTGGTTGGTTAATTGTAGTAAGGGGGATCGTTGTATTTTCATATAGATTGCATTCATGCATATTTTTTATTTGTTTTGAGTCTGTGACGCTTGAGGACAAGCATCGATTTAAGTTTGGGGGTGTGATAAGTGGCATTTTATACCACTTAGAACATCTTAAAATGGCTTAAATTGGTGTCTTGAAATCAAGTATTTTGTGTATTTAATGCGTTTTTCTAGTGTTTATGCATTTCAGGGTATTAGTTGCATTTCGGGGGAGGAATCATCAAGAATAAGCCTTGGCATGTGTTCACCATTGCGAGAGGAAAGGAATGGGCAGATTACGGCGAAGAAACGGAGCAAGCTTGGAATTTTTCCAGTAGGGTCCTGCGCGCCCGCGCAGCAATGCTGAGCGGCCGCGCAGTAGCCTGCGCGCCCGCGCAGAAATGTTGAGCGGCCGCGCAAGGTCGGGGAAAAAGCTGAATTATTTTAGACTTCTACTTCTGTGTGGCTTCCAACTTCTATGTAATCTGAGTTTTATGGGACTATTATATAGGTAGATTTGAGACGTTTTCATAGAGAGTATTAAGGAGATTATGTTTTAGATTGTGTTTTACGCAAGAAGCGAAGGAGATAAGGAAGAAGACCGATTTAGCACACCGCAACGAAGAGGAAGCATATATTTTTGTGATTCTTGTTTCGTTGTAACGTTGGATGCTAGTTTTCTTGCTTTGACTTATTTACTCTTGTGACGTACTCTGTTTTAATATAATTAGTTTAGTTATTATTTTCTTGTGTTTGTTTATCATGATTTCATATGAACCCATGATGGCGATGAGTTCTATTATGGGCTAATCGTGATCATGGGGTTACAATGGATTTATTATGGAATTCTTTAGTTAATTGTTTAATACTTTAGTGTGTGATGATTGTATGATATCTAGTATTGGTTGCGCGTATTCGTCTTATGTGCGTCGCGAACATATAAGATAGGGTGTTAATCTCTTGTGAAGCGACGGTGGATCTTGAGATTTAGAACTTGCCATGCTAGCATAGGTTCATGTACGTTGTGCATGATTAGTGGGTAACTCTAACAGTTTTATTTGCCCTATGTAATCAAAAGGAATAACTTGTGGTTAAATCGTTGTGTTGTCAATTTCTGTAGACATATAGGAACTCAACATAATTGATGACTATTCAACTTCTATCTTAATTGTGGATGCTTGGTAGAATGGTATTAGTACAATGAAAGTTGGCTTTTATCAGTTTCGTGTTATTCGATTAATGTCATCACTGTCACATGCTAAATGTAATAACAATGGCTATAGAAGGAAGTAATAATGAAGTTGTGATCTCATGAGTGTTTTGTTATTGATAATTTGAAGTGTTAGTTAAGTGGTTAATTAAGTAGTTAATTATAGTTAATATTTGATCAACAATTTTAAGTGTTATTATCTTAACATTGAGAAGTAATCATACATTGGTGAGTGAGTTTAATTAGACAATAATTTAGTCTGAGTCTCTGAGGGAACGAACTAGAAAGTATTCTATATTACTTACGAACGCGTATACTTGCGTGAATATTAGAGCGTGTTTTCGCCCTAACATGGACCATAAATGACTTTCCTGGATATGCAAATCTGTCAGGTTATGTTAATAAGGGTTACAAGAGCTGTTCCATATATGGTGATGACACCGTTGCCAAATATTTAAGTCATAGTAAAAAAATGTGTTATCAAGGGCATCGTCGTTATTTGGATGACCATCACCCCTATAGGAGACAAAAGTTGGCTTTTAATGGAGAACAAGAGCTTGGGCGACCACGTCCACCCCTTTCTGGTGAAGAAGTGTTAGCACAATAGGAACGGATTAAATTTTCTTATGGAAAGGAAGTAAAGAAGTCCAAAAAGGTTGATTGTCTGTGGAAGAAAAAGTCTATTTTTTTAGAGTTAGAATATTGGAAGTTTCACCATGTTCTTCAATGTCTCGATGTTATGTACATCGAGAAGAATGTGGGTGATTTAAAGATTTATGGGATGAAGTCCCATGACTGCCACATCCTCCTCCAACAGTTGCTCCCGGTTGCAATTCGATATGTTCTTCCGAATCATGTTAGGGTCACAATAATACGATTGTGTTTCTTTTTCAACTCCTTGTGAAGCAAAGTAGTCGATGTTTCGAAACTAGATAAACTGCAGTCAGATGTGATATTGACCTTGTGTGAGCTTGAAAAAAAATTCATGTCTCATTTTTTGATGCTATGATATATCTCATAGTCCACTTGTTTTGTGAATTGCGTTTGTGTGGACCAGTATGCTATAGATGGATGTATGCGTTTGAACGGTTTAATAAAGAGATGAAGAGTTATGTTAGAAACCGTTATCATCCGGAAGGTTGTATCGCCGAAAGTTATCTTGGTGAGGAATCGGAAGAATTCTGTACCGAGTTTATTAAAGAGAGTTGCAAAAAAGTTGGTGTTCCCACAGACCAAGTCAGGCTTTCCGGTCCCTTATCCATTGTGAAAATGAAGGAAGTCGATGAGAAAGAGAGAGATGAAACACATTTTAACTGTCCTGTTAAACAATTCTGAAGTATTTCCTTATATAATGTAAGTTCAGTTTTATTTCTTGTAAAACCCTATCTTTTCGGTAAGTATTCTTGTCAGTGAATATAATTAATGTTTTTTTCTCGGAAAGCATAATGAGTAGCTTGCAGAAATTCATCAAGAAAAGAAAAAGAGTGTTCATTGGCTCATGGGAGAACATAATCGGCTTTTTGCTAATTGGTTTGAAAGAAAAGTTGGTTTCTCTTTTCTGACTTATATTGTGATTTTTATTTCATATAATTAATAAGTGGCTTATATGTAGTTAATGACAATGTGTATAGGTTAGGAGTAAACTTATGGAAAACCGGGCCGCTGTTTCAGAAACGATAAGATGGTTGGCTGCCAAACCATATTATTCTGTTTTGATTTACGAAGGATATTTAGTTGACGAAGTTCGGTACTTCACAAAAGATCGTGATAAATCAAGGGTTGTTCAGAACAACAGTGTTTCTTTATTTGCTAAGACGGTTCAACTTTGTAGTTCTAGGGATTTAAATCCGATCCAGAGTGATATGACGTTCTATGGCATCATTCTAGAAATATGGGAGTTGGACTACCATGCTTTCAAAGCCCCTTTATTCTTGTGTAAATAGGCATCGAATGACAGAGGTATCAAAGTGGATGATCTTGGCTTCACGTTTGTGGACTTTAGTCGACAAGGCCACAAGAAGGATAAATATGTTTCCGTTGATCAAGTGAAGCAAGTGTTTTATGTTAAAGATCCGGTTGATGCTACCTGGTCTATTGTATTAAAATCCACGACTCAAGACAATCACGGTATCTACAATGAAGATGGCCTAGGAGACACGACAATGGAGCATCATCCATTCTGATCTAATATCCCGGAATGAGATGTTGTTGATGATATGTAGCATAGGGTTAGAGTAAATATTGAGGGAATTTGGGTTAAAAACTAAATAATATATTTATATATATTGTAAAACTATGTACTATGTTGTCTGTATTTTCTTTCTTGTCTAGAGTTAACACTCTCTCCGTGAAATGTATTACATGTGAAAATTTTATTTAATGTTACCATTTTATATAAATGCACTTCTACTTTACACGTTTCGCTTAATGCACATATATATATATATGTATATATATATATCAGTTGCTTTTGGATGTATATCATTTCATTTAATTATTCATATTCTATCTGCATGTTCTATCAGTTGCATATATTTATACTAATATTTTTTTGCACTTTATAGATTAAAAGATTAAAATGGTAGCTAAGAAGCAGAAAAAGTCCAAGAAAAGTAGTGAATCTAAAACAGCCGAGAAGCCAATGAGTTTCCTCTACAGATCAAAGCAGCTAAATAATGTGATCAGTCTGAAGGACCAAAAGAAATACCAAATGAAGCAGCTGACTTTGTACCAGCAGCTAAGAAGCAGAAAAAGCCGAAGAGAAGTAGGGAATCTAGAACAGCAGAAGATTCCAGTGGTAAGTCTGAAGGACCGAAAGAAACACCAAATGAAACAGAAACTCAACCAACAACCAGTACTGAAACTTCAAAATAGAGGTATGGATCTGCGCGAGGTATTTCAAGAATGTACAAAATGGTGATCAAGAAAGCTCAGGGAAAGAAAATTAAAGTCAGATGCAATATGTATGGAGAGCCAGAAGGAGATACTAGACACAACTTTCAGTCCTACATTGGGATGCTAGCTAGAACTATGATTTCAATCGATATTGCAAGCTGGCCTAAGGTGAATCGGGAATTAAAAACCAACTTATGGTCTGATGTTGAGGTAAAAATTATACATGTTCTTAGGAAAATGTACAATTGTTGTTACATCTATTTTTAATTATTGTTTTATCTTTTTTTAATTATTTTCAATGTACATTTAAAATTCCTCCCGAATGTGAGGCTTTGGTGCTAAAGTCGGCAGGAGTGAAATGGAGGCAATTCAAAACTATGTTGACTTCCGACTATGTCATGCCGTTTGTTAGACAGAAGAAAAAGCTTAGGAAACCTCCAAAGAAATATTCTTATGTGAGCAAGGATGCTTGGAAAAAAATTGTTGTAGATAGGACTTCGAAGAAGTGGGAGGTATAAAAAATTTAAAAATATTATTTTTAATAGGACTTCAAAAAATATTGTGTTTAGTAGATAACTTAAATAGTGTATAGTTTAGATAAAAGACTTTGAAGTACTAGTTGTCAATTATAAAACTAAAATAAAACTAAAAACATTATTATTAATCTAGTGATCTGAATTTAGCATATGACATATTAATAAATTTAAGCACATCAAACATAGTTAATTAGTTATAAATTTATAAAGATTATAAATTTATAAATTTATAAATATTAGTACAAATATTTCAGAAAAAGGTTAAGGAAATACCTTTGTCAAAAGTAAAAAGTGATTTGTTATGCCTGCAAGAAGAATTTGACAGGGCAAAGACACATAATAACGTGCCGAGTTGCTTCATTTTGTTATATAAACGTACGAAAACATTCATGAAAGCTACTGGGGCCTCTTTACCCATTCCGTACAATGCAGAGGTCTTTGGAGTAGAAAAAACAATATTTGTTTTGCATGAAAATATAATTTCCTTGTTAGAGTATGACAGGATCGGACAATCTACAATAGCGGCATACATGGCGTAAGCATAGTTTTATTTTAATTCTTTTTATTCTGCACAAATGCATACGCTGATGAGCCCATTATTTTTAGCTACTTGCATACTGTGGTCACTGAGAATGATAATTTAGATCTGTTTGCCTTCTGTGATCCTGGAGTTACATTTTCCCTCAACAAAGGCTTTGAATCTTACATTGTCAATCGGTTGAAAGAGGGGAATGTTGATCGTGTATTCTTCCTGCCATATAACGAGAAGTAAAGTTTTACTTTGTTACAATTAATTTTTAGGTAATTTTTTCCGCATATTTTAAGTTTATTATATTTGTTTTAAAAAACAGTCAACATTGGATTTTAATCATAATATGGGAGGGTGACATCTATATCTGCAATCCTTTGTCTCAGCCGCATCATTTTCCTAAGTTCGAAAAAGCACTTTCAAGGTAATCTCTACGTGTACATGTTTCAGTTTTGATATATATATGTGCTTCCAGATTATTTTTAGGTATTTTTTTGATATTGTGTCATTCGATCACGTAGCGCAATAAAATCTTTTAATGCCGAAACTGGAAGGGGAAATAAGCCTGCAAAAATAAAGAATCTTGTTGTAAGTTTTGCATTTAGTCTGTTTCTCCAGATTGGCGAAGTCCCTTTGTTTTACTTCTGACTTTGATTTTTGTTGTTTTGTAAAGGTATCGCCCAAACAGCCCGGTGATCATGAATGCGGCTATGTCGTCCTGTGCTATATGAAAGAAATCATTTCAGACAGAGAAATGAACCATGGTATATCTAATTCACGTGTTAACTATTAAAATAAACAGTTCAACATTATTCATGTGCTAATTCCTTGTCACGTTTATTAAAAATTAGTGGGCGACCAAGACCCGTTTGTCTTATACGTTGGACGAGCTTGACGAGGTGCCAATGGAGGCTGCAGAA
Source organism: Apium graveolens (assembly GCF_009905375.1). NCBI lineage: Eukaryota > Viridiplantae > Streptophyta > Magnoliopsida > Apiales > Apiaceae > Apium > Apium graveolens. Next base: position 119,554,457 of record NC_133648.1, read on the forward strand.
TATATCCAGGAGTTGATATGAAGTTTTTAAAGCCTGGCTTGATTTTTGCAAACTAGTAAAAGGGAAAAATATGCTTTTGCAAACTTTAGTGGTCGCTTACTTGGTATGTTTAAATATGTAGCAGGAAGTGCTACTTGTTTTGGTTCCTCTTATGTTGGTAAATTTTAGACATATATATTAAGTTGTATAAATTTTAGTTGGAATATGGAGATGCATATGGATGGGTGGATTGGATTTTGGTTGTATATATATGGATATTGGTTGTTTGTTGGACGTCGGAATGGTTAGATGTTGGTTATCGGAGAATGTGGTTGGATTTTGGTTGTAGACATGGAAGTTGATTTAGTATATTTCTGGTTGTTTGTTGGATGTTGATTTAGTAATTTTTTTTCTTTTGTCTGGGTTTATGCACAAATGCACAGGCTTATTTTTTCTTAAAAAGAACTCAAACATCGGTTCTTGTTATAAAACTGATGTGAAGCAATTAAAAACACATCACCTGCTTAAACTAAAAACGATGTCTAAACTACCAAAACAAATGGAATTATAGGAATGAAAATGATGTCTAAAATGTTAAAACACATCACTTTGTGCAAGTATATAAAAGTAAATCAAAAGAAAATTGATGTCTTCCAGAATAATGTACATCGGTTTCACTTACGCAAACGATGTTAAAGTAGAAGTTTCACATCGCTTCCTCAAGTAAAACTGATTTTATAAGTTATGTTTAATGTCGGTTGAGTAAATAAACCGATGTAAAATACAGACGAACACATCAGCTTTTTGAAGAATCTGATGTCTATCAGTTAAAAGTTCTTCCCTATTATATGCTTATAGTGCTTTTTAGCCTCCTAAATACCATTTTTCACAATCTAGTTTTAACATGTTATTCAAGAAAAGGGCTAATTATACATCAGTTTTCTAAGAAAACCGATGTCTATGTACATCTTTAAGATCGGCTAAAAACCGATGTTAAAGACCCCTACCTTTCTCTACACAAGTGAAGACATCAGTTTGAAAAAAAAGACATCGGTTTATAACCGATGTCTAAGGGCATTTTTCTAGTAGTGTGTCCCGCCTTCACCTATAAATACCTCTTCTCTTCTTGACAACTTTAAACTTAATTTTTTTGGGAGAGGTTTACCATTTATGCATCACCTCTCTAAGCTTACATGGCTAACTCAGCGTAAGAAACAAGAGATATTATACAAAAGTGTGCAAATCTCACATGGTATTTTGTACTTCAAACTGTAATCTTATAATAATATTGTGAGGATTATCCTCAAGTATTTCTTTCTATAATAGCCTTCATTTGTGCACAACCAAAACAGTTGACGCTTCCTCAATCAATAATTCCATAACTGAACTAAGCACAATAATAAAAATACTAGCATTCACCTGAGAAGATCATCATAGGAGGGTGCGTTTTAAGGATAAGGCGCGACCAGAACATAAAGCTGGCTCTCTGATCTTCAAATAATAAATAATTCAAAGAAAACAAATTATGGAGGTTGAGTAAACCTCTGATGCAGGGAGGACGTGCCCTGTCGGTCAGAGTGATCCTTCTACAAACGACAAAAATTTCTTCAACTACTACTTTATATTTAACCACTTGCTTCTTTACAATAAAAATCCAAATCATTAATCTCATCTTTTCCACAAACAATGTGATTCATGGATTCAAATCAAAGTCAAAGCTTCGAGGGTCTTATACAATCACCATTTTTTAGAAGGGAAACCCTTTATAGAAGCAGTGTATTCCTCAACAAAGGTAACATCCTTAGAGGGCGCGTTCTTTGTATGAAAAGCGTCTTCCCAGACAAGGTTTCATCATTGGAGGGCACACTCTCTTTAAGAGGAACGTCTACCTCAACAAGGGAAATCATTCTCGGAGGGCGCGTCCTCTGTAAGAGGAGCGTCTACCTCGACAAGGGGAATTATCCTTGGAGGGAGTTTCCTCTGTAAGAGGAGCATCTACCTTGACAAGGGTATTTTTCCTTGGAGGGTTCGTCCTCTGTACGAGGTGCGTCTACCTCGACAAGGGTATTCATCATTGGAAGGCGCGTCCTCTCTAAGATGAATGTCTTACCTTGAGAAGGGTATTCATCCTTAAAGGGCACGTCTTCTCTAAAAAGTGCGTTTTATCTCAACAAGAGTTTTCATCCTTGGAGGGTGTGTCCTCTCTAAGAGGAACGTCTTACCTTGACAAAGGATTTCCTCCTTGAAGGGCACTTTCTATCTAAAAGGAGTGTCCTACTTTAACCAAAATTTTATCCTTTGAGGATGTGTCCTCTCTAAGAGTAGTATTTTACCTCAACAAGGATATTCATCATTGAAGGGTGCATCCTCTCTAAGAGGAGCGTCTTGCCTTCACAAAGGGAATCATCCTTGGAGGAAGTTTCCTCTGTAAGAGAAGAATCTACCTCGACAAGGGTATTCATCCTTAGAGGGCACACCCTCTGTACGAGGCGCGTCTACCTCGACAAGGGTATTCATCCATGGAGGGTGCGTCCATTCTAAGAGGAAAATCTTACCTCAACAAGGTTATTCATCCTTGGAGGGCGCGTCCTCTGTACGAGGTGCGTCTACCTCGACAAGGGTATTTATCCTTGGAAGGTGTGTCCTTTCTAAGAGGAACGTCTCACCTCGACAAGAGTATTCATTCTTCATTGGGATTGTCCTCTCTAAGAGGAGCATCTTACCTTAACAAGGGTTTTTATCCTTGGAGGGCATGTACTCTCTCGGAGAAACATCTTACCTCGATAAAGATATTCCTCCTTGGAGGGCGCATCCTCTCTAAGAGGAGTGTCTTAGCTTAACAAGGGTTTTCATCCTTGGAGGGTGCGTCATCTCTAAGAAAAGCGTCTTACCTCGATAAGGTTTTCATCTTTGGAGGGCGCATCCTCTCTAAGAGGAATGACTTATCTCGACAAGGTCTTCATACTTGGATGGTGCATCCTCTATAAGAGGAACGACTTACCTCGACAAAGTCATCATCCTTGAAGAGAGCATCGTCTATAAGAGGAGCGTCTACCTCGACAAGGGGAATCATCCTTAGAAAGAGTTTCCTCTGTAAGAGGAGCATCTTACCTCAACAAGGTCTTCTATAAAACCTTCATGTAATAAAACTTCATTAAATATCTCCAATATTAATGTTTTAGAGGGTATTTAGAACACCCTCAATAAAATATAAGGGATGTAAAAACCACCTTTTGAAGAAGCATCTCTCAACGAGGCATTGATCTCTCGGAAAGGCATCCAATAAAGTGCATCTCATAATGAGGCTTTATAAATGGGAATCTCTCTTTAGAAGGATTTTGCTTGAAGAGACATCTCCTTATTCTGAGAAAAATCCATTTATCTTCGCTACGTAGCACTATGTGACACCATAGAAACAATAAAAGGTGCTACCCCCCGAGGGTGCGCCCTGATGGAAATACCTTGATAAATCCCTTGCTCCTTGCTGATTATACCTATTCCAGTTACCACTTCCATAATCTTGGTATAATTGTCCAATAGAAATCTGAAAGATTCTCTGCATAATAACGTTCCTTCAGTGTACGCTTGGTTCTATGCGGATGATATGTTATCATATTCTCGATTCTTAGTCTCCCACCTCCAAAAGTATCATCACCCGGGAATTCCACAAGGGAATCGCTTGTAATATAATCTTTAGAACTTTACTTGGGCCTTTGGCATCTACGGTAATGAAATGGAATCTTTATCTAGGCATGTATTCTCCATATATAAAGGATTTCTTGGATCCAAGTCAAAATCAAAGTTTTGGGGGACTTTGACCGCGAAACCTTTCCTAGACGGTGAGCGCATCATCGTTGAAGGACGCATTCTTAGTAGGGGTATGTACCAAGCTCCGCAACATACCACTTCTTCCTTCAAGCTTTTCCCATTAACTACTTATTGTATGACATCTTCTTGCCTTCCTTTGTAACATCTTCGTCGATACTAGCTCTTGGGCCATTTTCTAATATTAAAACCGAAGGACCTCCATATACATATCTTCATCTTGTTTCCTTTAAAATACTTTGATTATTCTATGATAGCATTCCCGTGAGTCATGTTGCGAACCTATCTCGCACACAACATATCCATTTGATGTAGGAAATTTCATCATTGATTGGTAAATTGAGGTATTCACCATTATTATTTTCAATTGCATCTCATGAAGAGGCATCTCATGTAGATTCATCTCACGAAGAGCCATCTCACGTTAAGACATCTCATATAGAGGCATCTCACGAAGAGGCATCTTACTAAGAGGCATCTCATGTAGAGGAATCTTACGTAGAGGAATCTCACGAAGAGGCATATTAGAGGGACTTTTAATTTAATCTCGAATTTTGATAACTCTGAAGCTTTATGGAAAACATGATCGGAGTAGAAACCCTCATACTCAACAGAAATGAATGAGATGTCGAACTAAGTGAGAGCGCGATCCGTTGCTCACGGCGTGGCTTTGATCACTGAGGATGTGACCCTGAGTCTTTTGACCTTATCTTTAGTAAAATTCATGATTTCTACAAATCTTGCTCCTGTCTTTAAGTCTTATCCCATGGAGGGGCTCGCTCTTGTCCGTGGTACCTTTCCCTAGAATTCTATTAGAAATTAGAGGGCACTCGCAGAATCACGGGGCTTCGCTTCTCCAATATCTTATTTTCTTCTAAAATAACAATTTTATAAAATCTTCTTGTAGTCATTGAAGTTCGCCTCACTGTGATTTATTATACTTTGGGTGTGCCCTAAGAAAGGACGTGTCTTGAAGGATGGTGAATTGGCTCTAATTGAGAAATTATCCAAGTAGTCATTAGAAGTCATCGAATCCTCAAGATAATTCATTGGAATCTTTTACATACAGTCGAGGGCATGTCCTGAGAGTGAAACGCTCCTCAGGACACCTACCAAATATAGGGCCCGCCCTAGGAGATGGTGACACAACGCTTCATAACTCTCGAGACCTTATCAAGATAAGAATTCCTATTTGCAAGAAACAAAATTAATATGGAACTTTAAATGTTACCTGGAGGACGCGTCCTAGAGGGACGGACATGTCCAGTCGGTGAACTCTCCTGGAATTTGTTGGAAGCCATCTGGGCCCCAAATTTCTTAATCAAGGAGCGTCCTAAGAGTTTGTGGGGATCTCCTCCATGCCAAAATCTTTTTCACAATCTTTTTCTTGCAAAAGTCCCAGAAATAAGTAACGGAAAACACAACGAAACTAGTTGAATGTTACCTTGAGGGATCATCTTAAAGGCCATGACTAGCTCCTGATAATAATGCCTTCTTCTTAGAATGTTCTCCTCTTGATTGTCCTCGGATTTGCCCCCGGTTAAGTCCTCTGAACTGAATAGTATTCTTGAATCTTCTAAATCAAATAGGATTCTTCAGTCGTCTTGTTGGAAAAGGATTCTCCAATCTTTTAAATGGAAATGGATTCTTCAATCTTCTAATTTGAATAAAATTCTCCAATTTTCTAGATCAAATAGGATTCTTCAATCAACTAATTAGAATAGGATTCTCTAATCTACTATACAAAATAAGTTTCCCCCAATCTCTTAAATCAAATAGGTTTCTTGCAATCTTCTAAACCAAGTAGGTTTCTTCTGATCTTCTAAACCAAGTAGGTTTCTTCAATCTTCCAAACCAAATAGGATTCTTTGGTAAAAATTCACAGCTGCTATTTCCTATGTTTTCAGGCTGTTCAACTTGGATTCTCGTAACGATATCACATCTGAATTAAATTGAATTTAATAAGCTTCGCGTAGGCTATAAGATCATCCAAATCTGACTTACGGAACTCGAGATAGAGCCCAAACAGTATAAGCAAATCCTTTAACCCAACAAATCCGAATTTTCCATCCAACTTCGCTCCTTAGTACCCATGGCTACAAACTTCAACCCCCCATGGCCGGAAATCATCATTCATGGATCTCCCTCGTGCTCACGACTACTACATTCAAATCTCCTTCGACCCCTGTCTGAAAATAGTTATTCATGGATCTCTTTCGTGGTCGTTGGTTGCAACCTCCTCCATGGATATGCTTCAATTCTTGCATTAAAGAATCTTCATCGTGATGAGAAATCTCTTCCTCCTAAGATTATGATCTTGATGAGCACCCCTCCTTCTAGCGCCAATTTGTTGACGGAGGAATCCGGTAACAACAAAGTTTGAGGTTCGTCACTGAAATCAAGATCTACGATGGTGGTTCTTCACCTGAAAAGTGAGCAGAGTTTGTTGGTTGTGATGAATTGGGGGCTGAGATTGATTAGGGTTAGTGGTTGCCCTTTTTAGCTCTCAACTCTCATTCCCCTTCAAAGTGCCTACGTACCCTTTATATAGGGATTAAGCCTGACGTAGTTCTTGGGGAACAAAAAATTCAATGGTCTTAGAATTCTAATTTCTAGTCTCAGTAGAAGTCCTTCCAGAATCCATCTTTCGCTAGGTTTAGGAATGTCCAACTATGAAGCCCAACCGCGAAGGCCCAAAGCACGTTCGTAATCGTAGGACTTCACGAATTCTCCCTGCTCAAGGATAACACTTTGTTACAGCTATCTTCCTTAATTTACGAACGCAGGTATAACCACGGTTCACCCCAAATGCCGGACGCATCCCTGCCCCCAGAATGAGGATAACCCACCAGATAACAGGACAGGTGATCCCAAGATCATGGGTGCAAAGTGCAGGATGGCTCCAAAATTTTCCAACGAGGACACCTATTGAATGCAAGAACAGAGCTCTCAAAGCACACACCAAAATTAAAACCGCATCCCCAATGAGGACACCCGTTGAAAACAGAAGAAGGCCTTCAATCATTAGGCATACCCCTGGAGGCCTTTAAGATTTTCACGGACATCGGAATTTTTCAAAGAGTACCTACAACAAATATATTGGTAAAAATAATCTTCATTGCTCTCTTCATGTTTGCCTTATCTTGGGATTGTTCTTATTTGTCTTATTCTAGGCGAGGACAAGTCTAGCCACACATACAAACCAAGATTCGCATCTCCCTAAGACAGAGCGCGCCCTCATTCTATGGAGGCACCAACTTCCTCTTGTATTGCAATCTCATGTCCAAATAGCCCATATCATGTATTTCACTTAATGAGGGTGTGTTCTACCCTTAAAGTGCGTCATCCTCTCATGTATTGCGTCCTAAAACGTAATTCTTCATCATTTTACTGTAATTTAATTTCAATTGACTCGTTCTTGACCCAAAATAATCAAATAACAAATTTTGGCTATAACAACGGACCAATAGATAAGGAATGGTCTGTCAATTATAAGACGTCACGCCTTTATAATTATGTCGAATATACAACTTGTTTCTTATAATGACATAGCGGGTAGAAATTATTTTAAAAAGTAGCTATTTTATTATTTTCAAATAGGAAAACAATAATATGGAAAAGTAAGATCTACCATAGACATTTTCTATCGATGTTGATATAAATGGTGCATTAAAAAAATCGACAAGATAACAATGTTAATAAAAATAGCGTCGTTATTACTCGATGCGTTGAAATATTTATGTGGTCAAGTAACGAATCCCAATTTCTTCAATTCCATCCATATGAGTAAAAAATTAGGGTACCAATTTTTTTCACGGGCGGTCCCCATTATATAATGACTAACTTAAATCTTGTGCGATATACGGGTTCATTAATATTTAAATAATTTTAAAATTTATTTATTTAATCATATAATAACTTTAATATATTATTAAATCATATAATAATAATAATATATTTATATAAATATATAATAATTATAGATTTATGTTAGGTAATGAATTACACACATGTGGGTGAATGTGTTTTAGTGTTTTTTATGTTTTTCTTTAACTGTTTTGGTTTTGAACAAAGTAAATTAAATCTTGTAGTGAGATGTTTAATAGAAATTAAACATGCAGCTATGAATAACACAGATCTTTCAAAACTCACTTAATTTTATATTAAAATTAAGAATATTTTGCTATAAAACTTCTAGGCTCTTTGTTGATAAAGAGCTTAGCTTCTACTTGAGAGAAATACAAGAATTCCTGATCTAATTGTTACAACTAATAAAGGACAAGTGTTAACAGTGTTAACTTTATATCACATTTAACTTCTGGCTACACATTGTATAATAAGACATGCTTTTTACTTTACTAAACTGTCACTTATCATTTCCATTTTAGGAAAAGTATATCTTTGCATACTGTGTTAACTTTGATCTTCCTTTATCAGTTAATTTTCACCCTTGATCTTACACACTTTTCAAGCTGCTTTTTGTAGACTTGTCAATCCAATTGATTGGATTGTTTGTTGATTGTTAATTTTGGATATTGAACTGGTCTGCAATTTGTACTTTAAGATTTTACCTCGAAATCTCCAGTTAGGCATATAAAGATCTTAACATCTCGATAAGTATAATGACTTATCGAGATCTCTAATACTCCATAGTTAATTTGACTTGTAGAGGTCTTTGAGTTCTCTATAAAAAGATTTTGGCTTATCGAGATCTCTAATCTTCATATCTTCACTTTGACTTATCGATATCTCTGAGTTCTCTAGTGACTTATTGACTTGTCGATAACTCAGAGTTTTCTAGTCAATTTTGACTTGTCGATAACTCAGAGTTCTCTAGTCAATTTTGACTTATCGATAACTCAGAGTTCTCTAATGGTATTGGTTCATTTCGGGTCGATAATGAGTCAATTGGAATCAAATTAGGGCAAAAAGATGAAGAATTAGGTTTTAGGATGCAACGCACGAGGGAAGGACGCGCTCTGGGGTTAGGGTGCACCCCATATTGGGTGAAGTGATTGATATGAGTTATGTAGAAGTAAGATGTGATGGTTGCACCCCGAGGAGTGAGGACGCGCCCTAGAATTGTACGCACTCTCGTTAGATAAAATGCAGGGTATGGATTACATTACAAAGGAGAATGTTTGCATTCCACAGGACGAGGACGCGTCCTAGCCTAGAGAGATGCTTGCTTTTAGGTTCATTTGGATAGTTGGGCTTGTCCTCGCCTAGGACAAGACAAACAAAAACATGTTCAGGATAAGGCAATGATGGAATGAGCAATGGAGGATTATTTTCATTAACGTATTTGTTGTAGGTACTCTTTGAAAAATTCCCTCTTTGAGTCGTTCAAGGAGGGGGATGTCCGTGAAAAGCTTGAAGGTCTCCAGGGGTATGCCTGATGATTGAAGGCCTCCTCCTGTATTCAACGGGTGTCCTCGTTGGGAATGCGGGGTGAACACTAGTGTGTGTGCTTTGGGAGCTTTGTTCTTGTATTCAACGGGTGTCCTCGTTGGAGAATTTTGGAGTCATCATATACTTTGCACCCAAGAGTTTGAGATCACATGTCCTTCTATCTTGTGGGTTATTCTCATTCAGGTGACAGATACGCGTCTGGCATTTGAGGTGAACCGTGGTTATACCTGCGTTCGTAACTCGAGGGAGATAGCTATAGCGGATTGTTATCCTCGCGCAGGGAGATGTATTATCCATGAAGTCCTGCGATTACAAACGAGCCTTGAGCCTTTGCGGTTGGGTTTCATAGTTGGACATTCCTAAAGCTCGCGGAAGATGGATTCTGGAAGGACTTCTACCGGGCCTACGAATAAGAAGTCTAAGCCCATTAGATTTCTTGTTCCCCAAGAACTACGTCAGGCTTGATCCCTATATAAAGGGTACGTAGACACATTGAGAGGGGGAAGAAGTTGAGAGCTGAAAAGGAGCCACCACTTGCCCTAGTCAATCTCGGCCACCAAATAACGCACAATCACCGCACAATACTTGATTTTTTGGCAAAGAACCATCATCATAGATCTTGATTCCGGCGAGAAATCTCAAATTTTGTTGTTATCAGATTCCTCCGTCAACAGTATAAATACAGAAAAATATGATAAAAAATCTCATTTTTCTTGTAGTGTGGATTTATAAAACTCATTTTCAACTATACTAGAATAACTGTTAAATATTCTTTCATAATTCTAACAAGCGAGAAGCGAACATTGAGTTTATTTATTTGGTGTCCATCCTTAATGACATAATTTGATTTAAATTGACCCAAAACAACATTATTCAGAAAAATGACTTGTTATCTCACATAAAAGTACGACTTTATCTTAGATGTTTTTCTGTTTTGTTTTCGTTTTATAAAGGCAATTGAAATACTACAGAAAACAGCGTGCAATTGCCTTATGTCAAACATCAACGCAAAACACTGCTTTGTTTAAAATCCCAATGCCTTCCTTTTCCCTTCTCTCATTTCCCATGCACCAATCAAACTTAAAAAAGTTGTTTGAAATACAGGAAACCTACAAGTAGTACACTTACAAGTATATAGAACACAAGCAGTATGAGTAAATTAAGTTGAAATGCGAGCTTGCTACTGTATGTTTTTATCATGGACTTGACAAAGAGACCAAGCACCCACACATGCAAGAGAATATGCGTGTGTGTATCATTCCCAAACTTGTATTTGTATTCCCATACAAAAAGCGACAACAATGTCCCCTGGCCCGAATCACTAGCTTCATTTACCGTGTACTTTGTAGGGCTGTTCACGAACCGAGCCGAGTCGAGTTTTGATCGAACAGAGCCGAGCTTTAATTTTTTTTCTGACGAACCGAGCCGAGCCGAGCTTTCTTATCGAACAAAAATCATGTTCGAGCTCGAGCTCGTTAACTAACGAGCCGAACACGAGCTTGTTCGCGAACATAAACGAGCCGAGCCGAGCCGAGCAAGAAAAAATTCTGGTCAACCGATGTTTGATTGTGAAAATAACTTATCAAATAATTTTTTTTTTTTTGAAAATTTGGTTATATCACTAAAATATATATATCTTGACATCCATACGGTTGGATCGAGGAAAAATATTTTTAAAAAAATCGAAACACCAATTAATGACTAAACACTAGTTAGTGATAATAGTCAAACTACTACTTGACTGTTAAAATAACAAACCAAATAAAATTATTTTGGTCTGAAAATTTGGTTATATCATTAAAATATATTTATTTTGACATCCATACGGTTGGATCAATTAAAAATAATTTTAAACAAGTCGAGATACTAAAACAGGACTAAACACTAGTTACTAGTACTAGTCAAACTAATTTTTGACTGTTAAAATAGCAAACCAAATAAAATTATTTTGATCTGTAACTTTGGTTATATCAATAAAATGTATGTATTATGACATCCATACGGTTGGATCAATATAAAATATTTTTAAAATAATCAAAACAACAAATCAGGACTAACCACTGGTTAACGGTAATAGTCAAACTAATACTTGACTGTTAATATAACAAATCAAATAAAATTATTTTGATCTGAAAATTTGGTTATATCATTAAAATATATTTATTTTGACATTCATACGGTTGGATCAATTAGAAATAATTTTAAATAAATCGAGACACCAATACAAGACTAAACATTAGTTACCAAGACTAGTCAAACTAATGTTTGACTATTAAAATAGCAAACCAAATAAAATTATTTTGATCTAATACTTTGGTTATATCAGTAAAATATATATTTTATGACATCCATACGGTTGGATCGATATAAAGTATTTTTAAAATAATCGAAACAACAAATCCGGATTAAATGCTAGTTAGCGTTAATAGTCAAACTAATGCTTGACCATAAAATAAAAAATCAAATAAAATTGTTTTTGATGTGAAACATTGGTTATATCATTAAAATATATATTTTATGATATCCATACGGTTGGATCGATGAAAAATATTTTTAAAAAAATCTTAACTAAAATATAATTATGAAGCTACATTTTAAAATTAGAAACTAAAATATAAAATTTCTAAATCACGTCAAAATATATCACATATGGTATGCAAAATGATCGTTGGAAGATAAAAAAAAATACAGTGAAGTCGGATTTAAAAAAAAAAATCATACCTGTATAAAAATATTTATGATATATTCGATTTTTTTTGAATTTTAACGAACGAGTTCGAGCCGAGCCGAGTTCGAGCCGAGCCGAGCCGAGCCGAGCTCGAGCCGAGCTCGAGCCGAACAACCTAAAGCTCGGCTCGAGCTCGATTTGCTTAACGAACATATTTTTCTGTTCGAGCTCGAGCTCGAGTTCGTTAACGAGCCGAGCCGAACGAGCTCTTAACGAGCCGAGCTCGAGCTTGTTCACGAACAGCTCGGTTCGTGAACAGCCCTAGTCCTTTGTATCAACAATAGCTCGTTTTATAATCCTAATGCATGCACGGTTTTAATTAGTAGTATTTAAATATTATACATTTTTTAAAAAAGAGATTAGGTGATCTTGCTACATAGTGATCACTAATCAATGATGCATTGCATATATATAATTATATAAATAACTAATTGGGTGCTATTAAATAACACTTGTCCTGCTCTAACTTGCCCCATCCGTATCTTTTTAATTGCCGTATTTTAATTTTTGATAGTCAAATTTATCAAATTTGATTGAAATTTACTTATATTATTTAATTAGAATTGTTTTAAAATATTTTTTCATTAAAAATTATACATAATTTATTTTATTATATAACTTTTAGTTTTAAAATATAATAAATTAATGAATTTTAATCTTTGATTGGTTAATGAGCCCACCTAAGAATCAAACATAACAACTAAACTGAAAAATAGCGGAGAGAGAGTATGTTTCATTTCGTCCGTGTTTCAAGCTTTTCACTTTGTGTAAAATAGTACAAATAGGACCTGAGGACAACTTTAGAAGAGGTCCCATAGAGAAAGTGGAGAAAAGGCAAAAATAAAATTGCCCATGATGAGCTTAGAAAGTAAATGTATATATTATTGTACTGGCAGTGGCAGTATATTATATGATGAGAAAAGATCAAAGGAAACAAAAATTTGCTTTTGTAGAATTATAAGTAGACTAGATATATCTCTTTTCACCATGCATGGCTATTATGTCTGCCATCCATATCTAATTCCCGGCCCCCTCTTATGATCCATCTTCTTCATTCTGCTAAAGTTATCATTATCATAATTTATAGATTCCCCAACTTGTACTCTTGTAAATCACATATTGCTAGCTGGAAGAATATACAAGAAACTTCTTGCTGAAGAAACTAACTGTATATATCCAGAGACAAATTTTAGGCCAGATATGTTCTTATTAAACCTAAATTCTACTACCTAGTGGATTCTAGCAATGACATGTCATATCTAATGAAATATCAGTATGACCTAAATTCTATACTAGTTAGTGGATCCTACTAATGAAATATCTTTACCAAGAGGGATTCGAGATAACTAAGGAGCAAGGACGCATCTCATTTTCGATCCTTTCTGATGACATCCGGGTTTCGAATAATCAGTAATTCGAGATATTATCATTTTTGTCTGATCATATTAATGTTGAACAGAGAGATTGATAAAGAAATCCATAATGCTAGCTCTTACATCAAGGTATAAGGTAGATATATAGAAATATTCTGTTTATATGTCCTCAACTTGGCCCGCATGAGCAGGAATAAGGTACAAATATGTCTACTGAATTATTAATGAAATTATCTACTCACCAAGACTACTTTGGAGAAATTATATGAGAAACCAGTCTGCATTATTGATTTGGACCATGTATGTATTCATTCACCTTTAACAAATAGTTCAACTACATCTACTTAAATGTTGATCACTCTAGCTAATTGATACAGATTCTGTTCCCATTCTTTTTGTTTTAATCATTCACTAAGTGTAGCATTCCAACCTTGACTGCCTTTTTAGTTTGTTTTTAAAGCCATACATGATATAATCGAATATTAATATTTTCTATATAATCTGGTTTATAATGCCGTGTTGATTATCTGTGAGCCGTGGGCATGTGTCTTTTGTACACATTTTGTGTTTCACTTTTCCTTACATGCAGAAAAAGGGAATTTTAGGCCAATGCTTGGGGGATGAAAGGAACATAAAGTTGTTTAGCTTCGTTTGTATGTTATTCAATCTTTACTTGGGTAAAAAATTGTTATCGAAAGTTCACTTGGACTGCAGAGAATTTGACAGTTTGCTGATCTACATATAGTTAACTGAACATAGAATATAGAATTTGAATAGTCTATATTACACTTGGGCCTGTTTGGGTAACATAGAAGGAAATGTGTTTCTCCACCTAACTGAGAGCAAGTCCAATAATATTTTAATTGAAGCCTTAAATATAATATAAAATATTATGTCCTAATAACTTAGGATATATTTATTTTATTTCAACTCCAACAATGTGTTTTATTCTCATTATATATTTAATATTTTATTCTTAAAAATTTATTTTCATTATTAAAGTACAATATATAGTAGAGAGAGAAAAAGAAAATGTATCATAATATATAATAAAATATAAAATAGAGCAACGAAGAGAAGTGACTTAAAATTAAGGTACAAAGATGTTGTAGTGATATAAGACATCACTAGGACACACTATTTTTCTTGTCAAATACCCTAAATTTTGATTTAGGACATCATATAAGGCACATGTTAGGCACATGTTGTACTTGCTCTTAGTCCAATTTTAAACTTTTAAAAAATTAGGATAATATAAGATATATGAATTAGGATAATTATATTTATTTTGATTTATTTAAGTAAATTTTTTTATTTAAAATAAATTATCCACACATTTATATAACTTATAAGGCTTATTCACTTATTTACCTTAAATCATAAGTTTTTTTTAAAAAAATTCTTTACTATTATATAAAAGATGAAACATTAAAAATTTTGGTATGGTACCTGTTTTTTGGCAGCTTAATTTACTGAATTACCCTTATTTTACTTAAAAGTTCTATTAGCCTTAGTAATCAAATTATAATAGAAAAAGAAATAAAAATCGTTTTCAACTATAACACATTATCTTTTTTTATTTCTCTCAATTAAAATAACTTCTCTAAATATCAAAGACAAGTTTATTTAATAAAATAGAATAATAATATTATAACCACTAATAACTAATAAATTATATTTTTCAGCTACTTAATTATTTATTTTAATTAATTATTTTTTTCCTAAAGACTTTGTTAAGTTATTTGACTTTAACAATCCATAAATTCTTAACTCCTTTACAAAAATAACTTAACATCATCATCTTTATTTCTCGATAACAAAAACAATCTCATCTCATCGTTTAAGACAATGCAAAAACCCTTTGTTCTTAAATCAATGCAAAATTCAAAACCACGTCCACTTTTAACCCGTATATGTCGCGGATATATTTTGTACGAGTGCACGGTAAAAAATATATTTTTTTAATATAATTTTTACTATTACTATAAAGACAAATATACTTAAAGTAAACATTATCTTACAATTCAATTATAAACAAAATACAAAATTATTTGATTTTTGAAGTCAAATTATTTATCTATCTATATTATTATATTAAATAGGAAACTTTACGGTACTTACTTCAATTACATAATTGTCATTTCCTAAAAAAATTAATATATTACTTAATTGCCTTTACTTATTTAATATATAACCAATTACCTTTATAAGTAAAACACATTGCCTTTTTATTTTTACCAATTAAAACAACTCTTTCTCTACAAATATTTTAGACAATTCTTTTTAATCTATACATTTTTTAAGTAAAATATGTTATCTTTTTATTTTCTCATAATAAAACAAATCTTTCTCTAAAATATTATGGACAATTTTTTTAATATATGTTGATTATCTATCTATCTTCTATACTATCTGAAATTACTTGTTTATCCTTACTTGTTGAAATTACTTAATTATCCTTACTTTAATATTTTTATTAAACTAATTAATTATTCTTATTGAATTATTTAATATTAATTCAAAAAATCAGCGCGGGACCCATGATCCTTAACAAGAAACCTTCCGATAAAACAATATATATCCTTACGGCTTGTTAGGTCACACACACTGTAGAAGAGGGTTGAATACAATGTATAACACAATCAAATCGAATACAAGTAACAGAATACAGACTTTATTCAATACAATAAACTCTGTTACAATATGGAACTGTCATCTCTTAGTGATGAACAAATATGACGAGAGCTGCTAGGGTTACAATGAATAATATTTTCGATAATGATAACACTTATAGTGTAAACCCTATGTCTGTGTTTATATATCACACAGTTACAAGATAATCGCTAATTGATATGGAATATAATTTTGCTTCCTAAAATATATCAATCATATATCTTTTTTTCCAAGTATTCCATTCTTCATAGAATTCCTTCTTCATGTATATCTTTTCTTACGTTTGTCTTGATCTTCTTTCCTTTCAATAAGCCGTCTTCCTTATCTGAAAGTTTTCTTTAAGTTCTGATATTATCTCCTGATAAATATCTCCTGAACCCTAAGTACTGATCACTTAAGTTCTGACTTCAGTATAAGTGTTGATTTCAGTTAAGTACTGATTTGTCCTGTTTAAGTAAGATCTGAAAACTAAACATAAATCATATTAGTCATGACATTATCAAATATATCTAACAATCTCCCCCAACTTGTAAATTAGCATAATATACAAGTTTAACAGATATTTGATGATGTCAAAAACATTAAGTACAAATGCATGAGAAATGAACTAGATAACTACAACTTACAGTCCTTAAAGCTTTACCAACTTTAACTTCTGATAACAACTTCAGTATGTATATATATCAGAATTTGACCAGTTGTAGATCTTAACGTGACTTCACTTTCTGATCTCTTTGATAGCAGGAGTTGTTCTGAGATAGTTCTTTAACAAACATCTCTCAGCATATCTGAGTTCATCAATCATTCTCCTTTTAGCATCTTTGAGTTCTGCAGTATCTTCACTAGATTGGAAGATAGCAGCCCTGAGATCATTTATTCTAGCTTTCCTTATGTCCTGATCCAGTCTGATCAAATATGCCTTGTCAGACTCAAGATTGAATTCTACAGCCTTATAACCCAGAAAGGTAGTTATAATCTTAGCAGAGTTAGGCTTCATCTCAACAATTTCACCCTTGTGATCTCTGTCCTGTGGATAGTATGTATTGTCAGACTTTACAGAATAAAGTCTTTTCTGTCACTGAATTTGAGTCTTCAAATAGTTTGCAGCACTTTCTGTTATTCTGTCATTCACTTGAAGTAAGAATAAAACATGTTCCTGTTCTTCAAAATACTTCAGTGGTATAGCATTTTCCCTTATATGGTAAACCCTACCATCTGTCATGAAATATAACAAGATGTGTTCTTTCAAGTAGGTATGGTAGACCATCTGTACAGATTCTAGTTGATTCAATCTTTCAGGAGTTGCTCCAACACCTGGTTCACTTAAGGAAGTTGGATCATTGGTTGTGTTCTGCACTCTTCTTTCATCAGCACTACCCAATCCAGATTTATCTCTTGCTTCCTTTCCAGTCACCACTCTTGCTTCAAAACCACTTGCTGCCGTCTTCAAAGATTGAGTCTATTTGGATTTAGTGAATCCTGGTAGGAGTAACTTTGAGGATTTAACATGAGCAATGTCAGAGGTTTCCTTTGATTTATCTTCTGATATTAAGTCAACTTGAGCTATGTCAGAGGTTGCTTACTTCACGGTTATATCATAACTAACTATATCTTGACTCTGAACAACTTGAGCCATGTCAGAGGTTGTCTTAGAAATCTTCCTTGAAGTCAGAGTAAGATCAGCATCTTCAACAGAAATGTCTTCATCCATAGGAGGCACATAAACCTTTATAGGTTCACCAACTTTTTCTTTGCCCTTGGACCTTGGATCTATCTGCAATTGTGATTTGGCCTTAGTTGCCACAGGATTTGTCCTTTCTTTTATCACAATGCCTTTAGCCGTAGGAAGTTTCTTTTTACCAACAGAAGCTTCAGATTTGGAATTAACTTTTTCTGACTTAAGAATAGCTTCTTCTTCCATTAGACTCTCAAAGTCCATTCCTGGATTTTCTTTCAGAAATAACTTATCTTGAAATTTCTTCATCAAGATCCAAAAGTTTATCAGAACTTATCCTTTTACCAATATCAGAAGTTATTCTTCTCCCAGTATCAGAACTTGTTCTATGACTTGTAGTTCCAGTTCTTCTTGATGAGAGACCTCTACCTTGACCATGACCTCCACCCATTCCAGAGTTTCCCTGGTCATCTTTTTTATCATCCTTCCCCTTCAGTGTCTTAACAGTTTTGCATTTGGACTTAATTACTTTCTCCCCCTTTTTGGTATCAGCAGGTAAAAGAAAAGAGACAAGCAATTCCACTGAGGATTGGATTTCATCGAGTTGAGATTGCTGAGAAGCTTGATTTTTCAAAATTTCATCAATCTGAGATTGTTGCTTCTCTTGAGTTTTCTCAATGTAGGAAACTCTGTCAAAGGTAGGTTGGAAAAAACTTTTCTTTTCAAGTTTCATAGTCATTTCTTGCTTGAGTAAAGCTTCTTGAATTTTATGCACCTCGGCATGAGTTGTTGAGTGTTGACCTTGAATTTTATTCCGAGCTCTTTCAGATATGCCTCGAATTCGGACCCGACGAACTGCGGGCCATTGTCGGAGACGAGAACTACCGGGATCCCGAACCTCATGAAGATTGAATCTATAAACTTGATACAATCTTGTTGATTGATTGTCCTCGTGGCCTTATCTTCTGCCTACTTTGTCATGTAATCAATGGCTACCAGGACGTAGCAGAGTTCACCTTTTGCTCGGGGAAAGGGGCCCATGATATCTATGCCCCAAACAGTAAATGGGATCGGAGATAATACCGATGTCGGCAGGCTGGGGCTTTTCCTGAGAACGTTGCTGAATTTCTGGCACTGGGGGCATTTCTTAACATAAGCAATGGAGGCATCTTGATGTTAAATTGGCTTAATTCAATGGCCCAGTTAACCAGTCTTCCGGAGGCATCTGGCTTGTGGATGATCTTCCTGAGCTGCTGATCTGTGACCACTCTGATCTCTCGTCCTTGGAAGTATTGCCTCAGCTTCCTGCTGGAGTGTATAAGGGCCAAGGCGAACTTTTCCAAGTTTGGGTACCGAGTCTCGGCGTCCTTGAGGACTTGGCTGACATAGTAGATGGGGCTTTGCATTCCTCCTTCCTCCCGGACCAGGCCCGAAGAGACAGCCCTGGGGCCGGCGGCGATGTAGAGGGATAAAGGCTCTCCGGGTTTGGCTTTTGATAGCACCGGGGGGTTCATCAGGTGCCTCTTGATTTCATCAAAAGTTGTGTGGCATTCCTCCTAACACAAATATATCTAACACGACTTATACGCCGTTGAATCTAATTAGCACCCTTGAACCCTTCCTCCTAACAAACTCTTATCGCAAACTAAAGTTTTTTAACTAAAATAAACAATTTCGTTCTCTTTCGAATCCATCAAAAGATACGCGACATCTGTCAAAATAATTACTTTATTACAAATAACATAAAATATAGACATATGTTTCAAGTTTAATTATTTTAAGAAAAAATAATAATATTATCATTTAATTTAATTAGGATCAAAATAATAACATAAATATAATTAGAAATAAATATGTAAAATAAATTCGGTACAAAACAAAATAATATATAATATTCACCCGACCCCCAAAAAGTATTATTGAACCGACTAAAACATTATTCAAATCAAAAGATAATTCGTTGGCAAGTACAATGGCCTAGGATAAAAACATAATACACACTATTCATTCCGCCTTAAAAGATTATATCGTTCATCCGGGCTAAAATAACAAATAAAAAAACTAAGTATAATTAATTTAATTTGTTACATGGGGTTAAAATAAATTAATATTCAAACTGGATTAAGATAATATAGTACTAATCCTAACTAAAACAAAATAATATTAAACCTACACTAAAATAAAATTTCAAACAAACTAAATATATATACGGATACCTGGATTTGGTTGAACTAATGGGCTTATGTAACTATAGGTTTCTTCTATTTTTATAATTTTCATACTATTTTATTGCATCTTCACTATTAAAATTCGTCACTTTGTGGAACACTGTTCGAATAAAATAAAACATTATATACTATTCAACAAAGCTAAAAAAGTTTAATATTATTATTCCAAGGATAAAATATAAAAATATTTAGACCAATTAAAATAAAATAATATATTTTTACATGGGCAAAAATAATTATATCATATATTTGAGTTTAAACAAATTAAATTAAAGCTCAAAATAATTAGTTGAATTTAGTGGGTATAATGCGTCTTGGACTATAACAAAATAATGTGTATAATTGATCTGAGTCAAAAGAAGACAAAAATCAAATTAAGGGTAATTTGTACTATAATCAATATTAAAATTTATCTTTTAATTAAAACATTATTATCATCCGTATACACAGTTATAAATATCAATAAAACTATATATCACAGTCAATAATATTGTTTTTATAAGATACGTCTTATTTCAAGGATATCACTTACATATGTTTAATTATTATCGAATAATATTATTAAATATCTTAAATGACAAGTCTCATATTTTAAAATTTTAAATATAAAAAAATTAAAAAATATATATTAAAAATAACTATGTATCGCACACGTTCTTATAAACTACAAGATCAGAGAAAATAATTAGACATGGACCTATACTTCCATATTCGGCTTAGTTGATAAATTGCATATGTCTCGACTTTCATTATACGTTTTAAAACTGATCACAAAGTGAAAGTGTTTCCAAGAATATATATCATATCAACATTAGCACTGACATGCTTATATCACTAATAAAAAATCACTTCAATCTCCGATTATAATTAATTGCAGTTTTATCATGTAAATTATAATTATTGAAATTTTTAAATCATATATATAATTAGATATAATAGTAATCATATAAATTAGTAAAAAAATATTGAATCTTATCAGCAATCTAAGGGGGTGTATTCAATCTAGATTTTAAAGGATTGATAATTATCTTTGGATTTTGAAAGATTTTTGTTGATTTCAATTCGACATGGATTTTAAGAGAGTTGATGGAAAATGTTGTAGAGTCTTGATGATTTTAGTTAATTTTTTCTCAAATCCATCAAAATCTCATGGAGTTTAGAGAGATTTCAAAGGATAAAAAATATACTAACAAATCCATCAAAATCCACAAAATTATCAAATAAAAAAAATTCATGGAATTTTGAATACCATCAGATTTTGATGGATTTTTTAAAATCCAAATTGAATATCATCAGATTTCAAAGGACTTTTTAAAATCTAAATTGAATACCCTCAGATTTTAAAAGACTTTAAACAATCCTGGATGAATACCATCAGATTTTAAAGGATTTTTTAAAATCCAAATTGAATACCCCTTGATTGCAAAAATCCTAAAAAATCCTTTAATATCTTCAAATTTCAATGAATACACCCCTCTAAGTAATTGTAAATTAAAATATCATAATTGAAATGCATGACCTATTTAATTTGGCGGGATATATAATTTTCAGTATCTAATTACCGTGTCAGTGTATAAACTTATTTATTTTAAATCTAATTATTATAAATAGTTATTAGAATATAATGAAAGATATATATGGTTATACTTATTCAGACATATTTACTTTTTTAACATTTATAACTAATAAAATAATAAAATAATAATTATTTAAAACAAACTCGCACTAGTTTTAGGTTAGTAAAGTATTAAAGTATTTGTTATACTTTTTTCTATAAAAAAATTCATACAGTTGTTTAATTTAAGAGACGGCGAGGGTGCAAGTTCCTTGGAGAAAAGCCTTGGCCCGTGGGTTCAAAGCCTTTTACTAATATTTGATGGAAAGAGTCTGAGATGGCCCAATTGATAATCTGGACCAAACTTGTTCAAATTTTTTATAAAGAAACTTAGGCGGCTCTGGTAAACTTTGGATAAAGGAATTAAAACAAATCAAACCAAATATGGAATCAACTGGTGTTCAGGCAGGGGGAGATGCAGGAAAATAAGATGAGGGAATAGATAAAAACTATTACAGCACCGAAAATTTCGATATTAGGGAGCAAGCTCCACTGGTTCGTCAAATATGTAGCACGGGGATTCAAGCAAGTGCTTAGCTGACCAATTATTTGCAGGATCCGAACCAAGATACTACATGTGATTTTGTTGGTGACTAACATTTCAGTGAGTACCTTCTCTATTCCACATCAGCAGCAACATCCAGCCAGCTCCAGCTATACATTAGTTAGTTAGAAGTTTGTTACAAGAGTGTGGTGTACTAGAATGTTATATAAATAGATTACAGGCTAAGAGAGAAGTAGATGTAGAAATTCAAGAGTGTGGTGTAGTAGTATGTTATATAAATAGATTATAGTCTAAGAGAGAAGTAGATGTAGAAAAACAGTTGTACAACTCTATCCTGGTTATATAATGTAGTCATCATCTTCCTGTATATTAATTTTACTCCATTGTCAATCTGCATCTTAAAGCTTCAATAAACAAGTTTCAACATGGTATCAGAGCTACATTGTGACAGTCAATCAGCAATTCATATCGCCAAAAATCCTGTTTTTCACGAGAGAACTAAGCATATCGAGATCGATTGCCATTTCACTTGTGATAAAGTTCTTGAGGGCTTGATTCAGCTTACGTATTTGCTTATTAAGTCTCAAATTGCTTATTTGTTCACCAAGACTCTACCTCCTGCACAGTTTTCGTACCTTCTTTCCAAGTTAGGATTCCATCTTCCACGAGTATATTGGGTTTTGGAAATGCGGGCAACCTGGCTAACCTTAGCCATACAAACATTGCAGGTGGCAACAGGGGTGCAAATCAACAGTACTCCAAGATGTCAGGGGATGATGATATTAAGAAAATAATACATGAATTGGTAGCCTCTGAAGATAATTTATGGGACTTACTTTATTTAACTACACTTAAATGAAACTCATCAATTTAAAGTTAGTGTAAATACCGTTTTCAATATTTGTGGCAATCTATTCACAAGTCCCTTGATTTGTAATGGCCTAGCGATATGAAATAAATATAAATTAAAGAATTTATCAGTATAAGACCATCACTTTACCCAACTTTAAACTTTTTATCATTACACTTTTTATTTCTCTCTCATCCCGTCATCTTACCAAAAGTAATGTAATTTTAATGTGTTTCTTGTTCTCCGTGTCTAAACCATTTGTATATAATGGCCGGGACGGAGGGAGTAGGATATTGAACCTTCTTGAAAGGGAAAGTTCCAGGTAACTTGCTTTCGTGTCTGGAAAGATATATATGTTTCATAAAGTTTGTAGGTATGTAATTGTTTGTACCTGCCCATATTATATAACTGATAAATTTTGCCTGTAATGATTTAACTCTGACATGAAAAATCTATCAGAAATGTTACCTTACTTGGCATATGATTTAGAAAATGAATATCGTATTAAACATCCTTTCGTACAAGGTCAAATGTGTACCGTTAGCGTTAAAATGTATAAGTGAGATCTTCAAGATAATTGATGCGTGAAATAAGCACTAAATGGCATTAGCAAAATGTGTCGGAGAGAATTAAAAAAAGCTTCCCGGAATGCCCAAATAAGCTTTGCCTGATGCCAGTGTGAAGTGTTTATACGATTTAGAAAATTGACCAGCCCGTATCACGCAGCAAGAGAAAATAAATGGTATATATGATATTTTTCATCGTGACTATAAACCTTATGATCTCCACATACATATATGCAGAGCGTGCCAGAACTAAACCAAGGTTTAGCTTTATTCGTCACAGTTTGCCAAGTATTTTTCGCCAGCACTTCATGACATTGATCAAGTAGGTATTGCACCTGATGTCCAGTACAGCAAAGGATGCTAAATTCTCCACGAGATTCTTTCATAAAGAATAAGAGCAATGCTTCAGTTTTGGAATCAGATTCTTGTATGATGTATCATAGTGCTGAGCATGAACTGCAAGTTCAAGAATCCAAAGGCTCTGGTGCCTTTAGTGCCCAGTGATAACTCGGTTTCTTCCCGGGTCTTCTCCTTTCTCACATGAGCTGGGACCCAGCTTCCGTAGCAGTTGGAGTGAGGTTAACCTACCAGGTAGGGGTCTCTGCAAAACAGAACCAGAGGGGGGTTGTATCCCGCGGCAACTCCGGTGTGAGAGTAAGAAATGGGTTTTCTTGAAGAAGAAGAAGAAGAAGAAGAGGGAAGAAGGAGCTAGTCAAAATATATGTGATGGTGTGTGTATAGGTGTGTAGCAGTCAAATGTTTTTCAACCCCTAAAACCCTCTTTTTGGGGCCTTTTATAGGTCCCAAAATTTAGGGTTTTTGGGGTTTGTACCTTTTCATCCTGGCTTTTGATCATTCTTGGTTGGTGATTGGTTGGACGGTTCAGATGGATTATGAGGTCATGTGTCCTTTCTCCATCAGAGGTGCCTTGCGATGTTTACCAACAGACGGCTGCGATGTAATTGTTCCATTTTGGGTAACATGAGACAGTTGACTCTTTTGTCCTGTGCCACATGGCACCGGGGACCACCCCGGCTTGGGCTTGGGGTGTTATCTCTTTTGGGCCTATGTTCCTTTATTTGGGCCTGGTTACTTTTGGCCTATCATTTGCCTCCCACTCCCTGATGCGGGTTTTCCCGGATGGGGGAGTAGTTATCTTGGAAAAATATTATCACTCCTTTGATTTGTGGCCCCTAACCCCGGGATGTTGTTGGGTACAAGTCCCCGATGTTGTGTTTGGGTAGGCCTTTTGGTTCTTGGCACCTGGAAAAATTTTATCATTTTTCCTTTGATTTGTGGCCCCTTACCCCGGGGTGTTGTTGGGTACAAGTCCCCGGGGTTGTGTTTGGGTAGGCCTTTAGGTTCTTGGCACTTGGAAAATTTTTATCATTTTTCCTTTGATTTGTGGCCCCCAACCCCGGGGTGTTGTTGGGTACAAGTCCCCGGGGTTGTGTTTGGGTAGGCCTTTAGGTTCTTGGAACTTGGAAAAATTTTATCGTTTTTCTTTTGATTTGTGGCCCCTAACCCCGGGGTGTTGTTGGGTACAAGTCCCCGGGGTTGCGTTTGGGTAGGCCTTTTGGTTCTTGGTATTTGGAATTTTTTTTATAATTTTTCCTTTGATTTGTGGCCCCTAACCCCAGGGTGTTGTTGGGTACAAGTCCCCGGGTTGCGTTTGGGTAGGCATGGGTGCAGATGTGACAGGTGGGTAGTACTTTAGCTCTTTTCCCGGAGTGTCAGGCGACGGTTGAGCTTCTTGTACGAATATGTGTGAATATATATGTATACACACAAAACGTTGCAGTTTTCCCCCCTTTCCCTCCTCAAAAGCCGCGTCTGTTAAATAATTACAGCGATGTAATCATTAACTGCGGCGGTTATTTTCTGGATGCTCAGGATTGCGCCACGTGTCTTCATTCGACGGACAGGATTGCGAGGAAGTTGAGTGGGTTACCTCGTTATTTGTGCCTATAAATACTCCATTTTTGTCATTTCTTTTTTCTTTACGCAACTGCAAACACAAAAACTCTCTGCAACTTTTCTCCAAGGCGAATTTGGGAGCTTTTTTATTTTGAAGCCGCCTTATTTCTCCTGCTTTCTTGTAAGTTTTCGAACTTTTCTTCGTTCTATTCTTTGTTTCTTCGTGATTGTTTAGCGAATACTTGTAGTCTGAGTTCTTAGAATGCATGCATATCCAAGTATCTGAATCTGTTTATTTTTGTTGTGCCGAGTTTTGGTGAATCGAACAGGTTGTTGTTTGTTGTTTAGATTTATAGCTTTTGTTTGCAAAGAAACAGTTGATGTTTATAGTGAATTTGGGTTTGTGTTTTGGTATATGTATATGTGCGAATAAGGGTTTTAATTTATACGAAAAACTGGGCTTGTTCTTTGTTTTTATGACTGTTCGTGACATTTATTTTAGACGTATATATGTATATATAGGTTGTGTGATGTACTTTGGTATTTTGATTTTAAGGTTAAATGTTTCTGAGTAGCTTTTGTGTTTCTTTTCTTTTTTCTTTTCTTCCTGAAATGGCATAGACTCCGTGGTTATATGGTTAGAAGGGGTAGAAGGAAACAATTGGCTAACCTTAAACGTAGACCTGACCGTCCCAATTTTGGATTTCCCGAGCATTCCTCAAGTGACTCTTCCCCTGATCCAGAAAATATGCCTCTCCGTCGCCAAGCTGTAGTTGAGGAGTTGTCTACCTTCCTTTTAAACCCCGGGCAAACTTTAGGTAGGAGAGATGGGTCTTGGATAGACATAGATCATTACTTTGTTCAGACCCGTGAGAATAGTCCTCCCCACGATTACTATTTCAGGGACCTTACGACTGCTTACCGGCCCGGGGGCATAGAACCTTATGATGGGGCCCGTATGGATCAGCTTTTCTACAATGCTCCTGGGACTCGGTATTTTCCAGCTCCCCGTCATCCCGACCTCTCCGAGTATACCTTTCAGCATATAGATGATCTAGTGAAGGTCGTTTTCCATTTCGGGGATAATATGGAGTGGAGGTGGCCCGAGCCTCACGAGAGGGTTTATCACCACCCCGTTGGTGGTTGGGTAGGAATTCTTTTAGAGCATCTACGTAGTATGAGGCCCAACCTTCATCAATTTACCAAGTCTCTGTTTCGCGATGTCTACGGGATACCTTTCACCCATTTGGCCCCGAATTCTGTTAAGTGGGTTTCTTGGTTCCTTACGTGCTGCCATGTAAAGAAGTATCTTCCCAAGTTTAAACTTTTCCACTACCTTTTAAAGATTAATAAGTCCACCTTGCCTCCCCTTTTTGAGTTTACCTTTAATATAGATGGTTGTGGGCTCCCTTCCGATGCCAAAAAGGCTACCGTCTTTATATTGAACTCGCTTCGGGGCTGGCACCAGGAGTTCATCTTCGTCCGGGGCTGGGACCTGGAGTTTATGCCTTTGTACAAAACTGTTTTGAAAAATAACAGGTTCCCATCCGAGCAGCTCGGTGGAGATGCCCTGGTGAAGATGTATGACTTTGTGGTTGCTCTTGGTGCCCAGTGGACCCAGGATACCTCTTTAGATAACCAAACATTGTTTAATATTGGCTGTAAGTGTTTTATATTAGTAGTTTTTTCCTTGTACATTTTTGTTGATGTATATCTTTGCCCTGTTGTTCCTCCTTAAAACCATTGTTCCTTGTGCAGGTCTTCCCTTCCTTAATCCTTTCCATTACGCTATGTCGCAAAAATTCAGGGATTTGGCCGGAAGGTTTAGGAAGATTGGTGGCGCCGTTCAGTTGGACTCAGGGAAGAAAGCAGCTGGTGGAGGTAGTGGCTTTCAGGCCCGGGATGCTGCTTCCTCGGGAAATAGTGTAAGGCAAAGTGCCCCGGTGGTTACTACACCTACTATCCCGGAGCATGAGGAGGTTGAGGTAGTGGAGCTGGAAGAGGAGGAGGTTGGATCGTTGAATCCTCGTAAGAGGAAGCCGGCTGAAGAGGTTGCTGGTGGTTCCGGAACACCCCAGCGTAGGAGGGTTTCTGGATCAGGCCCTACTGAGGAGGAGAGCCAGAAGTTGGTGGAGGAGGATGCGCTGAAGAACCTCTTAGCCCGGATGACTTTGGATGATCGTCGGAATGAGATGTTTGACAACTATGCCACCCCTGCTGACTTCGATTTCTATGCCAAGGAGGATCTTGATACCTTCCTTGATCATCTTGTCCGGGATGTTTCGGAGGTAAGACTGTTCCCTTATCTTTTTCTTTCCTCCCCTTGCATTATTACTGAGTCATTTTATTTTCAGGCCAATGCTCGGATCAGCGGCTGCTCCACCATTCTTCACAATTTTCGCATAAGGGAGGCCAAGAATAAGGTTGCGGTGAAGGAGCTATCTAAGGAGAAGGAAACCTTCACCAAGTACCGGGAGGCGAAGGAGAGGGAGTCTTGAGAACATAAGAAGGCTGTTGCTGAGGCGGTGAAGTCTCGAGAGCCTGCGGAGCAGTTGGTTGGGTCCCTCCGGGCGGAGGTGAAGAACTTGAAGAAAGAGCTTTCTGCTAGGCCCCGGGCAGAGGAGGTGCTTGAGTCCTTCCGGGGTACCCCTACTTACTACGAGAAGCTCAACAACAAGATTTTTGAGAAGGTCAACATTTGCTGGGACATTGCGTTTGCTTATCTGGTTGAGAATCCGGGTGGTGATATGGATGGATTCATAGAGCTGTACCTCACAGAAGAGCTCCATCGTGAAGAGGCCAAAGCTGCTGAGGCGGGTACTTCCGGGACCCAGCCACCTCTGCCTCTCGAAGAGGGCCGCGAGAAGACGCCTCCTCCTCCTAAGAATTGAAGAATTAAAAATGAAGACCCAGGCTTTGTGCCTTGTAATTTGCTCTTCATAGTTTACTGTCGTTTCAGAATTAGCCCTTGTGGCCTTTAGACTTTGTTTTTTGGATTTCGTTTGACTTTGGTTTGGATTCGTCCCGGGGCTTGGTTTGCCTCGGGAATGCATGTAAATATATTTTTGTTTCGTATTTGGTTTTGCTTTCTTACATCGAAATTTTTCTAAGTACACGTGGTTCGTGTTACGGTCCCCGAGATAGGGGTTTTAAAATTTTAACTGAATAAAATTTTCTAAGTATATATGGGTTGTGTAATGGTCCCCGGGAAGGGGTTTAAAATTTTGATTGAATAAAAATTTTCTAAGTACACATGGTTTGTGTAATGGTCCCCGGGAAGGGGTTTAAAATTTTAATTGAATAAAATTTTTCTAAGTACACATGGTTTGTGTAATGGTCCTCGGGAAGGGGTTTTAAAATTTTAATTGAATAAAATTTTCTAAGTACACATGGTTTGTGTAATGGTCCCCGGGCAGGGGTTTTAAAATTTTAACTGAATAAAATTCTCTAAGTACACATGGGTTGTGTAATGGTCCCCGGGCAGGGGTTTTAAAATTTTAACTGAATAAAATTCTCTAAGTACACATGGGTTGTGTAATGGTCCCCAGGCAGGGGTTTTAAAATTTTAACTGAATAAAATTCTCTAAGTACACATGGGTTGTGTAATGGTCCCCGGGAAGGGGTTTTAAAATTTTAATTGAATAAATATTCTAAGTACACATGGGTTCTGTAATGGTCCCCGGGAAGGGGTTTTAAAATTTTAATTGAATAAAATTTTCTAAGTACACATGTTTTGTGTAATGGTCCTCGGGCAGGGGTTTTAAAATTTTAACTGAATAAAATTCTCTAAGTACACATGGGTTGTGTAATGGTCCCCGGGCAGGGGTTTTAAAATTTTAACTGAATAAAATTCTCTAAGTACATATGGGTTGTGTAATGGTCCCTGGGTAGGGGTTTTAAAATTTTAACTGAATAAAATTCTCTAAGTACACATGGGTTGTGTAATGGTCCCCGGGAAGGGGTTTAAAATTTTAATTAAATAAAAATTTCCAAGTAGTATAGCGTTAATGATCGAATGGTAGTAGAATAATCTTGAGCTATGGGTGCTCAATGTGGAGTTTTCATTTAAATCATAATAAAACAAAAATACATTCCGGGGAAAATGTTGAAAATTACATCAAGCTGTTATAGCCTAAAAGTAGAGGAGATCCCGGAATGTGCGCCCTACCTTTACTGGTAGAATTTCCTTAGGCGGACTCCGGGCCAAGTGTTTGGGACTTCGGTTCCCCCGAGGTAGCTTAGCTTGTAGGTTCCTGGTCGGAGCACTTCTTTAACCCTATAGGGGCCTTCCCAATTGGGTTGGAGTTTTCCTTGATTGGTTGGGTCTGAGGCCTCGGTGTGCCGGAGTACCAAGTCTCCCGCTTCGTACTCTCTGATTTTTGCCTTCTTCCCAAAGTAGAGTTTTGTCTTTTTCTTTGTAGCCTTCAATCCTTTTTACCGCCTTGTCTCTTACCTCGTCTAGGAGCTCCAGGTTGGTCTTAAGTCCCTCAATGTTTGAGATCTCATCAAAGTTGATGACTATGTGGGAAGGGGACCCGGTTTCGATTTGTATGCGGGCTTCGGTACCGTATGCAAGCTTGAAGGGGGTCTCATTGGTTCCCGTTCTGGGGGTGGTTCTGTAGGACCACAGGACTTTTGGAAGCTCATCAGGCCAAGTTTTCTTGGACTCTTCTAGTCTTTTTTCCAGGCCCCGAAGTATGATTCTGTTAGTTACTTCGACCTGTCCATTCCCCTGAGGATGTGCGACCAATGCCCTTTTGTGCTTGATTTCGAGCTCTTTCAGATATGCCTCGAATTCGGACCCGACGAACTGCGGGCCATTGTCGGAGACGAGAACTACCGGGATCCCGAACCTCATGAAGATTGAATCCATAAACTTGATACAATCTTGTTGATTGATTTTCCTCGTGGCCTTATCTTCTGCCCACTTTGTCATGTAATCAATGGCTACCAGGACGTAGCAGAGGTCACCAACTTTTTCTTTGCCCTTGGACCTTGGATCTATCTGCAATTGTGATTTGGCCTTAGTTGCCACAGGATTTGTCCTTTCTTTTATCACAATGCCTTTAGCCGTAGGAAGTTTCTTTTTACCAACAGAAGCTTCAGATTTGGAATTAACTTTTTCTGACTTAAGAATAGCTTCTTCTTCCATTAGACTCTCAAAGTCCATTCCTGGATTTTCTTTTAGAAATAACTGTCTTGAAATTTCTTCATCAAGATCCAAAAGTTTATCAAAACTTATCCTTTTACCAATATCAGAAGTTATTCTTCTTCCAGTATCAGAACTTGTTCTATGACTTGTAGTTCCAGTTCTTCTTGATGAGAGACCTCTACCTTGACCATGACCTCCACCCATTCCAGAGTTTCCCTGGTCATCTTTTTCATCATCCTTCCCCTTCAGTGTCTTAACAGTTTTGCATTTGGACTTAATTACTTTCTCCCCCTTTTTGGTATCAGCAGGTAAAAGAAAAGAGACAAGCAATTCCACTAAGGATTGGATTTCATTGAGTTGAGATTGCTGAGAAGCTTGATTTTTCAAAATTTCATCAATCTGAGATTGTTGCTTCTCTTGAGTTTTCTCAATGTAGGAAACTCTGTCAAAGGTAGGTTGGAAAAAACTTTTCTTTTCAAGTTTCATAGTCATTTCTTGCTTGAGTAAAGCTTCTTGAATTTTATGCACCTCGGCATGAGTTGTTGAGTGTTGACCTTGAATTTTATTCCGAGCTCTTTCAGATATGCCTCGAATTCGGACCCGACGAACTGCGGGCCATTGTCGGAGACGAGAACTACCGGGATCCCGAACCTCATGAAGATTGAATCTATAAACTTGATACAATCTTGTTGATTGATTGTGCTCGTGGCCTTATCTTCTGCCTACTTTGTCATGTAATCAATGACTACCAGGACGTAGCAGAGTTCACCTTTTGCTCGGGGAAAGGGGCCCATGATATCTATGCCCCAAACAGTAAATGGGATCGGAGATAATACCGATGTCGGCAGGCTGGGGCTTTTCCTGAGAACGTTGCTGAATTTCTGGCACTAGGGGCATTTCTTAACATAAGCAATGGAGGCATCTTGATGTTAAATTGGCTTAATTCAATGGCCCAGTTAACCAGTCTTCCGGAGGCATCTGGCTTGTGGATGATCTTCCTGAGCTGCTGATCTGTGACCACTCTGATCTCTCGGCCTTGGAAGTATTGCCTCAGCTTCCTGCTGGAGTGTATAAGGGCCAAGGCGAACTTTTCCAAGTTTGGGTACCGAGTCTCGGCGTCCTTGAGGACTTGGCTGACATAGTAGATGGGGCTTTGCATTCCTCCTTCCTCCCGGACCAGGCCCGAAGAGACAGCCCTGGGGCCGGCGGCGATGTAGAGGGATAAAGGCTCTCCGGGTTTGGCTTTTGATAGCACCGGGGGGTTCATCAGGTGCCTCTTGATTTCATCAAAAGTTGTGTGGCATTCCTCCTAACACAAATATATCTAACACGACTTATACGCCGTTGAATCTAATTAGCACCCTTGAACCCTTCCTCCTAACAAACTCTTATCGCAAACTAAAGTTTTTTAACTAAAATAAACAATTTCGTTCTCTTTCGAATCCATCAAAAGATACGCGACATCTGTCAAAATAATTACTTTATTACAAATAACATAAAATATAGACATATGTTTCAAGTTTAATTATTTTAAGAAAAAATAATAATATTATCATTTAATTTAATTAGGATCAAAATAATAACATAAATATAATTAGAAATAAATATGTAAAATAAATTCGGGACAAAACAAAATAATATATAATATTCACCCGACCCCCAAAAAGTATTATTGAACCGACTAAAACATTATTCAAATCAAAAGATAATTCGTTGGCAAGTACAATGGCCTAGGATAAAAACATAATACACACTATTCATTCCGCCTTAAAAGATTATATCGTTCATCCGGGCTAAAATAACAAATAAAAAAACTAAGTATAATTAATTTAATTTGTTACATGGGGTTAAAATAAATTAATATTCAAACTGGATTAAGATAATATAGTACTAATCCTAACTAAAACAAAATAATATTAAACCTACACTAAAATAAAATTTCAAACAAACTAAATATATATACGGATACCTGGATTTGGTTGAACTAATGGGCTTATGTAACTATAGGTCTCTTCTATTTTTATAATTTTTATACTATTTTATTGCATCTTCACTATTAAAATTCGTCACTTTGTGAAACACTGTTCGAATAAAATAAAACATTATATACTATTCAACAAAGCTAAAAAAGTTTAATATTATTATTCCAAGGATAAAATATAAAAATATTTAGACCAATTAAAATAAAATAATATATTTTTACATGGGCAAAAATAATTATATCATATATTTGAGTTTAAACAAATTAAATTAAAGCTCAAAATAATTAGTTGAATTTAGTGGGTATAATGCGTCTTGGACTATAACAAAATAATGTGTACAATTGATCTGAGTCAAAAGAAGACAAAAATCAAATTAAGGGTAATTTGTACTATAATCAATATTAAAATTTATCTTTTAATTAAAACATTATTATCATCCGTATACACAGTTATAAATATCAATAAAACTATATATCACAGTCAATAATATTGTTTTTATAAGATACGTCTTAATTCAAGGATATCACTTACATATGTTTAATTATTATCGAATAATATTATTAAATATCTTAAATGACAAGTCTCATATTTTAAAATTTTAAATATAAAAAAATTAAAAAATATATATTAAAAATAACTATGTATCGTACACGTTCTTATAAACTACAAGATCAGAGAAAATAATTAGACATGGACCTATACTTCCATATTCGGCTTAGTTGATAAATTGCATATGTCTCGACTTTCATTATACGTTTTAAAACTGATCACAAAGTGAAAGTGTTTCCAAGAATATATATCATATCAACATTAGCACTGACATGCTTATATCACTAATAAAAAATCACTTCAATCTCCGATTATAATTAATTGCAGTTTTATCATGTAAATTATAATTATTGAAATTTTTAAATCATATATATAATTAGATATAATAGTAATCATATAAATTAGTAAAAAAATATTGAATCTGATCAGCAATCTAAGGGGGGTGTATTCAATCTAGATTTTAAAGGATTGATAATTATCTATGGATTTTGAAAGATTTTTGTTGATTTCAATTCGACATGGATTTTAAGAGAGTTGATGGAAAATGTTGTAGAGTCTTGATGATTTTAGTTAATTTTTTTCTGAAATCCATCAAAATCTCATGGAGTTTAGAGAGATTTCAAAGGATAAAAAATATACTAACAAATCCATCAAAATCCACAAAATTATCAAATAAAAAAAATTAATGGAATTTTGAATACCATCAGATTTTGATGGATTTTTTAAAATCCAAATTGAATATCATCAGATTTCAAAGGACTTTTTAAAATCTAAATTGAATACTCTCAGATTTTAAAAAACTTTAAACAATCCTGGATGAATACCATCAGATTTTAAAGGATTTTTTAAAATCCAAATTGAATACCCCTTGATTGCAAAAATCCTAAAAAATCCTTTAATATCTTCAAATTTCAATGAATACACCCCTCTAAGTAATTGTAAATTAAAATATCATAATTGAAATGCATGACCTATTTAATTGGGCGGGATATATAATTTTCAGTATCTAATTACCGTGTCAGTGTATAAACTTATTTATTTTAAATCTAATTATTATAAATAGTTATTAGAATATAATGAAAGATATATATGGTTATACTTATTCAGACATATTTACTTTTTTAATATTTATAACTAATAAAATAATAAAATAATAATTATTTAAAACAAACTCGCACTAGTTTTAGGTTAGTAAAGTATTAAAGTATTTGTTATACTTTTTTCTATAAAAAAATTCATACAGTTGTTTAATTTAAGACACGATGAGGGTGCAAGTTCCTTGGAGAAAAGTCTTGGCCCGTGGGTTCAAAGCCTTTTACTAATATTTGATGGAAAGAGTCTGAGATGGCCCAATTGATAATCTGGACCAAACTTGTTCAAATTGTTTATAAAGAAACTTAGGCGGCTCTGGTAAACTTTGGATAAAGGAATTAAAACAAATCAAACCAAATATGGAATCAACTGGTGTTCAGGCAGGGGGAGATGCAGGAAAATAAGATGAGGGAATAGATAAAAACTATTACAGCACCGAAAATTTCGATATTAGGGAACAAGCTCCACTGGTTCGTCAAATATGTAGCACGGGGATTCAAGCAAGTGCTTAGCTGACCAATGATTTGCAGGATCCGAACCAAGATACTACAGGTGATTTTGTTGGTGACTAACATTTCAGTGAGTACCTTCTCTATTCCACATCAGCAGCAACATCCAGCCAGCTCCAACTATACATTAGTTAGTTAGAAGTTTGTTACAAGAGTGTGGTGTACTAGAATGTTATATAAATAGATTACAGGCTAAGAGAGAAGTAGATGTAGAAATTCAAGAGTGTGGTGTAGTAGTATGTTATATAAATAGATTACAGGCTAAGAGAGAAGTAGATGTAGAAAAACAGTTATACAACTCTCTCCTGGTTATATATTGTAGTCATCATCTTCCTGTATATTAATTTTACTCCATTGTCAATCTACATCTTAAAGCTTCAATAAACAAGTTTCAACATGGTATCAGAGCTACATTGTGACAGTCAATCAGCAATTCATATCGCCAAAAATCCTGTTTTTCACGAGAGAACTAAGCATATCGAGATCGATTGCCATTTCACTCGTGATAAAGTTCTTGAGGGCTTGATTCAGCTTACGTATTTGCCTACTAAGTCTCAAATTGCTGATTTGTTCACCAAGACTCTGCCTCCTGCACAGTTTTCATACCTTCTTTCCAAGTTAGGATTCCATCTTCCACGAGTATATTGGGTTTTGGAAATGCAGGTAACCTGGCTAACCTTAGCCATACAAACATTGCAGGTGGCAACAGGGGTGCAAATCAACAGTACTCCGAGATGTCAGGGGATGATGATATTAAGAAAATCATACATGAATTGGTAGCCTCTGAAGATAATTTATGGGACTTACTTTATTTAACTATACTTAAATGAAACTCATCAATTTACAGTTAGTGTAAATACCGTTTTCCATATTTGTGGCAATCTATTCACAAGTCCCTTGATTTGTAATGGCCTAGCGATATGAAATAAACATAAATTAAAGAATTTATCAGTATAAGACCATCACTTTACCCAACTTTAAACTTTTTATCATTACACTTTTTATTTCTCTCTCATCCCGTCATCTTACCAAAAGTAATGTAATTTTAATGTGTTTCTTGTTCTCCGTGTCTAAACCATTTGTATATAATGGCTGGGACGGAGGGAGTAGGACATTGAACCTTCTTGAAAGGGAAAGTTCCAGGTAACTTACTTTCGTGTCTGGAAAGATATATATGTTTCATGAAGTTTGTAGGTATGTAATTGTTTGTACCTGTCCATATTACATAACTGATAAATTTTGCCTGTAATGATTTAACTCTGACATGAAAAATCTATCAGAAATGTTCCCTTACTTGGCATATGATTTAGAAAATGAATATCGTATTAAACATCCTTCCGTACAAGGTCAAATGTGTACCGTTAGCATCAAAATGTATAAGTGAGATCTTCAAGGTAATTGATGAGTGAAATAAGCACTAAATGGCATTAGCAAAATGTGTCGGAGAGAATTAAAAAAAGCTGCCCGGAATGCCCAAATAAGCTTTGCCTGATGTCAGTGTGAAGTGTTTATACGATTTAGAAAATTGACCAGTCCGTATCACGCAGCAAGAGAAAATAAATGGTATATATGATATTTTTCATCGTGACTATAAACCTTATGATCTCCACATACATATATGCAGAGCGTGCCAGAACTAAACCATGGTTTAGCTTTATTCGTCACAGTTTGCCAAGTATTTTTTGCCAGCACTTCATGACATTGATCAAGTAGGTATTGCACCTGATGTCCAGTGCAGCAAAGGATGCTAAATTCTCCACGAGATTCTTTTATAAAGAATAAGAGCAATGCTTCAGTTTTGGAATCAGATTCTTGTATGATGTATCATAGTGCTGAGCATGAACTGCAAGTTCAAGAATCCAAAGGCTCTGGTGCCTTTAGTGCCCAGTGACAACTCGGTTTCTTCCCGGGTCTTCTCCTTTCTCACATGAGCTGGGACCCAGCTTCCGTAGCAGTTGGAGTGAGGTTAACCTGCCAGGTAGGGGTCTCTGCAAAACAGAACCGGAGGGGGGTCGTATCCCGTGGCAACTCCGGTGTGAGAGTAAGAAATGGGTTTTCTTGAAGAAGAAGAAGAAGAAGAAGAGGGAAGAAGGAGCTAGTCAACATATATGTGATGGTGTGTGTATAGGTGTGTAGCAGTCAAATGTTTTTCAACCCCTAAAACCCTCTTTTTGGGGCCTTTTATAGGTCCCAAGATTTAGGGTTTTTGGGGTTTGTACCTTTTCATCCTGGCCTTTGATCATTCTTGGTTGGTGATTGGTTGGACGGTTCAGATGGATTGTGAGGTCATGTGTCCTTTCTCCATCAGAGTTGCCTTAGGATGTTTACCAACGGACGGCTGGGATGTAATTGTTCCATTTTGGGTAACATGAGACAGTTGACTCTTTTGTCCTGTGCCACATGGCATCGGGGACCACCCCGGCTTGGGCTTGGGGTGTTATCTCTTTTGGGCCTATGTTCCTTTATTTGGGCCTGGTTACTTCTAGCCTATCATTTGCCTCCCACTCCCTGATGCGGGTTTTCCCGGATGAGGGAGTAGTTATCTTGGAAAAATATTATCACTCCTTTGATTTGTGGCCCCTAACCCCGGGGTGTTGTTGGGTACAAGTCCCCGGGGTTGTGTTTGGGTAGGCCTTTAGGTTCTTGGCACTTGGAAAATTTTTATCATTTTTCCTTTGATTTGTGGCCCCTAACCCCGGGGTGTTGTTGGGTACAAGTCCCCGGGATTGTGTTTGGGTAGGCCTTTAGGTTCTTGGCACTTGGAAAAATTTTATCATTTTTCCTTTGATTTGTGGCCCCTAACCCCGGGGTGTTGTTGGGTACAAGTCCCCGGGGTTGTGTTTGGGTAGGTCTTTAGGTTCTTGGCACTTGGAAAAAATTTATAATTTTTCCTTTGATTTGTGGCCCCCAACCCCGGGGTGTTGTTGGGTACAAGTCCCCGGGGTTGTGTTTGGGTAGGCCTTTAGGTTCTTGGCACTTGGAAAAATTTTATCATTTTTCCTTTGATTTGTGGCCCCTAACCCCGGGGTGTTGTTGGGTACAAGTCCCCGGGGTTGCGTTTGGGTAGGCCTTTTGGTTCTTGGTATTTGGAATTTTTTTTTATCATTTTTCCTTTGATTTGTGGCCCCTAACCCCAGGGTGTTGTTGGTTACAAGTCCCCGGGGTTGCGTTTGGGTAGGCATGGGTGCAGATATGACAGGTGGGTAGTACTTTAGCGCTTTTCCCGGAGTGTCAGGCGGCGGTTGAGCTTCTTGTACGAATATGTGTGAATATATATGTATACACACGAAATGTTGCAGTTTTCCCCCCTTTCCCTCCTCAAAAGCTGTGCCTGTTAAATAATTACAACGATGTAATCATTAACTGCGGCGGTTATTTTCTGAACGCTCAGGATTGCGCCACGTGTCTTCATTCGACGGACAGGATTGCGAGGAAGTTGAGTGGGTTACCTCGTCATTTGTGCCTATAAATACTCCATTTTTGTCATTTCTTTTTTCTTTACGCAACTGCAAACACAAAAACTCTCTGCAACTTTTCTCCAAGGCGAATTTGGGAGCTTTTTTATTTTGAAGCCGCCTTATTTCTCCTACTTTCTTGTAAGTTTTCGAACTTTTCTTCGTTCTATTCTTTGTTTCTTCGTGATTGTTTAGCGAATACTTGTAGTCTGAGTTCTTAGAATGCATGCATGTCCAAGTATCTGAATCTGATTATTTTTGTTGTGCCGAGTTTTGGTGAATCGAACAGGTTGTTGTTTGTTGTTTAGATTTATAGCTTTTGTTTGCAAAGAAACAGTTGATGTTTGTAGTGAATCTGGGTTTGTGTTTTGGTATCTGTATATGTGCGAATAAGGGTTTTAAATTATGCTAAAAACTGGGCTTGTTCTTTGTTTTTATGACTGTTCGTGACATTATTTTAGGCGTATATATGTATGTATAGGTTGTGTGATGTACTTTGGTATTTTGATTTTAAGGTTAAATGTTTCTGAGTAGCTTTTGTGTTTCTTTTCTTTTTTCTTTTCTTCCTGAAATGGCATAGACTCCGTGGTTATATGGTTAGAAGGGGTAGAAGGAAACAATTGGCTAACCTTAAACGTAGACCTGACCGTCCCAATTTTGGATTTCCCGAGCATTCCTCAAGTGACTCTTCCCCGGAACTAGAAAATATGCCTCCCCGTCGCCAAGTTGTAGTTGAGGAGTTGCCTACCTTCCTATTAAACCCCGGGCAAACTTTAGGTAGGAGAGATGGGTCTTGGATAGACATAGATCATTACTTTATTCAGACCCGTGAGAATAGTCCTCCCCACGATTACTACTTCAGGGACCTTACGACTGCTTACCGGCCCGGGGGCATAGAACCTTATGATGGGGCCCGTATGGATCAGCTTTTCTATAATGCTCCTGGGACTAGGTATGTTCCAGCTCCCCGTCATCCCGACCTCTCCGAGTATACCTTTCAGCATATAGATGATCTATGAAAGGCCGTTTTCCATTTCGGGGATTATATGGAGTGGAGGTGGCCCGAGCCTCACGAGAGGGTTTATCACCACCCCGTTGGTGGTTGGGTAGGAATTCTTTTAGAGCATCTACGTAGTATGAGGCCCAACCTTCATCAATTTACCAAGTCTCTGTTTCGCGATGTCTACGGGATACCTTTCACCCAGTTGGCCTCAAATTCTGTTAAGTGGGTTTCTTGGTTCTTTACGTGTTGCCATGTAAAGAAGTATCTTCCCAAGTTTAAACTTTTCCACTACCTTTTAAAGATTAATAAGTCCACCTTGCCTCCCCTTTTTGAGTTTACCTTTAATATAGATGGTTGTGGGCTCCCTTCCGATGCCAAAAAGGCTACCGTCTTTATATTGAACTCGCTTCGGGGCTGGCACCAGGATTTCATCTTCGTCCGTGGCTGGGACCTGGAGTTTATACCTTTGTACAAAACTGTTTTGAAAAATAACAGGTTCCCATCTGAGCGGCTCGGTAGAGATGCCCTGGTGAAGATGTATGACTTTGTGGTTGCTCTTGGTGCCCAGTGGACCCATGATACCTTTTTAGATAACCAAACATTGTTTAATATTGGCTGTAAGTGTTTTACATTAGTAGTTTTTTCCTTGTACTTTTCTTGATGTATATCTTTGCCCTGTTGTTCCTCCTTAAAACCATTATTCCTTGTGCAGGTCTTCCCTTCCTTAATCCTTTCCATTACTCTATGTCGCAACAATTCAAGGATTTGGCCGAAAGGTTTAGGAAGATTGGTGGCGCCGTTCAGTTGGACTCAGGGAAGAAAGCAGCTCGTGGAGGTAGTGGCTTTCAGGCCCGGGATGCTGGTTCCTCGGGAAATAGTGTAAGGCAAAGTGCCCCGGTGGTTACTACACCTGCTGTCCCGGAGCCTGAGGAGGTTGAGATAGTGGAGCTGGAAGAGGAGGAGGTTGGATCGTTGAATCCTCGTAAGAGGAAGCCGGCTGAAGAGGTTTCCGATGGTTCCGGAACACCCCAGCGTAGGAGGGTTTCTAGATCGGGCCCTACTGAGGAGGAGAGCCAGAAGTTGGTGGAGGAGGATGCGCTGAAGAACCTCTTAGCCCGGATGACTTTGGATGATCATCGGAATGAGATGTTTGACAACTATGCCACCCCTGCTGACTTCGATTTCTATGCCAAGGAGGATCTTGACACCTTCCTTGATCATCTTGTCCGGGATGTTTCGGAGGTAAGACTGTTCCCTTATCTTTTTCTTTCCTCCCCTTGCATTATTACTGAGTCATTTTATTTTCAGGCCAATGCTCGGATCAGCGGCTGCTCCACCATTCTTCACAATTTTCGCATAAGGGAGGCCAAGAATAAGGTTGCGGTGAAGGAGCTATCTAAGGAGAAGGAAACCTTCACCAAGTACCGGGAGGCGAAGGAGAGGGAGTCTCGAGAACATAAGAAGGCTGTTGCTGAGGCGGTGAAGTCTCGAGAGGCTGCGGAGCAGTTGGTTGGGTCCCTCCGGGCGGAGTTGAAGAACTTGAAGAAAGAGCTTACTGCTAGGCCCCGGGCAGTGGAGGTGCTTGAGTCCTTCCGGGGTACCCCCGCTTACTACGAGGAGCTCAACAACAAGATTTTTGAGAAGGTCAACATTTGCTGGGACATTGCTTTTGCTTATC
Organism: Apium graveolens; assembly: GCF_009905375.1. Classification (NCBI taxonomy): domain Eukaryota; kingdom Viridiplantae; phylum Streptophyta; class Magnoliopsida; order Apiales; family Apiaceae; genus Apium; species Apium graveolens. The sequence continues at coordinate 119,595,223 of NC_133648.1, forward strand.
TGGCTGAGAATCCGGGTGGTGATATGGATGGATTCATAGAGCTGTACCTCACAGAAGAGCTCCATCGTGAAGAGGCCAAAGCTGCTGAGGCGGGTACTTCCGGGACCCAGCCACCTCCGTCTCCCGAAGAGGGCCGCGAGAAGACGCCTCCTCCTCCTGAGAATTGAAGAATTAAAAATGAAGACCCGGGCTTTGTGCCTTGTAATTTGCTCTTCATAGTTTACTGTCGTTTCAGAATTAGCCCTTGTGGCCTTTAGACTTTGTTGTTTGGATTTCGTTTGACTTTGGTTTGGATTTGTCCCGGGGCTTGGTTTGCCTCGGGAATGCATGTAAATATATTTTTGTTTCGTATTTGGTTTTGCTTTCATACATCGAAATTTTTCTAAGTACACGTGGTTCGTGTTACGGTCCCCGAGATAGGGGTTTTAAAATTTTAACTGAATAAAATTTTCTAAGTATACATGGGTTATGTAATGGTCCCCGGGAAGGGGTTTAAAATTTTGATTGAATAAAAATTTTCTAAGTACACATGGTTTGTGTAATGGTCCCCGGGAAAGGGTTTAAAATTTTAATTGAATAAATTTTTCTAAGTACACATGGTTTGTGTAATGGTCCTCGGGAAGGGGTTTTCTTGAAGAAGAAGAAGAAGAAGAGGGAAGAAGGAGCTAGTCAACATATATGTGATGGTGTGTGTATAGGTGTGTAGCAGTCAAATGTTTTTCAACCCCTAAAACCCTCTTTTTGGGGCCTTTTATAGGTCCCAAGATTTAGGGTTTTTGGGGTTTGTACCTTTTCATCCTGGCCTTTGATCATTCTTGGTTGGTGATTGGTTGGACGGTTCAGATGGATTGTGAGGTCATGTGTCCTTTCTCCATCAGAGTTGCCTTAGGATGTTTACCAACGGACGGCTGGGATGTAATTGTTCCATTTTGGGTAACATGAGACAGTTGACTCTTTTGTCCTGTGCCACATGGCATCGGGGACCACCCCGGCTTGGGCTTGGGGTGTTATCTCTTTTGGGCCTATGTTCCTTTATTTGGGCCTGGTTACTTCTAGTCTATCATTTGCCTCCCACTCCCTGATACGGGTTTTCCCGGATGAGGGAGTAGTTATCTTGGAAAAATATTATCACTCCTTTGATTTGTGGCCCCTAACCCCGGGGTGTTGTTGGGTACAAGTCCCCGGGGTTGTGTTTGGGTAGGCCTTTAGGTTCTTGGCACTTGGAAATTTTTTATCATTTTTCCTTTGATTTGTGGCCCCTAACCCCGGGGTGTTGTTGGGTACAAGTCCCCGGGATTGTGTTTGGGTAGGCCTTTAGGTTCTTGGCACTTGGAAAAATTTTATCATTTTTCCTTTGATTTGTGGCCCCTAACCCCGGGGTGTTGTTGGGTACAAGTCCCCGGGGTTGTGTTTGGGTAGGCCTTTAGGTTCTTGGCACTTGGAAAATTTTTATCATTTTTCCTTTGATTTGTGGCCCCCAACCCCGGGGTGTTATTGTGTACAAGTCCCCGAGGTTGTGTTTGGGTAGGCCTTTAGGTTCTTGGCACTTGGAAAATTTTTATCATTTTTCCTTTGATTTGTGGCCCCTAACCCCGGGGTGTTGTTGGGTACAAGTCCCCGGGGTTGCGTTTGGGTAGGCCTTTTGGTTCTTGGTATTTGGAATTTTTTTTATCATTTTTCCTTTGATTTGTGGCCCCTAACCCCAGGGTGTTGTTGGTTACAAGTCCCCGGGGTTGCGTTTGGGTAGGCATGGGTGCAGATGTGACAGGTGGGTAGTACTTTAGCGCTTTTCCCGGAGTGTCAGGCGGCGGTTGAGCTTCTTGTACGAATATGTGTGAATATATATGTATACACACGAAACGTTGCAGTTTTCCCCCCTTTCCCTCCTCAAAAGCCGCGCCTGTTAAATAATTACAGCGATGTAATCATTAACTGCGGCGGTTATTTTCTGGACGCTCAGGATTGCGCCACGTGTCTTCATTCGATGAACAGGATTGCGAGGAAGTTGAGTGGGTTACCTCGTCATTTGTGCCTATAAATACTCCATTTTTGTCATTTCTTTTTTCTTTACGCAACTGCAAACACAAAAACTGTCTGCAACTTTTCTTCAAGCCGAATTTGGGAGCTTTTTTATTTTGAAGCCGCCTTATTTTTCCTGCTTTCTTGTAAGTTTTCGAACTTTTCTTCATTCTATTCTTTGTTTCTTCGTGATTGTTTAGCGAATACTTGTAGTCTGAGTTCTTAGAATGCATGCATGTCCAAGTATCTGAATCTGTTTATTTTTTTTGTGCCGAGTTTTGGTGAATCGAACAGGTTGTTGTTTGTTGTTTAGATTTATAGCTTTTGTTTGCAAAGAAACAGTTGATGTTTGTAGTGAATCTGGGTTTGTGTTTTGGTATCTGTATATGTGCGAATAAGGGTTTTAAATTATGCGAAAAACTGGGCTTGTTCTTTGTTTTTATGACTGTTCGTGACATTTATTTTAGGCGTATATATGTATGTAGAGGTTGTGTGATGTACTTTGGTATTTTAATTTTAAGGTTAAATGTTTCTGAGTAGCTTTTGTGTTTCTTTTCTTTTTTCTTTTCTTCCTGAAATGGCATAGACTCCGTGGTTATATGGTTAGAAGGGGTAGAAGGAAACAATTGGCTAACCTTAAACGTAGACCTGACCGTCCCAATTTTGGATTTCCCGAGCATTCCTCAAGTGACTCTTCCCCGGAACTAGAAAATATGCTTCCCCGTCGCCAAGCTGTAGTTGAGGAGTTGCCTACTTTCCTATTAAACCCCGGGCAAACTTTAGGTAGGAGAGATGGATCTTGGATAGACATAGATCATTACTTTGTTCAGACCCGTGAGAATAGTCCTCCCCACGATTACTACTTCAGGGACCTTACGACTGCTTACCGGCCCGGGGGCATAGAACCTTATGATGGGGCCCGTATGGATCAGCTTTTCTACAATGCTCCTGGGACTAGGTATGTTCCAGCTCCCCGTCATCCCAACCTCTCCGAGTATACCTTTCAGCATATAGATGATCTAGTGAAGGTCGTTTTCCATTTTGGGGATGATATGGAGTGGAGGTGGCCCGAGCCTCACGAGAGGGTTTATCACCACCCCGTTGGTGGTTGGGTAGGACTTCTTTTAGAGCATCTACGTAGTATGAGGCCCAACCTTCATCAATTTACCAAGTCTCTGTTTCGCGATGTCTACGGGATACCTTTCACCCAGTTGGCCCCGAATTCTGTTAAGTGGGTTCTCTTGGTTCCTTACGTGTTGCCATGTAAAGAAGTATCTTCCCAAGTTTAAACTTTTCCACTACCTTTTAAAGATTAATAAGTCCACCTTGCCTCCCCTTTTTGAGTTTACCTTTAATATAGATGGTTGTGGGCTCCCTTCCGATGCCAAAAAGGCTACCGTCTTTATATTGAACTCGCTCCGGGGCTGGCACCAGGAGTTCATCTTCGTCCGGGGCTGGGACCAGGAGTTTATGCCTTTGTACAAAACTGTTTTGAAAAATAACAGGTTCCCATCCGAGCGGCTCGGTGGAGATGCCTTGGTGAAGATGTATGACTTTGTGGTTGCTCTTGGTGCCCAGTGGACCCAGGATACCTTTTTAGATAACCAAACATTGTTTAATATTGGATGTAAGTGTTTTACATTAGTAGTTTTTTCCTTGTACTTTTCTTGATGTATATCTTTGCCCTGTTGTTCCTCCTTAAAACCATTGTTCCTTGTGCAGGTTTTCCCTTCCTTAATCCTTTCCATTACTCTATGTCGCAACAATTCAAGGATTTGGCCGAAAGGTTTAGGAAGATTGGTGGCGCCGTTCAGTTGGACTCAGGGAAGAAAGCAGCTCGTGGAGGTAGTGGCTTTCAGGCCCGGGATGCTGGTTCCTCGGGAAATAGTGTAAGGCAAAGTGCCCCGGTGGTTACTACACCTGCTGTCCCGAAGCCTGAGGAGGTTGAGGTAGTGGAGCTGAAAGAGGAGGATGTTGGATCATTGAATCCTCATTAGAGGAAGCCGGATGAAGAGGTTGCTGGTGGTTCCGGAACACCCCAGCGTAGGAGGGTTTCTGGATCGGGCCCTACTGAGGAGGAGAGCCAGAAGTTGGTGGAGGAGGATGCGCTGAAGAACCTCTTAGCCCGGATGACTTTGGATGATCATCGGAATGAGATGTTTGACAACTATGCCACCCCTGCTGACTTCGATTTCTATGGCAAGAAGGATCTTGACACCTTCCTTGATCATCTTGTCCGGGATGTTTCGGAGGTAAGACTGTTCCCTTATCTTTTTCTTTCCTCCCCTTGCATTATTACTGAGTCATTTTATTTTCAGGCCAATGCTCGGATCAGCGGCTGCTCCACCATTCTTCACAATTTTCGCATAAGGGAGGCCAAGAATAAGGTTGCGGTGAAGGAGCTATCTAAGGAGAAGGAAACCTTTACCAAGTACCGGGAGGCGAAGGAGAGGGAGTCTCGAGAACATAAGAAGGCTGTTGCTGAGGCGGTGAAGTCTCGAGAGGCTGCGGAGCAGTTGGTTGGGTCCCTCCGGGCGGAGTTGAAGAACTTGAAGAAAGAGCTTACTGCTAGGCCCTGGGCAGAGGAGGTGCTTGAGTCCTTCCGGGGTGCCCCCGCTTACTACGAGGAGCTCAACAACAAGATTTTTGAGAAGGTCAACATTTGCTGGGACATTGCTTTTGCTTATCTGGCTGAGAATCCGGGTGGTGATATGGATGGATTCATAGAGCTGTACCTCACAGAAGAGCTCCATCGTGAAGAGGCCAAAGCTGCTGAGGCGGGTACTTCCGGGACCCAGCCACCTCCGTCTCCCGAAGAGGGCCGCGAGAAGACGCCTCCTCCTCCTGAGAATTGAAGAATTAAAAATGAAGACCCAGGCTTTGTGCCTTGTAATTTGCTCTTCATAGTTTACTGTCGTTTCAGAATTAGCCCTTGTGGCCTTTAGACTTTGTTGTTTGGATTTCGTTTGACTTTGGTTTGGATTTGTCCCGGGGCTTGGTTTTCCTCGGGAATGCATGTAAATATATTTTTGTTTCGTATTTGGTTTTGCTTTCTTACATCGAAATTTTTCTAAGTACACGTGGTTCGTGTTACGGTCCCCGAGATAGGGGTTTTAAAATTTAAACTGAATAAAATTTTCTAAGTATACATGGGTTGTGTAATGGTCCCCGGGAAGGGGTTTAAAATTTTGATTGAATAAAAATTTTCTAAGTACACATGGTTTGTGTAATGGTCCCCGTGAAGGGGTTTAAAATTTTAATTGAATAAATTTTTCTAAGTAAACATGGTTTGTGTAATGGTCCTCGGGAAGGGGTTTTAAAATTTTAATTGAATAAAATTTTCTAAGTACACATGGTTTGTGTAATGGTCCCCGGGCAGGGGTTTTAAAATTTTAACTGAATAAAATTCTCTAAGTACACATGGGTTGTGTAATGGTCCCCGGGCAGGGGTTTTAAAATTTTAACTGCATAAAATTCTCTAAGTACACATGGGTTGTGTAATGGTCCCCGGGCAGGGGTTTTAAAATTTTAACTGAATAAAATTCTCTAAGTACACATGGGTTGTGTAATGGTCCCCGGGAAGGGGTTTTAAAATTTTAATTGAATAAAATTTTCTAAGTACACATGGGTTCTGTAATGGTCCCCGGGAAGGGGTTTTAAAATTTTAATTGAATAAAATTTTCTAAGTACACATGGTTTGTGCAATGGTCCTCGGGCAGGGGTTTTAAAATTTTAACTGCATAAAATTCTCTAAGTACACATGGGTTGTGTAATGGTCCCCGGGCAGGGGTTTTAAAATTTTAACTGAATAAAATTATCTAAGTACATATGGGTTGTGTAATGGTCCCTGGGCAGGGGTTTTAAAATTTTAACTGAATAAAATTCTCTAAGTACACATGAGTTGTGTAATGGTCACCGGGAAGGGGTTTAAAATTTTAATTGAATAAAAATTTCCAAGTAGTATAGCGTTAGTGATCGAATGGTAGTAGAATAATCTTGAGCTATGGGTGCTCAATGTGGAGTTTTCATTTAAATCATAATAAAACAAAAATACATTCCGGGGAAAACGTTGAAAAATGCATCAAGTTGTTATAGCCTAAAAGTTGAGGAGATCCCGGAATGTGCGCCCTACCTTTACTGGTAGAATTTCCTTAGGCGGACTCCGTGCCAAGTGTTTGGGACTTCGGTTCCCCCGAGGTAGCTTAGCTTGTAGGTTCCTGGTCGGAGCACTTCTTTAACCCTATAGGGGCCTTCCCAATTGGGTTGGAGTTTTCCTTGATTGGTTGGGTCCGAGGCCTCGGTGTGCCGGAGTACCAAGTCTCCCGCTTCGTACTCTCTGATTTTTGCCTTCTTCCCAAAGTAGAGTTTTGTCTTTTCTTTGTAGTCTTCCATCCTTTTTACCGCCTTGTCTCTTACCTCGTCTAGGAGCTCCAGGTTGGTCTTAAGTCCCTCAATGTTTGAGATCTCGTCAAAGTTGATGACTCTGTGGGAAGGGGACCCGGTTTCGATTGGTATGCGGGCTTCAGTACCGTATGCAAGCTTGAAGGGGGTCTCATTGGTTCTCATTCTGGGGGTGGTTCTGTAGGACCACAGGACTTTTGGAAGCTCATCAGGCCAAGTTTTCTTGGACTCTTCTAGTCTTTTTTCCAGGCCCCGAAGTATGATTTTGTTAGTTACTTCGACCTGTCCATTCCCCTGAGGATGTGCGACCGATGCCCTTTTATGCTTGATTCCGAGCTCTTTCAGATATGCCTCGAATTCGGACCCGACGAACTGCGGGCCATTGTCGGAGACGAGAACTACCGGGATCCCGAACCTCATGAAGATTGAATCCATAAACTTGATACAATCTTGTTGATTGATTGTCCTCGTGGCCTTATCTTCTGCCCACTTTGTCATGTAATCAATGGCTACCAGGACGTAGCAGAGGTCACCTTTTACTCGGGGAAAGGGGCCCATGATATCTATGCCCCAAACAGCAAATGGGATCGGAGATAATACTGATGCAGGCAGGCTGGGGCTTTTCCTGAGAATGTTGCTGAATTTCTGGCACTGGGGGCATTTCTTAACATAAGCAATGGAGGCATCTTGATGTTAAATTGGCTTAATTTAATGGCCCAGTTAACCAGTCTTCCGGAGGCATCTGGCTTGTGGATGATCTTCCTGAGCTGCTGATCTCTGACCACTCTGATCTCTCGGCCTTGGAAGTATTGCCTCAGCTTCCTACTGGAGTGTATAAGGGCCAAGGCGAACTTTTCCAAGTTTGGGTACCGAGTCTCGGCGTCCTTGAGGACTTGGCTGACATAGTATATGGGGCTTTACATTCCTCCTTCCTCCCGGACCAGGCCCGAAGAGACAGCCCTGGGGCCGGCGGCGATGTAGAGGGATAAAGGCTCTCCGGGTTTGGCTTTTGATAGCACCGGGGGGTTCATCAGGTGCCTCTTGATTTCATCAACAGTTGTGTGGCATTCTTGGGTCCAATCCACTAACTTCTTGTTCCAGGCATCTTTTAGTAACTCGAAGAATGGGAGACACCTTTCCGCTAGCTTCGGGATAAACCTGCGTAGGGCCGCCAGGCATCCAGCCAACTTCTGGATGTCCTTCTGAGTGTGAGGTATCTTCATTTCTATTATGGCATTGATTTTCTCCGGGTTTGCATTTATTCCTCTTTCGCTGACCAAGAATCCCAGGAATTTGCCTGAAGGTACCCCTAATGCACATTTCTCCAGGTTCAGCTTCATGTTGTATCTCCTCAGGTTGTCAAAACACTCTTTGAGGTCTTTTATATGATCTGGGACCGTGAGTGACTTGGAGATCATTTCGTCTACATAAGATTTCATATTCCTCCCCAGTTGGCTTTTGAAAATTGTGTTCATCATTTTCTGGTATGTTGCTCCAGCGTTGATGAGCCCGAAAGGCATCATGATGAAGGCATAGATTGCCCTATGAGTGATGAAGGCTATTTTGGCGATGTCTTCGGGATTCATGCGGACCTGGTTATATCCTTAAAAGGCGTCCATAAAGCTGAGCATGGTGTGGCCCGAAGTTGCGTCGATCAGCTCGTCAATGTTGAGGAGGGGATAAGAATCTTTGGGACATGTAGAGTTGAGGCTCATGTAGTCGACACACATTCTCCACTTTCCATTCGGTTTCTTGACTAGCACCACATTGGCGAGCCAGTCGGGATACTTGATTTTGCAGATGATGTCGGCCCTGAGCAGCTTCTCTATTTCTTCGTCTATTGCTTGTTGTCGCTCGGGGGCAAAGTTTCTTCTTTTCTGTTTGATCGGTCTTTTCCTCGGGTCTACGTCCAGACTGTACATTGCTACGGACTGGTCAATCCCGGGCATATCTTCCGGTGCCCATGTGAATACATCCGCATATTCCCTTAACAGCGAAATGAGCTCTTCTTGGAAGGATGGGTCTAGGCCTTTTCCAATTTTCAACTTTCGGGTGGGGTTCCCGGGATCCAATTCTATCTCCACCGTCTGGGCAGCAGGTTCTACCTTGGTTTTCTCTCTTATTTCCACAAATTTATGTATCCCGACGTCGGCGTTGGTTACGCTGTATCCCAAATCCTCTATCACGTTGACGTCCAACTTTAGCCTTTTGCTGAAATGTTCACGATGCTTCTTGCGGCTTTGGCCTTTGAGCAAGGCCATTGCCTTCTTTCTGTTTTCTGGGTCAGTTTCGGCCATGACCAGCACTTGTCCGTAGCATTTTCCCGATGTGCCCCGATCACCTCTGAGTTCTCCGATGCGTCCCGGGGTGGGAAACTTCAGCTTCAAGTGAATCATAGACGGGATGGCCCGAAGCTTAGTGATAGTGGGTCTTCCCAGAGTCATGTTGTAAGAGGATGTAGCACTTATCACGTAGAACTTCATGACATGAGATACCTGTCGGGGTGCGGCACCAAAGACCATGGGGAGGTATATTACCCCGCGGATCGGGATCATATTGTTCCTGAATCCGTAGAGAGGGTCTTCGAGGCATGGATCCATGCGGAGGTGTCCCAACTTCATCCTGTTAAGGGTATGCTCAAAAACAATGTTAGTTGAGGAACCATTATAAACCAAAATTCTTTGTACCTCATTGTCGGCGATATCGAGAGTCACGACCAGAGCTTGGTTGTGCTCGGGATCCAGGCCCTCATAATCGGCATTGGAGAAATATATGCGCTCATCTTCAGCAGGCTGGATCATCAAGACATCATTGTCCTCATCTGGACTCCGGGGTGGGGAGGAGGTTCCTCCGAAAATCATGTTTCCCGCCGCCAGAAGGCTTATCTCTGTCATCAAGCCTTCTTTGTAGGTACTGGTTCATGTTGCCCTTTTTGATATGGTCTTCAATGAACATTTTAAAAGAGAAGCAGTTCTCCGTGGTATGGCCATGATCCTCGTGATACCCGCAATGTTTGTAAAAGGGCCCTGTTCCCAGGGGTGCCAACAACGGCTTCGGGGGGTAATAAAAGGGTTTTCCCTTGACTTCTCTCAAGATGTCGGCCCGGGGCCGGTTGAGTGGAGTTCATTCGGGCTCCGGTTTTGGCTCGCTTTTGGGCTTGGGCTTCCTTTCAATCTTCTGTGGTCTGGAGTAGTCGTCCCGGGGTGGAGTCCCCCGGGATGCTACACACAATTGGTCTGTCTGTCTGTCCTGTGTCTCTTTTCTTTTCCGTAGGTAGAGCGGCGTTCCGGAGACTCATTATCATCCCGGATCCGCCTGTTCATCTTCATCGAGGTGAGGAAGTCATTTTCTTTGATAAACTTTGAAGCCATCGCATAAGCCGAAGCAAGGCTTTGGGGCTCCCTATGGATCAGGTCCTTCACGTAGCCTTCACATGAAACCGGGTGGAGATTACGCCGGAAAATATTCACGGCTTCCTTCTCCTCAAGGTTGGAGAGCTGGTTAACTGATTCTTGAAACCTTTTGATGAATTCTGGTAGAGTTTCTCTGCTTCTTTGTTGAATGGTTTCCAAGTGTCACATCTGGAGCTCGTTCATACGGTTCGCCCTGAACCTCTTGAGAAATATTTCTCGGAAGTCCTTCCAAGAGTCGATGCTCCGGGAGGAGATTCAACTGAACCATTTCTGTGCCCCTCCCTTTAGTGTTGAAGCGAAGAAACAACATTTGGTGAAGTCATTTTAATCATATATGTTTGAGATCTGTTCAAAGTAGTTAAGATGTTTTTCAGGGTCGGCAAGACCGTCAAAAGAGTCGAAGCTGAAGTGCTTGAGTGTTGGTTCCCTGGGGGTGGATTCCAGCTTTCTAGTGAAGGGCGTGGCCGCCTCTCCGACTTCCACATCTCCTTCCACCTTTCTTTTGAGATCCCAGAGAACCCGGGCCATTTGCTCCTGCTTAAATTCCTTTTCTGGTTCTGAATCCGAAGAGACATGGATCTGGCGTGCCTTCTTCTTTAGTTTGGCTTCCTCCTCTTGGACCCTCTTTTCAATGTTAGCTTTGGCCTGGCCTCTTCTTCCTTCCGGATGCGGTCCCGGAGTGTGGCCCTCTTGATCTCGTCTCGGGCGTCCTCTGACGGCCTCTTAGTTCTGCCAATTCGATCCAAGACTGAGCCCCAGGATTCTTCTGAGTGCTCTTCCTGGTCTTCGGGACGGGTTTCAGGAGCCTTGTTCTTTTCTTTCCACAGGTCCATAGCCGCTTGAATCTGCTTCGGGGTCATATATCCCCAAGGGTTTGTAGAGGTTTCAATATACTTGTGGGCTGCTTTCTCTATAGTTATCCTCTGGTCTCCAGGATGGAGCTGAGATGAAGCACGAGCTGTGGGGGGGCTCTTCATCTATATCTTCCATCTCGCCGTCCCTGGGTGGGGCAACGGTGGGATGAATGGTTCCGGAGATCGAGGTTTTTCTTTTTCTCGTGGTCATTAGTTTCAGAAAAGCTTATGGGCGATGGTAGCAGGGGTGCACCAGGATGTGTGACTGTTCTGGAGGGAGAAAATAAGAAAAGTGAGCTGTGAAGAGAGTGAGAGTTTTTGTTCTTACCAGAGAGAGGGTTTCTTCGGTTTTTGGAGCTGTGTAATGTAGCTGGAGATGTCACCACACCACCGGAGGTTCAGCCCCCCTCCTTCTAGCGTCATTGATAACTCGGTTTCTTCCCGGGTCTTCTCCTTTCTTACATGAGCTTGGACCCAGCTTCCGTAGCGGTTGGAGTGACGTTAACCTGCCAGGTAGGGGTCTCTGCAAAACAGAACCGGAGGGGGGTTGTATCCCGCGGCAACTCTGGTGTGAGAGTAAGAAATGGGTTTTCTTGAAGAAGAAGAGGGAAGAAGGAGCTGGTCAAAATATATGTGATGGTGTGTGTATAGGTGTGTAGCAGTCAAATATTTTTCAACCCTTAAAACTCTCTTTTTGGGGCCTTTTATAGGTCCCAAGATTTAGGGTTTTTGGGGTTTGTACCTTTTGTACCTTTTCATCCTGGCCTTTGATCATTCTTGGTTGGTGATTGGTTGGACGGTTCTGATGGACTGTGAGGTCAGGTATCCTTTCTCCATCAAAGTTGCCTTGGGATGTTTACCAACGGACGGCTGGGATGCAATTGTTCCATTTTAGGTAACATGAGACAGTTGACTCTTTTGTCCTGTGCCACATGGCACCGGGGAGCCCCGGCTTGGGCTTGGGGTGTTTATATCTCTTTTGGGCCTCTGTTCGTTTATTTGGGCATGGTTACTTCAGGCCTATCACCCAGCCTGGAGGTGGCATGTATATATGTGTTAGTCTAAACTTTAAATAATTACTCATGGATTCATTGATCTTGTTTTCTGGTAAATATTTAGAATGCTCATAAAATGCGACTGCATTGTTTGCACTTTGGGCAGAGGTGTGAAACATCTTATAAAAGACACCCGTAATTCAGCTGAAGATACTTAAAAATAATAATTTGCTGGTAATCTTGTCAACATTTTTTACAGTAATGAATAGTAACATTTAGAGTGAAAGTGATATACGAGCTGGAAATGATGTAAAAGGAAAGGCAGCAAACACGATCCAGTAATAATAAATAATGGATAGAATAATGTGTACAAAAAGAATCAGTAGATGAATAACATGAATAACAAATCACAACGAAGTCGTGTTTCCGACAGTGTCCGACCCTCAATGCCTCAAGAGGGCACCAAGAGAAATGAGCAGAAAAGTTGTGATGAACGCGGCTGAGACAGGGAGTGCAAACGATGCACCAACGTCAGGTGAAGGAGCAGGAGCCAACTGAGCCGAAACAGCAGTTGCTCCAGACACAATGGCTAAGATGAACATGCTGCTAAACTGTGCCATTTGTGATAATTGAAGTATTATGGAGAGAAATGAGTATTGCAAGGGGCAGTGATTGTGTTTCTGAAGAGAAAGCAACACAGAGTGTTTATTTATAGTTGGTGATGGTGAGAGTGCTTAACATTGTTCACAAAAAAAAGTGTAACGTATTTTTGAGAGGGGCGTGTGGGCCCTTTTGACAGTCTTAACCTGCTGGCCGAAGGAGAAGGTTAGGTGAAAAATTTCTCAATTATTTCTCAAATAGCAGTTATACGAGAGGTTTGATACGTGCTTAGTCTCGTCTTATTATCAGAAAAATTATTAGTTATAAATCAATACATGTAACATAGCAAGATTATAAGAATATTTTCCGAACTATTTTTGTTAGGCCTGACAATTATCATTTAGGCCTGACAATTATCATTTTTTTCTCAGGAACATTTTAAATTAGGTTATATACCAAAAAAGTAAAAACAGATAAACTGTAAATTCTGCAATGAACCATTTAAAAATTAAAGATTGAGCCTGACAAAAAATAAATTTAAAATTGAGGGTTGGTTTTTGAACATTTAAAAATTGAATTTGAATTCGTAATTATAAATTTTGCAAAATTCGTAGTTTCGGTAAATTATTTATTTCTTTAGTCCTATTCTAATTATTTGAAGCGTTAATATGAAGTTTTAATTGCATATAATTTATAACTATTTTTCTAATGTGTTTCAAGAACACATGTTAAAAGCGAAATTTTATTAATTTAGCTTATTTTAATTAATTATTAATTATTAATAACATTAGATTCCTGTTTATTTAAAAACTCCACCAATAAAAATGAGATAAACCTATAACGGGTACACGCGCACACTCTGAAAAAACTCATTTATAAAATCAAAAGTAAAATGATGAATGTAAAACGGCTAAGCTGTCCGGCAGCTGGAGTTTAGTTGTGATTGGTGCCTGCTTGTCTGGGGGGTGGCCTTTGCTTTGCTTACAGCATATGGCTGGTTACGCTGCCTTTAATTATTTTATTATTAATAATAATAATAATAATAATAATAATAATAATAATAATAATAATAATAATAATAATAATAATACAATAATAGGACTACATTAGAATCTTAGGTTTTTCAGTAATAATGAAATGAAATTTTATGTATTGTCAGAGTAAATGATTAAAATTTGATTCTCGTTGAAAATGTACATATGGAATGTGGCCAGTGTAGGATAGACACTTTTTCGGCTTAATTAGACCAAGCAGGTATTTTATGTATTTTTCAGCTTCTTGAGCATTTGCGTATCCAGAAGGTGGTTCTATTTCTCCAAAAATTACGAATGTCTTGTTACTTTTTTAAATATAAGTATTCTAAATTTTATATAAAATCAAATACAGCCAGCCAGAGCCAGGTAACTAGTAAGAGAGAATCTGCATTCTTGTGTACTGGAAAGATAAAACAGATTAGTTATTCTACTTGCTTAGCTGTTGTCAAGTAAAAGGTAACGAGCTTCGTTTGTGGGTGTGTGGAATTGGAGTGCTTGAGGTTGTTTAGTTGATAACCACAAATATTTAACCGTGGATTCAAATATACAAATACCTGCTTACTTGTTGAGAAATATAAAATGATTTCAGAATTTCAACAACACGATCGCCAAAGAATAACTGAATTAACAAGATTGGACAGAAACAATAAAATATTTATAAATTTTATTGATAGTTTACAAAAAAGAAACAATTATGGGAACAATAACAGGGAATACGGTTGCGACGAATACGGTTGAGATAGGGAGTGCAAAAGATGCACCAACATCAGGTGAAGGTGCAGGTGCCAACTGAGCCGAAACAGCGGTGGCTCCTGAAACAATAGCCAAGATGAAGATGCTTCTAAACTGTGCCATTTATGATATGAGGAGTATTAAATTTAAATTGCTTTGGAGTTTGGCAAGTTGGTTGATTAAGTGATGAGATGAAGAATGAAGGAACCAGTTTATTTATAGGTGTCTCATGTAAGTTCTCAGCTAAACATTAGTAGTTCTGTATTACCCTGTCGGAACGGCGGAGGATGATTTAAGTTCGCTGTGAACAGCTCGGAATTTTAAAATTATACTACTCCATTAGGTTGGTTGGTACACTACAAATAGTGACAAATAGGGGTGAGCATTCAGTTCGGTTAACTGAATACCGAATAATGTAAATTCGGTTCGGTTCGGTTTAGAATTATATTATTTATTTATAATATAAATAATGTAAAATTTACACTAATGTTTTAACAAATCTCGTGAGATCTCATATTAAATTTTGAATATTTTTAAAATCGGGACAAGTCCCAAAAATGATAATGCGCTACCAGTGAAGTTAGTAATTGTAATACAAATAATCAATTGACTTGATTTTATAAACACCTCAAACACATTAATTTATATTAACATAAGATATTAAAAAATTTAACATTATTGGTAAGATATTCTCGTCGAACTTGTAATTTAAATTTATTAAACGTAGAAGGTGACGATTTTTTTCGGCCGGGTCATGTAGTCAAATTTTCATAAAATCTATTGGTAACTTGTAATGTTAAATTTACTAAATGTAGAAGGTGACGGTAACTTGTAATTTATTTGTAATGTTCTCTTACTTTTTCTTTTTATACATAAAATCTATGATTATATATGTGGGTCATTACTCAATGAAGAACCCTCTGATATGCAGAATCGTAGAGAACCCTTGATTTTATTGTAGAATCGCATCACAAATTGTAAAATTTTATTTAAAAGATATAAAATTCGATGCTAATATAGAATATAATTATATTTGAATATAATATAAAATAACAATTAAAATTTGAAAAAAAAATCAACTTTAAATTTGATTTTACAGTGGAACAATTTTGAATAAGTGTGAACCCACTATAATTCTATCATGAAACCATTTTAAACCTTTTCATTAAATTTTAAAGATTTTTTAAATAAAAAAATTGTGTAACTTGGCTTTTTAACTTTGTAATTAAAATTTGTAATCATATATGATGAAAAATGAAATATATTATAAATTTTATATTTTTGAAGTAATAATTCTCCACGGTTCTCTATATAAGAGAGTTCTTCATGGATTGTTGCCCTGCATATGTGAGTTAATTTTAAAATATATATTAATTTATAAATAAGATATAGATCATCATCCCGCACAAGCAAACATAACTTAAAACTAAATATTACTTACAAATATGTTATGCCACGTGATAAATATAACAAACCTAATAAAATTATAATATATATATTAACAATTGGTTTTGATTAGTATCTGGTAAATTATTTCAATAAATGTCCAATTATCTTATTAATCCCTCAATGGTGTTTGCACCGATTAACGCTGATTCCCGCATTCTGCGATATCACGTATCCTAAAATTTTTAAGTTGAAATTATAAGTGTTTTATACATTAAGTGTGTGATTGATTAATTTATAATTACGTAACTATATATTAGGTGTCCACATATCGGGTTGGTCGAATTGAAAGTATTATTACTTTTTAAAATCAAGTCTAATTGAAATAATTTGAAAATTTTCAAACCAACCAATGAAAAATAAAGTAATAACCCAACCATACTCGTCGTGTTTCAGTTTGTGTTGGATTGGGTCAGCTTGAATAAGCTCAATAATTTCAATATCAATATATGCATAAAAAATAAAAGACTTTTTAATTGGGTTAAAAGAAAATTGTGATTTAACTAATAAGATTTTAAAACAAACTTTAAACTCAATTTACCACAATAGTTATGACAAGAAATTCTAAAAAAGTGGTCGGTGGTTCGATACTTAGCTAAAACAAATTCATCTCGTTTTGCATAAATAAAAAAAAGTTATGAAATAGAACATCAATACCCACAAACGAATGCATAAATCATACCCAACAATCCATCATAGTTTAGTCTGAAAAAGATAGCAATTTGGTACATATTAGTTGTTGACTTGTATCTATAAAAACTCTGAAAACTTCTATTCTTATTGACTTGGGACGTTACAAATAATACCCCATCTTATTGGGTCGACTTACTTGTCGAACCCATAAACACACATACGAAACTCGAATAGTGCATCTGCTGCACTTCCGGTCGGGTGTAATTCTAACATAATTTATAATATCCAAACCCATTATTGAATGCATACTCGATCTAACAACCCGTCATAATTCAATCCAAAAAAGCTAAAAATTTGATACACGTTAATTATTTACTTGTATCAGTAAAGGTCTCGAATACTATTATTCTTTTCGATTTGGTAAGTTAAATGACACCTCTGAAATTTTTAAATATACAAGGGTTAAAAAGTAACTCCGTAGCCATTCTATTGATTTTATTTGTCCTTAAATTTAAATTTATTTCTTGTTATATTATTAATTGTGTTTAAGTTTTCTAGTTTAATTTTTTTGTTACAAATTTGTTTTTTTAGCTTTTTACAATAAATTATGTATCATTTTAACTATACCAGTATTAAAATTATATATCTTATTTTATAGTAAAATTATTTAATTTATTTACTCGAAATTAGAAATGACTTCAAAATCTATACGTGTTTCATATACTTGAAATATTAATGTTAGAATTAAACAAAAATTGTAAAAAAATGGAATTTTTTTTATAAACAAATTTTATGCCTTATTAAATAAATTATAAGAGTAAATGGGAATTTAATAGAATGTAGGGTACTTTCGAATATTAATAATGAATTTTATGTTTGTTCAAAATGAATGTATAACATAAGTGGTTGATAATCTCACTTTTGACTTCAAGCTGTTGAGTTTGATTCCCAACACCAACTGTTAGGAATATGCGTATTAGTTTAATGATAAGTTAAACAAAACACTTAGATAGAAATCTAGTGTTTGTAGCCTCAACGGATAAGACCATTTTGGTTATCCGTTGAAAGAGTAGCTTTACTTAGAAATAAGTTTAGTATTGTAGCACATTTCATTCTCTGTATTTAAGCTGTAATTCTTAGATGTTGTGGGAAATTATCAGTCATGTTGACTACTAGTGGATATGCAAATAGGAGGTCTAATTGTAAATATTCCATGCCTTGTAATTTTGTATAAGTGAAGTAGTATCAACTGATATTGAAGGCCTTCAACGGATGAGAAACAAAGCTTCAACGGATGTCTCTAAAGCTTCAACGAATAACATCCATCAACGGATGAATGCTTCAACGAATAAAGCTTCAACTGCTAATACATCAACGGATAAAGCTTCAACGGATAAAGCTTCAACGGATAAAGTCATCAATGGATGAAAGCTTCAACGGATGCTTAGTTCAATAGCAGTTGATAGTGACAATTCATAAGCTGACAGAGGCACATGGGTTGACAGAGACAAACTGGAATGTGGCAGCCTTTAGGAGGAATCAAGAAAATGCAGCATTTCTATTCTGGTGCAAACTAGGAAGTATTCAAAGATTCACAGCTAAACCTAAATTGCATTGGATAGAGAAATGAAGAAGAAACATGTGAAGAATCTTTTAATTGTATTTTATAGTTTTGTCTTCACTTGTAAACTTGGTGATATATATAAACCAAGTAGCAGCTAGTAATTAGATGGTGAATTTTCCAGAGCTGTTTAGAAAAATCCAGAGAGAAAATCATCTAGTTTGTACTAGGACGCAGCTGTGATTTAATTCTTTGAATCACAGATTTTCTGAAATAACACATCTCTGGTGGAACAACAAATCCACCAGAAAAGTTTTTAAGTTCTTTGTGTTCTTTACATTTGTGTTTGAATATATATTTGTCTGTATTAACTTCAAGCAATTCACACACATTTGCTCACTAAAACACTTGGCCTTAGAAATTGCTCAAAACTTGAAAAAGTTTTGAGATTTACATTCAACCCCCCTTCTGTAAATCTCATTGTTAGTCCACTGGGAATAACAATTGGTATCAGAGCAAGCTCTTAACATACAAAGAGTTTAAAGATCTATTCTGCTAACATCATGAGTAAGAAGGATATTTGTGTAAAGATTCCAATCCTGGAAAGAGATAACTATCATCACTGGAAAGTGAAGCTGCATTTACATCTTCTCTCTCAAGATGAAAGCTACATCAACTGCATTTAAAATGGTCCTCACATCCCTCACATGGTAGCCACAGCTGCTACTGCAACAGTTGCTGTTGGACAGTCTATTCCCAAGCCAAAAGCAGAATGGACTGTTGAAGATATTGAAGAGGTTCACAAGGACAAGAAAGCCATGAACATTCTGTTTAATGGTCTAGATCAAGATATGTTTGATAATGTCATTAACATCCAAACTGCTAAGAAAATTTAGGATACTGTGCAACTTATCTGTGAAGGTACTGAGCAAGTTAGAGAAAACAAAATGCAGCTTCTCATTCAACAGTATGAATATTTTCATTTTGAAGAAGGAGAATCATTGAATGATACCTTCAACAGATTTCAGAAACTGTTGAATGGATTGAAGCTGTATGGCAGAGTGTACCAAGTCAAGGACTCCAATTTAGAATTTCTAAGGTCTCTACCAAAGGAATGGAAGCCTATGACTGTTTTTCTAAGAAATTCTCAAGATTATAAGGACTTCACACTTGAAAGATTAAATGGAATTTTGAAGACCTATGAACTTGAGATGGAGCAAGATGAGTTGTTGGAAAAGGGAAAGAGAAAAGGAGGATCAGTTGCACTTGTAGCTGACAATGAGAAGATTGAAGCCAAGAATGAGGAAAAGACAATGCCAAGTCTCAAAATTGGCACAAGCAAATCAGAATCAAGCAAGGGAAAGGAGCAAGTAGCTGAGGATGAAGACAATTCCAGTCAAGATGACTCTGATGATGTTGATGAACATTTGGCTTTTCTGTCCAGGAGGTTTGCAAAGATGAAATTCAAGAAAAATACAAAATTCACTAAGTCAAACAAAAACATGGTGGACAAATCTAAGTTCAAATGTTATAACTATGGCATTAGTGGACACTTTGCAAATGAGTGCAGGAAGCCAACCTCTGATAAGAAGAAATTTGAGCAAGCTGATTACAAAAAGAAGTATTTTGATTTACTCAAACAAAAGGAAAGAGCTTTTCTCACTCAAGATGATGGGGCAACAGATGTAACCAATGAAGATGATGATATGGAATATGTCAACCTAGCCCTGATGGCTAATTCTGATGAAAATGAAACTAGTTCATCAAGCAACCAGGTAATTACTACTGACCTCTCTTAGGTTTCTAAAATTGAATGCAATGAAGCCATAAATGATATGTCCAATGAATTATATCATTTGTGTGTTTCCCTTAAATCACTAGCTAAAGAAAACACAAGAATCAAAGAGAATAATGTGTTTTTAAGTGATAGGAATGCTGTGTTAGAGGATCAGGTAATTGAGCTTGAAAAGATTAAAATTAAATGCTTGACTGTTGAGAGTGAACTAGAAGAAGCTGTTAAGAAAGTAGAAATTCTTTCTAAATAGTTAGAAAGTGAGCAAGATATAATCAAGGCCTGGAAAATATCTAGGGATGTTAGTGCTCAGATTGTCAAGGTTCAGGGAATTGAATCATTCTGTGAGAATGCCTGGAAGAAAAACAAAAAGGAGTTAGAATTAATTGATGGATTGTCAACGGATGTGGAATCAACGAATGATGAAAGTTATCCGTTGAAGGAAGAAAAAGAGCATCCGTTGAAGGCTCATCAATTAAAACAGGCAAGTGATTCTAAAAAGAAAAATCTCAATAAGAAGGTTGGTTCAACTTTCAAGAACTTTATCAAAGAAGGAGCTAGCACATCCAAAGATGCCAGTAAGGTGAATATAGGACACATGACTTTAGATCAGTTGAAAAATAGGCTTAAATTGGTTGAGGATAAAAAGGAAACTAGAAGAAAATCTAATAGAAATGGGAAGGTAGAGATTAACAAACACAACAATTACACACCTGATAAGTATGCTCCTAGAAAAAGCTGTGTGCATTGTAAAAGTGTTAATCATCTATCTGATAACTGCAAATCTGTTAAGAATGCTCCCATGCCTTTAACTCCCTCTATGCCTAACATGTCTATGTCACCTCTGCATGTTATGCCTGTTATGTCTCATCAGAATCATCATGCACATTTTGCAAACATGCCATATGTTAATAATCCTTATTTTACTGCATTCAGTATGCCTCAGATGCCATACAACATGCCTATGTGGAATAATATGTTTGCACAATCCATGCCTTATCAAATTCAACCAAACGTGCTAAATGATTCTGTGACTAACCCTACACTTCAACCAACTACATCTGAGACCAAGGTTGACCCAAAGTTACCTAAGTCAAAAGATGCAGGAGGAATGAAGTCTAGGAAAAAGACTAACAAGGCTGGACCCAAGGAAACTTGGGTACCAAAAGCAACTTGATTGATTTTGTTGTGTGCAGGGAAAAAGAAGGAATCTATGGTACTTGGACAGTGGTTGTTCAAGACACATGACAGGAGATTTCACCCTGCTCACAGAGTTCAAGAAGAGAGCTGGCCCTAGCATAACCTTTGGAGATGACAGCAAAGGGTTCACTATGGGATATGGTTTGATTTCAAAAGAAAATGTCATCATTGATGAAGTTGCATTAGTTGATGGTCTCAAACACATTCTATTGAGCATCAGTCAACTATGTGACAGAGGGAATACTGTTTCCTTCAATTCTGAAGTCTGTGTTGTCACAAGTAAGAAGGACAACAAAGTGGTTCTAACTGGAGTTAGAAAAGGGAATGTGTACTTAGCTGACTTCAACTCTACAGATTCAGAATCAATTACTTGTCTTCTCAGCAAAGCAAGTACAGATGAAAGTTGGCTATGACACAAAAAGCTGTCCCATTTGAATTTCAAGACAATGAATGATCTAGTCAAAAAGGACTTAGTTAGAGGAATCCCTCTAGTGGAATTCACAAGGGATGGACTGTGTGATGCTTGTCAGAAAGGAAAGCAAAAGAAAGCATCATTCAGTAAGAAGCTTGAATCAGCAATTGATGAACCATTACAACTGCTACACATGGATCTTTTTGGACCAGTCAATGTATTGTCAATTTCAAGGAAAAGATATTGCCTAGTGATTGTAGATGATTTCTCAAAGTTTTCATGGGCTTATTTCCTTGGATCAAAGGATGAAGCTAGTGAAATCATTATCAATCATATCAAGCAAGTCAACAATCATCCAGATTTCAAAGTAAGGAATATCAAGAGTGATAATGGAACTGAGTTCAAGAATACAACCATGAAGTTGTTCTGTGAAGAAAATGGGATCATGCATGAGTTCTCAGCTCCAAGGACTCCACAACAAAATGGTGTGGTGGAAAGGAAGAACAGATCACTAATTGAAGCTGCAAGAACAATGCTTGAAGAGTCAAAACTCCCAACATACTTTTCGGCTGAGGCTGTTAACTGTGCATGTTACACTCAGAATATTTCTCTAATTAATCAGGCAAAAGGCATGACTCCCTATCAATTGTTCAAGAGAAGAAAACCAACTTTAAACTTTCTGCATGTCTTTGGTTGCAAATGCTACATTCTAAGGAATCAACCTGATCACAAAGGGAAGTTTGATGCAAAGGCTGATGAAGGAATATTTGTTGGTTATTCTGCTAGAAAATCATATAGAGTCTACAATCTAAGAACCGACATTGTCATGGAATCTGTGCATGTTGTGTTTGATGATAAAAAGATTGATGGACTAACATATGAGGGACATCATGAAGGACTCAAATTTGACAACATTGAGATATATTGTGATGATAGTGAAGATGAGAATGATGGAGAAGACACCTCGAAAAGAATTCAAAATCTGCCTTTGGATAATGCACAGAATGCTACATCCGTTGAAAGTCATAATTCAGCTTCCGTTGATAGAAGCAATGCAGCATCCGTTGAAAGACAAAGTGCATCATCCATTGAAGTTCATAATGAAGCATCCGTTGATCACAGTTTGTCAACGGATAATCATTTCACTTCATCAGTTGATAGAACTCCCAATTCCTTTCAAAGGATCAGCAACTCAGGGGGAGTTTCAACCAATCAACATTCTATCTCACATCATGACAATACTGAGGCAACCTCATCTAGAGCTAATCTACCACCTCAAAGGAAATGGACCAAGGATCACCCTTTTGAACTGATCATTGGTGATGCTACATCTAAAGTTCAAACTAGAAGGGCTACTCAAGATGAATGTCTGTATAGTAGATTTCTATCACAGGAGGAACCTAAGAGAGTGGAAGAAGCTCTACTGGATCCAGATTGGATTTTAGCAATGCAAGATGAGCTAAACCAATTTGAAAGGAAAAAGTATGGAAGCTGGTACCCAAGCCAAAGAACAAGAGTTCTATTGACACAAAATGGGTATTCAGAAACAAGATGGATAAAAATGGCATTGTCATAAGAAATAAAGCCAGATTGGTTGCTAAAGGCTATTCTCAACAAGAGGGACTAGATTTTGATGAGACATTTGCTTCAGTTGCCAGACTTGAAGCCATTAGAATCTTTATAGCTTATGCAGCCCATGCTAATTTCAAGGTCTATCAGATGGATGTCAAGAGTACATTTCTGAATGGGGAATTGGAGGAAGAAGTTTATGTATGTCTACCTCCAGGATTTGAAGATCTAAATTTTCCAGACTATGTGTATTATCTGTTGAAAGCACTCTATGGACTAAAGCAAGCACCTAGAGCCTGGTATGAGACTTTGTCAAAATTTCTTCTAGATAATCACTTCACAAGAGGTACTGTTGACAAAACTCTTTTCTTTAGAAATGTTAATGGCTCTACAATACTTGTTCAAATTTATGTAGATGATATTATATTTGGTTCTACAGATGATAAGCTTTGTAAAAAGTTTGCTAAGTTAATGCAAAGTAAATATGAAATGAGCATGATGGGAGAGCTAACTTATTTTCTTGGTTTACAAGTTAAACAAGTTAGTGGTGGAATTTTCATTAGTCAAACTAAATATATTTATGATCTTTTAAATAAGTTTGACTTAATGGATTGTTCATCTGCAAAAACTCCCATGGCCACTGCCACCAAGCTTGAATTAAACAAGGCTGAAAAGTCTGTAGACATTTCAAGTTATAGAGGCATGGTTGGCTCACTTTTATATTTAACTGCTAGTAGACCTGATATAATGTTTTCTACATGTCTCTGTGCTAGATTTCAAGCTGACCTTAAAGAGTCTCACTTAGTGGCTATTAAAAGGATTTTCAGATATCTCAAAGGAACTCCAAATCTAGGAATTTGGTACCCTGGAGAGTCTGGTTTTGATCTAATTTGCTATTTAAATGCAGATTATGCAGGTTGCAAAATAGACAGGAAAAGTACAACTGGCACCTGTCAATTTCTAGGGAATAAGCTTGTGTCATGGTTCAGCAAGAAGCAAAATTCTGTTTCAACATCAACAACTGAAGCTGAGTACATTGCTGCTGGTAGTTGCTATGCACAGATACTGTGGATGAGGAATCAATTATTTGACTATGGACTAACTGTTGACAAAATTCCTATATTCTGTGACAATACAAGTGCCATTGCCATTACTGAAAATCCAGTGCAGCACTCAAGAACCAAGCACATTGACATCAAATACCACTTCATAAGGGAACATGTGATGAAAGGTACAGTGGAACTTCATTTTGTTCCAAGTGAAAAGCAGATTGCAGACATATTTACCAAGCCACTTGATGAATCAACATTCACAAGATTAGTAAGTGAGCTAGGTATGCTTAATTATTCATAAATTCATGTCTTCATTATAATCTGTTTTGAAGCCTGAAATGAATTTGTGGCAAGAACAAAGTTGGCTTTAAGTAAATTTTATTCTATCAATGGATATTCCCTATCCGTTGAAAGCCAAAATTGTTCTATCAACGGATGTTCATTATCCGTTGAAAGCCAAATACATTTCTGGTAATTTTATCCTTGAAACGGTTAAAAAACAGTGTTAATCTTCAATGGATAACTATTTACCTCATCCGTTGAAGTGTCACATCAGTTACTTTAAGTGAGTCACAGTCGTTGATTCGTTTACTTAACCGTTGATACATATATACATAGTTGTATGTATTTGTATTAAAGGCAGTTTTCAGAATTTTTACAGTTTTCTTTGTTCTCAAATGGCTGTAATTTACTTAAAAGTATCATTTAATCATTTTATTTACATTTTAATTCGAGAAAGTATAAAAGCCCATTGAATTCTTATTTTCACTTTACGCTTTCTTGCAATTTTTACTCTCTTTCTCTCCCAAAAGTCTCAATCTTTTCTCTGCAACCTCTACTCACAACAATGGCACCAGTAGTCAAGATTATGTCTCAGTCTAGCTTTGTTTATGAAAAGAACAATTTCGTAGCTTTGGTGGAAAAAAATGGCCCACTCAGATTATCACAAGATGATGGACTTCATCAAGAACTGCAAACTAAGCTATGCAATGCTGGAAGCCCCAACTATCTATTGTGAGGTAATTGAGGAGATTTGGACAACTGCAGAGTTCAATTCCACAGATATGACCATTGCTTTCTCTCTCAAAGGTAAGGATTACTGTATTAACTGTGATGATATACAGTTTTGCTTTAAGCTACCTGAGAATAATGCCATGACACCATACACTGATAATGATGTATCTGCTATGTTAGATTTCATAGGCTATTCTTTTGATTCTGCTAGTTTAGGGAGCATTAGAAGGAAGGGCCTTAGGAAAGAATGGAGTTTTCTTGGGGATGCCTTTATCAAGGTTTACTCTGGGAAGATTAGCAATTTTGATGCCATAACTTCATCTCTTGTTACTTTAATTTTAGCAACTATGTCATGCTAGAATTAGGTTCCAGGTAAGGTAACAAAGCTAATAGACCTCATAACATCTACTATGCTAGATTCTTTATGTTATTGGCTAACCATGTTGCTGACGGTTTGGTCATAACTAATGAGAGCAATAAACTCAAATACTGGGCACAAGAGAAAAGGGTCCTTGCAGACCTTTTGAGAATTAACCTCAACAGCCAGGTGCCATTGGTATATATTTACCAATAATGAATGCACCTCAGGTAAGTGAGGTAAATACTTCTGCAACTCCTACCTCTTCCAACCACATTGTTTCTTTGCCTTCTAGTGTGGCAATGAAATCTGTGTCTTTGTCCCAACAGATTCCTACCAAAGCCACCAAACCTAAAATTCCAAAACACAAGTCAAAGAAAACCACCTTTGTTGTTTCTTAAAAGACAACAGTTGTAACAACTACCATAAACCCTGAAGGGAGTGAACAGGGTGTGAGTGGTGAGGGGAGGGGTGAATATCAAGAAACCCCCCAGGATAAGGTGGGAGAGGTGAGTGGTACCCTAGCCAGCCAAGCCACAGTTTCTCAAAAGACTGTGGTGGTTCAAAAGGAGTCAAACACATCCCTAGTTGCATCCTCCCGAAAGGATGCAGCTATTGAAAATAGTCCCCAACCAGGGATACAGAACAAAAGAGGGAGGGACACTGAAGCCACACATTCACCTATCAAAGCCTTTTCAAGAAGAAAGAAGGCTAAAACCCTAGTTTCAACACAGGGGGCACACACTGCACAGATACATCCACCTGTATCTTTGTCTTCTCAAATTCAGCTTGATGTGGCTCCAGCAAATGTGGAGTCACGGCCCCTTTATCTCATAATAGACACACATCAATAACCAAATTCTCCATCACCATCTCTGGATGTGAATATGATATTCACATCAATTCCTGATTCTCCCTCTTTAAAACTCAGGGAGGAGCCCCACTCAAATCCTGGTGATCATCATCTTGTAGATGATTTGTTGGATCATCAGCCAATTCTTTCTGACTTAGTTGAAGAATCTGTGTCACCTCACTTAAAATCAATTCACACAGATTCAATAATTATGTCACTTTCAAAATCTACATCTTTTCCTTCTTCAACGGATATGTCTCATCCGTTGACAAGTGGTTGTTCTTCGATGGATAAGCTTAACAGCAGTTATCCGTTGATATCATCAGTTTCCACTTCAATGGATACTCCATATCCGTTGATGGTCTCTACACATATAACTGAATCAATTTCAAGCGTAGAAGACATGGTTACTGTACAATCGCTTCTAGGATTGAGGGAAGGGAGTGATAATTTGAGTGAAAGGCTGGGTTGCTCCCAGGCAAAATGAGAGGTTGAGAGTCAAAATATGCATGCTATTTCTTCCAGCATGGCAAAAGTGAGTGAGGGGAGTGCCACCTTAGTAGGTGAGGGTGAGGGTGTGAGGGTGTGTGTGAGCCAGGGGGAGCCCCTGATGCAAGAATATAGAGAAAATGAGAGAAAAGCAGGTACAGAAGCTATAAGGGTAGATCCAGCCATTGGTAGTGAGTCAATGATTGTGGATGATGCTGAAAAGGGAAGACAATTTCAGCAACATTACAAAGCTGAAATTGATAACATTTTCTTGGATGCTGACACTTTTACTCATCCTGTTTCAGCCTATCAACTGTTGGCTGCTCAGGGCAATGTGGAGGCAGAGCAGACTTTGAACATAGTGCACACTTCAGAATCTCTTCAAAGAGATAAAACTGCTGTTAATAGGATGCCTTCTCAAGCTGGTGAGCCATCTGAAGAATTTGAAGTAAATTCTAATGATGATGACTCTATTTCTTTGGATGGGAGCATGAACTTAGGGGGAGATGCAGGCCCAAGTTCTGTTCCAGATTTACCTGAATGGGCATGGACAAAGAAATCTACACCAGGACAGTTTGGTGTAGCTTTGGTCAAACAGGTTATGGCTATTCAAAAGGCCCTTCAGGATACTTCAGATGCTGGTACCAAGGCTATTCTTCAAGCTCATCTAGACTCTCTGCATCTCTTGTAGTTGCAGCACATCAGACAGAATTTGAGTGTAGATGAACTCAAAAAGGATATTGCTGATCTGAAATCCTACAATTCTGAGAAGTTGGATTCAGTCATGCCTTATGGTACAATGCAAGATTTGTTGCTGAGATTGAGGAGAGAATCTGATGCTGACAAGAGGCTGGCCAAGTTGGAAAATAGAGTTCAAGTCATTGAAGACTCTGTGGTCACCATTCTTCAAAATCAATAATCTCAGACAAGTCTACTATTGCAGCTGGCAAAAGCACAAGGCTTGACCCCTATCCTTGATGATAACAAAAATGGGGAGAATAAAGGGGAAGGGGAAGGAGAGCCATCAACAAAAGTTCAAATATCTAAAGTGCTAGTTCCTGCCATCACCACATCTCCAACACTTCAAATCAAAGGAAAGCTTGATGGAATTGATCTAATCCAGATAGCAACAGCTGAGATGAAAGTCAAAGAGCAAAGGAGGAGAATTGATGAAAGAATGCAACAAATTTTTGGTTCTACAACTTCAAAATCACAATCTGTGAAGCATAGCACAAAGGTGGAGCCAATCATTATGGAGCTCAAGCCAGTAAGGAGGAATAAGGTTGGAGAGACTTCTTCCAAGAATCTGAAACCTATGGTTCTCAAGCCCAACAACAGATCCAACAAGGACTCTACAAAGAACCCTTTAAGCCTTACTCAGTTGAAAGGAGTGGATTTTCCTCTTCCAAAGCCTGATGAAGACAAGGTTTTGGGTGGTAATATCATGAAGCACAAGGAGACCAAGGATGTGGTTGAAAGAATGAACATGGCTATTATCTTTAGAGAGGGAAAGAGTATCTGTGTGATACAAGGACATCCCAAATTCTCAATAGCCAAGAGGGAAGAAGCCAGAAGGTTGAAAGAAGAAGCTAAAAAGTTAAAGGCTAATAAAAGAGCACAAGCAAAGCTTGAAAAACAGCTAAAGTCAAGTCAAGCTGAAGAAAAGAAAGAAATTGAAGACAAGGGTGAAGATGTAGGTTTGGGGGACATGCTTAGTGATGATGTGGAAGAAAGAAGTAAGGAAAGAAAGGAATGGCAGAAAGGGAACAGAAAGAAGGCCAATGCAAAAAGGAAGATTGTAGATGAAACTGAAGAAACCCAATCAAAATCCAAACCACTACCTTCTATTCCTGAACCCATTGTGCCTGATCCCTTCATAAACATCCATGGTGAAACAATCACTCCTAAGGAGGAACCAATTGATTGGGACACCATCACATTGCCCACTTTCTTAACCACTTCTCCACCATCAAAGAAACAGAAAAGAAAAATCAAATCAACACCTCCTCTAACCTCAATGAAATTCACTCAGAAGCCTAAGCCTAAGCCACAAGCCTCAAAGGATGATTATGTTCACATTTGTGACATAAAGGAATTTACAGACATTGAACTCTATCTGGATGAGCTGGAGGAAGTAAGGGGAATAGATGCCTACAGACAGCTTCCAGAAAGACTAGTGTTCAAATATAAAGGAAGTGGGGAAAGGACTTGGCCTCTTTACAGAATTCTGAGTGAAGGCTATTCTACCTTGGTTAGAGTCTATTCAGCTATAAAAAGGGATTCTGGCTTTACCAGGACTGCCAAAACTGAGATTCTCAACAAGATTGCCAGCATAAGGAAAACTTGGTGGGAGCCCAATGCCTTTCCTAGAACATTAATCATCCCAGAGAGAGGAATTACAGTTCATAAATTACCTCATTGGTTGATGGAGTTCAGAGACAATAAAGGAGTCAGAAGATTTTTCAGACTTGAAGATCAGCTCAAGATTGCCAGTAATGAAACTCTCAAGGATATGCAATCTAAGTTGGACATCAATGAAGAAGATGAAGTTGAATTCTACAGACAACTCCAACTCCAAATAGAGGAGAATGACAGGAGGCTAGGGAAGAAAACAAGGGATCAAAGAAAAAGAAATTAATCTACTCAGGCTAAAGGAGCAACCTTGAAAACAATGTAATTCTTCAATTCTATCTCAGTATACACACTTTTGTAGCACTTTTGAATTTCCACTTTATTTCAGTTCATATGTTTGATAAGTATTTTGTTATCATCAAGTTAAACCCAAATTTATGCCTACAGTTCTAGTAGACATAAATAGGGGGAGATTGTTAGGAATATGTGTATTAGTTTGATGATAAGTTAAATAAAACACTTAGATAGAAATCTAGTGTTTGTAGCCTCAACGGATAAGACCATTTTGGCTATCCCTTGAAGGAGTACCTTTACTTAGAAATAAGTTTACTATTGTAGCACATTTCATTCTCTGTATTTAAGTTGTAATTCTTAGATGTTGTGGGAAATTATCAGTCATGTTGACTACTAGTGGATATGCAAATAGGAGGGCTAATTGTAAATATTTCATGTCTTGTAATTTTGTATAAGTGAAGTAGTATCAACTGATATTAAATGCCTTCAACGGATGAGAAACAAAGCTTCAACGGATGTCTCTAAAGCTTCAACGGATAACATCCATCAACGGATAAAGCTTCAACGAATAAATTCATCAACGGATAAAGTCATCAACGGATGAAAGCTTCAATGGATGCTTAGTTCAATAGCAGTTGATAGTGATAATTCATAAGCTGACAGAGGCATATGGGTTGACAGAGACAAACTGGAATGTGGCAGCCTCTAGGAGGAATCAAGAAAATACAGCATTTCCATTCTGGTGCAAACTAGGAAGTATTCAAAGATTCACAGCTAAACCTAAATTGCATTGGATAGAGAAATGAAGAAGAAACATGTGAAGAATCTTTTAATTGTATTTTATAGTTTTGTCTTCACTTGTAAACTTGGTGATATATATATATATATACAAAGTAGCAGCTAGTAATTAGATGGTGAATTTTCCAGAGCTGTTTAGAAAAATCCAGAGAGAAAATCATCTAGTTTGTACTAGGACGCAGCTGTGATTTAATTCTTTGAATCACAGATTTTCTGAAATAACACATCTCTGGTGGAACAACAAATCCACCAGAAAAGTTTTTAAGTTCTTTGTGTTCTTTACATTTGTGTTTGAATATATATCTGTCTGTATTAGCTTCAAGCAATTCACACACATTTGCTCACTAAAACACTTCGCCTTAGAAACTGCTCAAAACTTGAAAAAGTTTTGAGATTTACATTCAACCCCCCTTCTGTAAATCTCATTGTTAGTCCACTGGGAATAACACCAACTAATATTTTTCTAAATTAAAATTCTAATAATTTTTTTTGTAATTATCGAATAAATAAGGGTATACTTTATGCCTTATCAAATAAATTATAAGAGCAAACGAAAATTTAATAGAATTTAGGGTACTTGCAAATATTGATAAAGAATTTTATTTTTTTTCAAAATGAAAGTGTGGCATAAGTGGTTGGGAGTCTCGCTATTATCTTAGAGGTGTTGAATTCGATTCCTGACACCAACTATTATTTTTCTAAATTAAACTTGTAGTGATTTTTTTGTAATTATTGGATAAATAAGGGTATACTGGTAATTTGACAGTTATTAAAAAGGAACTTTTTGCCCTTGTGTCCTGGTTTAATATATAGTAAGAGATAAGAGAAGTAAGACATTAGAAATAGTCATTGTTACTCGTTTTTTTGTAAAAAAAGATTAAAGTTTACATATTACTCTTCTGAACATTTAGATGTGGAGAGCATTTTAACTGTGCGTAACTAAGGGGTTAATTCAATTGATTTAAAGGATTTTTTTAGAATTTTGAAAATCCGGGAAATCCAATTTGAATTCTGATTTTTTTTTTAAAATTTGATAATATTCAATAAGGATGGGAAAGAATTTTTTAAAAAACCCGATATATTCAATTTATATTTTAAAAAATACATTAAAATCCAGCGTTACAAAATAAGGGAAGATCGATTATGTGACCTTAGAAGGATTAATTGGTGAATCAGAGATTAATCATAAGGAGTAATCGGAGAAAAATTGAATATATATTTTATTAAATTTAATATAAAAATTATTTATAAACATAAAATCAGTGAATTATTAAATATATTGGCAGAGAAGGGGCACACCAGATAAAATAATGAATCATGTCTCTGAATTCGGGCATCACAGCCCACATCTTTGTACACATATTTTTGGTAATAAACTTGTACTTTCTCTCCTCCTCCCTCCTACCGCCATTTCCCGACTTATCTGTCTCAATCTCGTCTGAAAATCACTTCCTCCTTGACAGTTAAATATATAAAAAAAGTAAAAATATTATACACACATATATTTATATAAGTTGTGATCTGAATATAGACATTATATAATATTTAAAACTTCACATGGGAAAATGTCCGGCCGCCCATATCTTCAGCAATAACTCCGATTTTGTCCATCAAAATCCTGATTTTATCCGATTTTGGACCGATCTGTAGAAAACCGTTTTATTCACCCATTCCGACAAAAAATATTGGAAGCTCTCTGATGTTGGGGTTAAACCCAATAGGTAGTATGGGCTTGGTGATAGAAAATATAATTGGATTGGGTAATAATTGTATGGGTAGACAATTATCATCATAATTGAGTTGGGTAATAATTGTATGTGTTGACAATTATTATTATAATGGGAATGTGTAATAACTGTATGGGTAGACAATTATTATTGTAATCAGATTAGGTATGTCTTGTTGGCTAAGTTTGTGATGGCTATATATACATAGTCATGTTATTGTTTTGATGTATGTTTGAGTATTGTTTGACTTAAGTATCGCTTGAGTGAATACCGTTTGGTGAGATTGATTGTATTATTGATAATTGTTTTGATTAATAATACAAGTTGGGACGTGGGTTTTTCCGCGTCATATATTGAGTGTGTGTTTTGTATTGTTTATTTGGTTCTATACTTGTGTGTATTCCCCCTAACAATTGGTATCAAGAGCCAAGGTTCATGATGGAGAAGGTTGGGGGATTTGAGATTGAATTGTTTAATGGAAGAAATAATTTCACCTTGTGGCAAAGCACGGTAAAAGATCTGTTAATTCAACGAGGGTTATATGTGACTCTCGGAGGGAAGAAGCCTACTGAAGTTGATGATACAAAGTGGGGAGACATGAAGTTACGTGCGACATCAACGATCCGGTTGGCCCTTGCATCGAAAATCAAGTATGATTTTCTTGAAGAGGACAATCCCAAGAATTTGTGGGAGAAGTTAACGAAGACTTATCACTCAAAGTCTTTGGCCAATAAGCTGTTTCTCAAGAAAAATTTGTTCGGGCTCAAGATGGAAGAAGACGGAGATTTAAGAGATCATCTGAATCGTTTTAATGGCTTAATCAACCAGCTGAATAATTTGGTTGAAAAATTGAAGGATGAGGACAAATTTGTTCTACTACCAGTGTCTCAACCGAAGAAGTATAATATTATGATGACTTATTTATTGGTTGGGAAAACGAAGTTAGATTTGGATGAGACTATTGTTGTTCTTCTGGAGGCCGAAAGATTGATGAAACAAGAATCGAGTGACACGTCTGATGGAAGTGCATTTGCGGTACGTGTGTGTGACACAGAAAAGAAGTCTGTTAAGAAACATAATCCTAATATCAGGTATTTTTATTGTGAGGAATTGGGCCATATACAATTTATGTGTCCAAAGGCAGGAGAAGACTTGAGAGAGTTGAAGAAAAATCGAGGGGGTAGTGTTTCGCTTGTAGAAGCTGATGAAGATGTTCTTTTGGTTCAAGAAGAGAAGGGATCAAAAGAAGAATGGGTGCTTGACTCGGGATGTTCTCATCACATATGTGGTAGGAGGGAGTGGTTATCGTCCTACAAAAAGTGTGAGGGAAAGATGGTAACTTTACCGAACGGTAAAACGGTAAAGGTTGCTGGCATTGGTGAGGTAACAATGAAACGTTAAAACGGTTGTGTTCAGAAGTTAACTCAAGTAAGATACATACCGGAGTTAAATCGAAAACTAATTTTGTTGGGTAAATTAGTTTATTTGGGATATACTGTTATGATGAAGAACAGTATGTTAAAAATCACTAAAGGAGATTTAGGGATACTTAAAGGTCGAAAAGATAAGAGAAATCTTTTTGTACTAGAAGGAGGGGTTATTGTTCGAGGGGAGGTATTGGCGGATCAACATCGATGGCCTGATGGTGACCGTTAATTCGGTTGTGCATGAAATCATATTGGGTTGAAAGGGAGGATTGTTGGGGTTAAACCCAATAGGTAGTATGGGCTTGGTGATAGAAAATATAATTGGATTGGGTAATAATTGTATGGGTAGACAATTATCATCATAATTGAGTTGGGTAATAATTGTATGTGTTGACAATTATTATTATAATGGGAATGTGTAATAACTGTATGGGTAGACAATTATTATTGTAATCATATTAGGTATGTCTTGTTGGCTAAGTTTGTGATGGCTATATATACATAGTCATGTTATTATTTTAATGTATGCTTGAGTATTGTTTGACTTAAGTATCGCTTGAGTGAATACCGTTTGGTGAGATTGATTATATTATTGATAATTGTTTTGATTAATAATACAAGTTGGGACATGGGTTTTTCCGCGTCATATATTGAGTGTGTGTTTTGCACTGTTTATTTGGTTTTATACTTGTGTGTATTCCCCCTAACATTCGATTCCTGATATATCGGCCGATTAATTGTCGGAATCGGCGATTTATATAACACTGCTAAAATCTGGTGTTATACAGTTTGATTTTTTTTAAAATTCATTAAAATCTGGCAACATTCAATGAATCTTTTGTATTTGATAAAAAGGTAAAGTGTTATAAAAAACGGAAATCAGGATTATTCAGTGGAGGGATCTTTCAGTGATTAATCGGATAATCGGTGATTAATCAGATTGATTAATCGGAGCATTAATCAGATTGATTAATCGGAAGCAATCTATTTAATAAATAATAATAAATAATTTTATATAAATATCACTAACCTTCCATATGATTTACAAAAATGAAATCACATATCATTAATTCAAAATTGATGTTTAAATTATAAGATTTATAAAAAAAAACCCACCATCACTAGTACATAATTGATATTTAAGTGGTTTATACTAATTAATTATTATTGAAGTGGTTTATACTAATTAATTATTACTTAACTACTTACTCACTGCTCACTATTCGTAGTTGGAAAATTACTACCTACTAGTTCAAATCTTAAGATTTAAAATATAATATTACTATTATTTGTTAAATTTTAAATGTTAATTATTTAATGTTATATGTTAAATCGGCCGATTTGTAAAATACTGAAATTTACAAGTGTATTTTATATTTTACGAAATCTTAGCAAAATTCATAAAATTTTGAAGAATTTGTATATATAACTATTAAAATCAGTAAGACTTTACAAGAACTCCCCTTAGAGTCAAAATCATCAACAATCATTTAAATTCACGAATAATTATAAGATCTGAATTGAATAGGTCAAATTTCAAACTTTTTATTGCAAATTGTTATACATTTAAATCATCAATTTTGAGAGGGTAACGGCCAAAAATACATTTTTTTAAAAAAATATTTGTAACAAGAATCTCATTTTTTGAAGTTTATGACCAAAAATACCCATCTAATACGCATTTATGAAATGGGTAAGTTACGCATTTGAGAAATGGGTTTTATGTAAAAAGAATGAAAAAAAAGAAAAAAAACACAACACAAGACGCATTTCTCAAATGCGTATTAAACGGGTATTCTTGGCCAAAAATTTTAAAAAGGTATTCTCATCAAAAATTCTAAAAACAGAGGTATTTTTGTCATTTTTCATTTTGAGAACTAAACATCCGCAAGATAGGTATGTAGAGAAATTCACGAAACATCATCGGGTCTGATACTTGTCTTTCGCCACCAGAAACTATAGTGTCACTCTCGTGCAATACTGGTATTAAACCCCTTGAAAAAATGTAACTTCACATTGGAAAAGTTTATATTTATATAATATCAATTAATAAATAATCAAAATCACGTACTATTACAAAGATATTATATTTTTTCCTCAACTTCTAAAGTTAACATACCAATTTTACTAAATATTGGTGATGTCATGACACAAATGTATTGTCAAAGTCCAAACAAATTTCATCCCAAAAAGGCAAAAGTCCGGCTAACTTGAACAACATGAACCTAAACCTCTAACTCTAAGTTTTCATAGTCATTCTTTTAAATATATAGAAAGCAATGTTAACAAATTCACAATCTACCAAAACATACAATTAGGAGAAAGAAACTTATGTGGCCATCTTCAAACTGGTTACGGTTCCTGCTTGTTCAATTTCTTTGCAGTCATTAGGCTTTTTGTCAACCAGATTGCTGTTTCTCTGGATGACACAGCTTCCTCCCCAAATGGGTTTAGCACAGCTGCTAGCTCATCAAGTTTATTCTGTTTTAGTAACCGTGCACATAGCTCAAGTAAAGATTCTAAAGCATCCGCTCTTTGCTGAGTAGGATTAGCCCAACCATTTTTGCCATCATTGCAACCAACTGCAGAAATTGCACTCCGTACTGAAACATCACTTGGTACCTGCTCTGGAATGACATGAATGTCAGCTCTCGGTGTTTGCATCGAATTGCAACTAGTATCTGCTTCCACTCCATTTGTACTCCCATTACTCTCAAGTAACAAGTTATCCGAGGGAACCTCTACTGAATTTTCCACAGAGTGTCTTGGTTCTGCATCAGCTCCCAAAATATGTGCTGTTGATGACAAATTTTCTTTCTCAACTGAAGCACCCCTATCATTACAGCCAGAATTAGACATTGTCATCCTGCTGCGGTTTTCCAAAATATAACTCTCCTCCCTCTTACTTTCCCATTCCAGTTTTAAACGTTCATTAAGTAATGTTTCAAACTCTGTTTCTGTTTCTTTCTCTGAATCACTTTCCTGATATTGTGGATTGTTTCCACTGATAAATTCTTCTTGATCTCCATGCTGCGATGATGTACCAGCTTTAGAACTCAGAGTCTCAGTGCTTTCTTTTGGTGTTAGAAAATGTAAACTTTCCTGTTCATCACCATTGCATGTAGTTGTTCCAAAACTTGTTTCCCCACTCCTCAAGTCCTCATTGTTGACAAAGATCTTTGCAGAATAGCTTGTCGGATCAACACGTTTTGTCTCTAGATTGTCA
Source organism: Apium graveolens (assembly GCF_009905375.1). NCBI lineage: Eukaryota > Viridiplantae > Streptophyta > Magnoliopsida > Apiales > Apiaceae > Apium > Apium graveolens. Next base: position 119,631,474 of record NC_133648.1, read on the forward strand.
TTGTTAGCTGAATTTCCTACCAGCACATCAGCATTTTCCTCAGATAGGGGAAGTGGTTCCATGTCATTCAGCACTCTTACCTCCCTCTCAATAATTTCTTTGATACAATTGGGTTTTCGAGCTGGTGATCTTTTCATCATCTTCTCCTTTGTGCTGTTAGGAGACTTGACTGGGAGAAAAACAGGAGACGGGTTGTGACACCGAAGGAGGTAGGACTGCAAATGGGGATGCCGCAAAAGTTCTGCAGCCTAAAAATTTGACATATAATGAATTTAGGAAAATATAGTATAAAAATCTATCAGTAGTTGACTAAATTATATCATTCTCTTTAAAACTCACTGTTGGCCTGTGTTCTGGACTCTTCCTTAGCATGCTCTTGATGATCTGCTTCCTGCAATATTTGAGTCATCACTTTAAAATCTATGGTGGTAAACAAAGAGAAACATCAAGGATAGTGAGTATAAAACACGATGTCAAAGGTATGAGACTGCTGAGTTGTATATATACTAGATATTATAATAAACAGAAAAGAGGGTGGAGGGGTAGAGGTCGAAATAAGTGACAATGTGAAAATTATCCCGGGCATTTCCATCACATTAAAATGGATACTGTAACCTTAACCAATGACATTAAAACGGATGCCATAACCTTGACCGAAATTAGAAGCAGATACAGCCTTAATAAATGAATACACATTTATAAATATTATTTGAAACATTTCTTTGGGCCTCCATTGACCCATCCTACCGCTTTAGAAGAACTATGCTCTCACAAAATATATTGAAAGAACTGATTTTGTGTTGGGTAAGGGAAAAATACACTTACAATGTTGAGGAATATACAATCGGTAGTGGAGAGAAAGAGGATCTGTTGATCTTGTTAATTAGTCCAGTCATATCCTGTTCAATATAGTTAATAATATGAATATCTTAACACTTGTTTAAATCTGGCTGAAAAATGTTCATGTATAGGTAGCTCAGAACTTACTGATGCTCTGAATGGAGGTTGGTGTGCAGCAATCTCGAACATACAGCAACCTGAATAAAAAAATATTATTTTAAGTAAAAATCTTACAATGTTGAGGAACGTATGCAGTTTGTGTTTACTACCAAGGGACCATATGTCAGATTTGTATCCGTAAGGAATATCTGCAAGGAGCTCGGGACACATGTAGTTGGGAGTGCCAACAACCTACACAAGTCGAAGTCACATATTAAGGCTGTTAAGAGAAGTTACTATTAGTCTAAAAGGGTTGTTTAAAGTAGATACCGAAGAAGCATGTTCTTCCGAGTGCAGCAGCTTTGCTAGCCCAAAATCACCTATTCATTGAAGAAGGTGCAGAGTAAAAGGAATGTTGAATTACTTCACAAATTAGTCTTTTAAAGTTACTTTTCATTTCTTACCGAGACGGATATCGTTATTCTTCGTGAGGAATATATTGGAACACTGTGAGCAGATAACTCGTATTAAATTTGGTGGCAGGAAGAGGCTGATTTTACTAAAGGAGTAATAGATCCAAACCTTAAGATCCCTGTGAAGAACTCTATTTGAATGCAAGTAGTCCAATGCTAATAACAGTTGAGCTAACCATTTGCAAAGTTTCTACAGAGAAAAAAGACAGGACATTCACATGTGGAATTAGCCAATGCAAGTATCATAGTCAAGCTTGAACTTTAAACAGTTCTTTACTCTCACCTCCTCCGGGAAATATGCTCCCCTAGCCTTTCTAACAAACTTAGCCCTGATCATAGAGAGATAACATTATTATGTCATCCAATTGTGCAAAGAAATGTAGACTTATATGTATGCTGAACAGACAATATTTATTTGTTCAGATACGTATATTTCCCTTCGAAAATTTACGAAAGACAAAAAAGAATATATGAACAATTTCCTCTTAGATTACAATTTTATTAACATAAGATAATGTGCATATCAAGAAATGTTTAAGATCTCACCAAAACCATAGATCTCACACAAAAAGATAAAATAGAAATTAGTTATTTACATGTCTCCTCCTTCACAGAATCCAGTTACGATACATACACTTGAATCCTACAAAAATATAACAAATTCAGGTAAGCTAGAAGCCTAGAATAGAGTTAGCAACAAATTTAGTACAATGCTTCTTACAGGCTAAACATTCAAAACTATGATTACCTTTTCCACCCAGGCATCTTTGTACTCCACAACATAAGGGTGGTTTAACTTTGATAGTAAATTTATCTGCAGCAAATATGATACATTTAGGGAACTCATTATATTACTTAACGAGAAATTGTCACTATTATGCACATATATGGAGTAGTCCATCACTCCGGTAGATGACAGCCAACATGTAATATATGATAATACAAAAATAGATGAGATACGGATGTCTATATGTAGATGCTCATAACAAATTAAGTAGGAAGAACATTTACACGGCCGCAAACCCACAAACATTTGTTGTGAAATAAGATTTCAGTTTCCCCAACTGTGTCCCACATTTCTGATAACATGTTAGATTTTTTTCTAAATGAATGTGTTACAGACTGAGATAAGTAACATATTTTAGCTCATTTCTGCTGACAAATGTTAGCAGATAATACACTAGAATATATATATATATATATATATATAAGGAAAGTTCAATGGAGACCACATTTTCATCGGAGACCTTGGAGACCACATATGTTCTGCAATCAAAACACTATAAAATATATTATTTTGTGAATGTATGTTTTACGAGTATCACTAATTCATTAAAATTATTGAAGATCATTTAAGTTTAATACGTAGAATGTGTATGTTCTGCAAGCTGAACAAATGTTCTGCAAGCTGAACAAATGTTCTGCAAACTTAACATGTTTTGCGGAATAAAATATTTTTGTAATGTTTTACATGCAGTACATATATGATATTCAAGATTTTGAATAAAATAAGGATCTTTGTAGAGCATGATTCGCAAAATAATATGTTTTGCAATGTTTTTATGCAATATTTAACTTGCAGAACATAAGTGGTCTCCAAGGTCTCCAAAAAAAAGTGGTCTCTATTTCAGATTTCATTTAAACAAATGTATCCCACATTTCTGATAATATATACGTTTTTTTCTAAATGAATGTGTTACAGATTGAGATTGAAATATATGTTGCTCACGTTTGCTAACAAAGCTTAGCAGATAATATACTATAATATATATATCGACCCGACCTTCACTTATGTGCTATTTTGGTCATTTTCCCTATTAAAGGAGGCTCACTACATACTACATAACATTGAAAAGTAAATTAAGATGAAAATAACCTCCTGGTGTGCGGTTTCCACAAATTTTTCTGTTTGATTACCGAAGTGAATCTTCTTCAAAACATACCTATTACAATACAAAAGAAAGATGTTCAAGTTGCAATTTACCAAAGTAAATTATAAATTACATGCCATAATGGTATACATCATTTGGACACACTAATATTATTGACATATCAACAAAAATTTAACACAAAGCCAGACAACTACAACAGCATAAAACAAAGGGGTTAATTCTCAAAGTCCTCACTTGTTGAGTCCAAATGTATCAAGTGAGTCCCTCATTGCAAAAATGAATCAACTTAGTCACTAATTTGGAAATTCGTATCAACGAGTTCATCTATTAATGACTAAATTGATACACAATTTTAAAAGAAAGTAGAATACCATGTGTTGTAACTACATCATTCAATAGCAAGATATAAGTACACACACAGTAAACATATAAGTACACACACATTACACACATAAAACAGTATATCAATAATTAATAAGCAAGATTGATAGATGAATTTGAAGAAATAAAAAAATGGGCCTTTAAGATTTAGTGATTTGCACAATTAGATAAACATGTAAAACTTAAAAGAAAGGTAAAAATGAATACTTTTTGTTTTCATTTTTATGAAGTAGAAGAAAAGTAGCTCCAAAAGTCCCTCTTCCAATTTGCTCAATCACTTGATACTTTTCCATCTTGGACTTATCAGTATTCTCCATGAAACCTTCAAAAGATCAAATTTTTAAACATGGGTTTATCAAGATTTACTTAAACCTGTAGACTTTATATAGGAAAACTGAAAAAAGAAAATTGGATTCAAGAATTTACCTGCACCAGTATAAATAGAAAGGGAGAACACTTGGTTTGAGCAGAGAGCAGAAATGAAGGAAATATATGGCGAATGTGGTTGTTGAATTGAATAATGAAATATGAAGATAGTCTATTCAAGTATTTAACAACATTGACATGTAGATTAAAATATGAGAGAGAAATTAAGAGGTGGTGTCTCACACTAAAGACGTGGAAAGAGTAACTGCTTCGGCAACAATTAGGAAAGAAAAAAAATTACTTGCTCATAAAATTATTTCTGGGAAGTGGGAAGTGCGCATGTTCCCGCAGTAATCTCTTTTCTACTATTTTTTAACTCGGTCAAATATCAAAGTACTCAAGTTATATATGATTTTAATAATTATTTTTAACGGGGTATTATTTTAAATCATCAAAGTCGTATAATAAAATATCAAACAGATATATTAAAATATATACTAAAAAATTAAAACTTATTTTTATGGAGTTATTTACCTTTTTTCTGAATGCTACCTCAGAAAAATGAAAAGTTGAGAATTCTAGTATTTAAGATAATATATCTAGATTTTATAAAATTTATATACTAATTATTTTAATTAAAATAAAAAAATAATTACAAAATTAAATATAAATAATAGATAAATTTTTAGAAAAATCTAACTATATTATTTAAAATAGTAGAATTCATAACTTTTAATTTGGTTGCAGTAGCATTCAAGAAAAACGAATAGTATGTTCATAAATATAATTTATAGTTCTTAAACACATATTTAAACACATATTTAGAGATATTTGTATAATATTTAGTTTGACGTTAGTAATTCAAATAATACTCCGTTAAGTTTGATCACTAAATTGATATATGACTTACAGTTGAGCTATTACTCGGATATATTACCCTTTTCTAATTAGTCTTTGTCACGTTAATGATGATGGACCTCATGTATATAAAAAAATCTCACCAATAAAAATAAGTCAATTGTGCCTAGAATTTAGTAATTAGAGCACACACTATGTTAAGAATATGTTGTGGACTTGATGATAAGTTAAACAAAACACCTTGGTAGATTTAACTTAGTGATTTTGTAACTTTCAACGGATGATCACTTTCACTATCCGTTGAAAGAGTAGCTTATGTAAAATAAGTTTAGTAGCACATTTATGCATACTTGTATAAGCTTAGTGAACTAGATTTGTGAGAAATGTTCAAATCATGTTGACTACTAGATTGATATGCAAGATAGGTTGGTCAATTGTAAATAGATGATGCCTTGTAATCTTGTATAAGTGAAGTGGAGTTAACTGTCAAGAAAATAGTCTCAACGAATATTTCACAAAGCTTCAACGGATGTTTAGTCAAGCTTCAACGGATGATCCATAAAGGTTAAACGGATGATCATCCAGAGTATCAACGGATGATCATACGTAGCTTCAATGGATGATTCAATGAAGTTCCAGCTGATGTTCAAATTCAAAGAGCAGTTGATAGTGACTTGGCGGTCACATGCGTTGATTGTATGCAAAAAGGAATGTGGCAGCCTAATTACTGGTTTCAGAGAATAAAGAAGCATTACCATTTTCATGCAACTAAGAAGATATCCAAAGATGCTGGAATAGAGTAATGAAATAGCATGAAGTTAGACTAGATATAGTTTTATTTTATTATCTTGTCTTACTATCATGTAAACTTGGTAATATATAAATCAAGTGTAGCAAGTAGAACAACTAACTAAGCAAGCACATTTTTCAAAGAGATAGATAAAGTTGTACTTGTTAAGAATTTCTCTATAGTTTATTTGTTCACTTGTAAAGCAGTTGTATGCTATTCAAAGCATCACAGAGTTCTCAATCTAATATATATATATATATATATATATATATATATATATATATATATCTTGTGGATACTTTCAAATCCACCAGAAAGTTTTAAAACTTGTGTTTTATTACTTAGTATTTTGATTTTTATTATTCTTTCATTCCGCATTACTGCAAATCAAACACTGTTATATATATTGAGTTAGAACATTTTTAAAATCTCAAAAAGAAGTCAGAATTACATTCAACCCCCCCTTCTGTAATTCTTGTTGTATTGTAAGGGAATAACAATTGGTATCAGAGTAAGCTCTTGAAGTACAAAGAGTGTAAAGATCACAACAATCAACAAGATGAACAAAAAGGATATTGGAGTTAAAATTCCATTTCTAGATAAAGACAACTATCATCACTGGAAGATGAAGCTGCACCTACATCTTCTTTCTTAAGATGAAGTTTATGTGAATTGCATTGAAAGAGGTCCTCATGTCCCTATGAGAGTTGCTGCAGGGAATGAACCATCAGTTCCAAAACCTAGGCATGAATGGTCTGATCCAGACATTAAACAAATTAGGAAAGATAAGAAGGCCATGAACATACTGTTTAATGGTGTTGATGGTGATATATTTGATAACATCATTAACTGTAAAGCAGCCAAAGAGGTTTGGGACACAATACATATTATTTGTGATGGTACTGAGCAAGTAAGGGAGAACAAGATGCAACTCTTGATTCAGCAATATGAGCATTTTCACTGTGAAGAAAGTGAGTCACTTACTGATATCTTTAGTAGGTTTCAAAAACTAGTGAATGCTCTAAAACTGCATGAAAGAGTCTATCAGACAAAAGACTCTAACCTCAAGTTCCTTAGATATCTCCCAAAGGAGTGGAAGCCAATGACAGTCTCATTGAGAAATTCACAAGATTACAAGGAGTTCACCTTGGAGAGACTGTATGGCATCCTGAAAACCTATGAGCTTAAAATAAAGCAAGATGAAAGGATGGAGAAAGGAAGGAAGAAGGGAGGATTCACTGCACTTGTTGCTGAGTTGGAAAAGGAGAAAGTGATGAAGGTGGAAGCTGTCGAATCTACATCAAAGGTCTGTGAAAGCAAGGGTAAAGGGCTGATAGATGAAAATGAAGAACAGTTGAGCCAAGATGACATGGATGATATTGATGAGCATCTAGCATTCTTATCCAGGAGATTTGCCAATCTCAAATTCAAGAAGAATTTTGGAGCAGCCAAGCCAAACAGAAACATGGTTGATAAGTCAAAATTCAAGTGTTTCAAATGTGGCTTGGCAGGCCATTTTGCTAGTCATTGTAGAAAGTCTGATTTTAGCAAAAAGAAGTTTGAGCCTGTTGATTATAAGCAGAAATACCTTGAGTTGCTCAAGCAGAAGGAAAAGGGCTTTCATAACTCAGGAGAATGACTGGGCTGCAGATGGATTGGATGAAGATGAAGAAATCAACTATGTCAATCTATCCCTAATGGCCAAATCAGATGAAACAGAGACCAGTTCATCAAGCAATCAGGTAATCACAACTAACCTAGCACATTTATCTATAGCTGAGTGTAATGATTCAATAAATGACATGTCTACTGAATTATATCATCTGCATTTTACACTTAAGTCCTTCACTAAGGAAAAATGCTAAAATTAAAGAAAACAATTTATTTTTAAGTGAGAGGAATAATGTGCTAGAGTCTCCGTTTATTGAATTTGAAAAATTGAGAATTGAGTGTAAAATTGCTAAGGATGAATTAAATGAGTCCTTAAAGAAAGAAGAGATTTAAAGAAGCAGCTTGAACGAGAACATGAGGTGATCAAGGCATGGAAATTATCTAGGGATGTTCATGCTCAAATCACTAATGTTCAAGGTATTGAGTCCTTTTGTGATGCAGCCTGGAAAAAGAGTAAAGAGAAGCTTGAGTCCAATTTGATTGAAGGACTGTCAACGGATGTGGATTCGACGGATGATGAATGTTATCCGTCAAAAGACCAAATGGATTATCCGTCGAAAGACAAGGAACCACATCCGCTAACTTAGAAAAGGCCAGTTAGCAAAGCTAAGTTAGCTAAGTTGAATGAGAAATATGGATCAGTTTCTAAAAACTTTATTCTAGGAGAATCAAGTCAATTGAGAAAAGAAAAGATAGTTAATGTTGGGCATCGGTCTATCAAGCAATTGAATGACAAATTTGAAAAGATTGAAGTTAAAACAGAATTTAAAAAGAAAAATAATAGGAATGGAAAGGTAGGAATTAACAAACATAACAACTACATACCTGATAAATATGCACCAAGAAAAATATGTGTTAAGTGTGGTAGTGTTAATCATTTGTCTGTTAATTGCAAGGTTGATATGCCTACTCCCATGTCTGCACCTTTTCTAACATGACTGCCATGTCTGCAATGCCTATGAATGTTATGCCTGCTCAGAATATGAATGCACAATTTGCTAATATGCCATTTGCACATAATCCTTATTATGCTGCATTCAGTTTGCCTTAAATGCCATTTAGCATACCTTACTAGAATAACATGTTTGCAAATAACATGCCTTTTCATGTAAACCAAAATGTGCATGATAATTTTGTTTCAATGACTGGTTTCAAAGGTCCAACTCAAATGACTAAGGATGAATCTGAGATCCCAAATCAAATGAGGTCGAACCTAAGAAACCAAAGAAAAAGGCTAACAAGACAGGACCCAAGGAAACTTGGGTACCAAAATCAACTTGATTTGATTTTGATGTGTGCAGGGAAACAGAAAGAATCTTTGGTATCTAGACAGTGGTTGCTCAAGGCACATGACTGAAGATTCTACCCTGCTCATTGAGTTCAAGGAACGAGCTGACCCAAGTATTACTTTTGGAGATGACATCAAGGGTTATACTGTGGGATATGACTTGATTTCAAAGGATAATATCATCATTGAAGAGGTTGCCCTAGTGGATGGACTCAAGCACAATTTGTTGAGTATCATCCAGCTTTGTGATAAGGGCAACTCAGTCACTTTTAATTCAGAAGCCTGTGTTGTGACCAACAAGAAGAGCAACAAAGTGGTTCTCACTGGAGTGAGAAAAGGAAATGTGTTCCTAACTGATTTCAACTCATCAAATGCAGAAGCAATAACTTGTCTTCTCGGTAAAGCAAGTCAAGATGAAAGTTGGCTATGGCACAAGAAGCTGTCCCATCTAAATTTCAAGACCATGAATGAGTTAGTCAAGAAAGAATTGGTCAGAGGCATCCCTCAAGTGGAGTTTACTAAGGATGGATTGTGTGATGCCTGCCAGAAAGGAAAGAAGATTAAAGCATCATTCAAAAAGAAGCTTGATTCAACTATTGAAGAACCTTTGCAGCTGTTGCACATGGACTTGTTTGGACCAGTCAATGTGTTTTCCATCTCTTGGAAAAGATATTGCTTAGTTATTGTAGATGATTTCTCAAAGTTCTCTTATAAATATTTTCTAAAACCCAAAGATGAAGCTAGTGAAATCATCATCAATCACATAAGGCAGATCAACAATCATCCTGACTTCAAAGTAAGAAGAATCAGGAGTGACAATGGAACTGAGTTAAAGAATTCTATGATGAGATCATTTTGTGAAGAGAATGGGATTATGCATGAGTTTTTTGCATCTAGAACTCCACAACAAAATGGAGTGGTGGAAAGGAAAAACAGATCTCTTATTGAAGCTACAAGGACAATGCTAGAAGAATCAAAGTTACCAACATATTTTTGGGCTGAAGCTATGAATACTGCATGCTATACTCATAATATTTCTTTGACTAATCAAGCCAAATGCATGACTCCTTATTAGTTGTTCAAGAATAGGAAGCCAACTCTAAATTTCTTACATGTCTTTGGCTGCAAATGCTATATCTTAAGGAATCAAACTGATCAACATGGAATGTTTGATGCCAAAGCAGATGAAAGAATCTTTGTTAGATATGCTGTGGGAAAAGCATCTAGAGTCTACAATCTAAGAACCAACATTGTTATGGAATCTGTACATGTTGTGTTTGATGATAAAAAGATTGAAGGACTACAAGATGGAGATTTCCATGAGAGCCTCAAATTTGATAATATGGAGATGATATATGAAGATAGTGATGATGATAGTGATCAAGAACAATATCCAAGGATAATGCAAAAAACTCTTCAAGTAATGAAACATATAACTCATCATCCGTCGAAAGACCAAGTGCATCATCCGTTGAAAGACAATCTGCATCATCCGTCAACAGGCAAAGAACATCATCCGTCGATAGGGAAAGAACAACATCCGTTGATCCCTCAATAAGATTTGGGAGTCAAATAAGATCACAATCAGAAAGAACCCCTTCTTCAAGTCAAAGATCCATAAACTCAGGGGGAGTTTCTGATCATCAAAACTCTACTAATCATCAAGACAACAATGAGGCCTCTTCATCTAGAGCTAATCTACCACAACAGAGAAAATGGACTAGAGATCATTCTTTTGAGCTCATTATTGGTGATGCATCTTCCAGAGTTCAAACAAGGAAAGCAACTCAATAAGAATGTATATATAACAACTTTCTTTCTAAGGAAGAACCAAAGAAGGTAGAAGAAGCTCTGTTGGATCCTGATTGGGTTTTAGCTATGCAGGAGGAGCTAATCTAATTTGAAAGGAACAAGGTATGGAAGCTGGTACCCAAGCCTAAATGAAAGAATCCAATTGACATAAAGTGGGTATTCAGAAACAAGATGGATGAAAATGGCATAATTGTCAGGAACAAAGCTAGATTAGTTGCTAAGGGCTACTGTCAACAAGAAGGAATAGATTTTGATGAAACTTTTGCTTTTGTTGCAAGACTTGAAGCCATCAGAATCTTCTTAGCCTATGCAGCCCATGCCAATTTCAAAGTCTATTAAATAGATGTCAAAAGTGCCTTTCTGAATGGAGATTTGGAGGAGGAAGTCTATGTTAGTCAGCCTCCTGGTTTTGAAGATCCAAATTTTCCAGAATATGTCTACTATCTTTTAAAAGCACTTTATGGATTGAAGCAAGCACCTAAAGCCTGGTATGACACTTTGTCAAAGTTTATCTTAGAAAATCATTTCACAAGAGGTACTGTTGACAAAATTTTATTCTTTAGAAATGTTAATGGCTCTAGTATACTTGTTCAAATTTATGTAGATGATATTATATTTGGCTCTACAGATGAAAAAAATTGCAAAAAAATTGCCAAATTGATGCAAAGTAAGTACGAAATGAGCATGATGGGAGAACTAACTTACTTTCTTGGTTTACAAGTTAAGCAAGTTAGTGATGGAATATTCATTAGTCAAACCAAATTTATTTTTGATCTTTTAAAGAAGTTTGATCTAATGGATTGCATATCTGCAAAAACTCCCATGGCCACTGCAACTAAACTTGAATTAAACACTACTGAAAAGTCTGTCGATATTTCAAGCTATAGAGGCATGGTTGGCTCACTTCTGTACTTAACAACTAGTAGGCCAGATATAATGTTTGCTACTTGTCTTTGTGCTAGATTTTAGGCTGATCATAGAGAATCTCACTTAGTAGCTATTAACAGAATTTTCAGATATCTCAAGGGAACACCAAAACTTGGCATTTGGTACCTTAGAGATTCTGATTTTGATCTAACTGGTTATTCAGATGCAGATTATGTAGGTTGTAAAATTGATAGAAAAAGTACAATAAGAACCTGTCAATTTCTAGGAAACAAGCTAGTATCCTGGTTCTGTATAAAGTAAAATTCAGTTTCTACTTCTATAGTTGAAGCTGAATATATTGCTGCTAGTAGTTGCTGTGCACATATTTTATGGATGAAAAAACAACTGTTGGACTATGGTCTACAAGTGAACAGAATTCCTATCTTCTGTGATAACACAAGTGCAATTGCTATCACTGAAAATCCAGTACAACACTCAAGAACAAAGCACATAGATATCAAGTACCACTTTATTAGGGAGCATGTAATAAATGGTACTGTGGAACTTCATTTTGTTGTAAGTGAGAAGCAACTTGCAGATATATTTACCAAGCCACTTGATGAATCCACCTTCTCTAGGTTGGTAAGTGAGTTAGGTATGCTTAATTACTCTTAAATCATATCTGATAATTTTGCAAGTTGTAATGTAGCCAGAGTTAAAATTGATGTTTCCTTTCTTGATAAAATTTTGACTAAGTCAGAATTTGTATCTCGACGGATGTTCATTATCCATTGAGAATGAATATCTGTTGAAAACCAACATCCGTCGAAGTATCAATTATCACTCTGGGTATTTTATTATCATCCGTCGAAGTGTCTTAATCTTAGCCGTTGATTCTGAACATTATCCATCGAAATTACTTACAGCCTGTATGTATATTTCAACGGATAATCTTAGAATTTTGACAGTTTTTATAATTTTTAAACGGCTATTTTGGGCTACTTTAATTGGTTACTTTATGTTACTTTATTACTTTTGACAGTTTATTTCTGAGATAGTATAAAAGCTAAATTCATTTTTATCCTTTTCTTTTATCATTCTCAAAGTAATTTCTCTAACTCTCTTCTTCTCCAAAGCGAATACTTTCTCTCTGCAACTAAACTTAATCATAACAATGGCCCCCGTAGTTAAGATTATGTCCTCAATTGACTTTGTCTATGAAAAGAACAATTTTGTAGCTTTGGTAAACAAGCAGATTCCGGCATCTGAAGATTATCACAAGATGATGGACTTTATGCTAAACTGCAAATTGAATTATGCCATGCTTGAATCCCCAACCTTCTACTGTGAATTTGTTGAGGAAATCTGGACTACTGCAGTGTTCAGCTCCAATGATAAGACTATTACCTTCACTCTCAAAGGTAATGAACACTGTCTGAACTGTGATGTAATTGAAAAGTGCTTTAAATTGCCTGAAAATAACACACTTGCTCCACACACAGACACTGATGTGAGTTACATGCTAGTCTCTATGGGTTATGCTCTAACTACCACTAAGTTAGGTGAAGTTAGAAGATTAGGCCTTAGAAAAGAATGGAGTTTCTTGTGTGACTCTTTTATCAAAGTATTTTCTGGTAAAGTCAGTAATTTTGATGTTGTATCTTACTCACTAGCTAACATGCTCTATATACTTCTTAGTGATAAGTATTTAATTTCAGCACTTCTGTCATGTTTGAGATAGGGAGTAAGTTAGTAGATATCAAGTAGAGGTCTAAGAATATCTATTATGCTAGATTTTTAATGATGCTAGCTAATTTTATTTCTGACAATCTCATCATTGAGAACCCAAAAAACAAGTTAGATTGTTGGATCCAAGAGAGGAGAATTATTGCTGACTTGAATAGGGCTAATCATCATAAGGATGTTGCACTTGTATACATGCCAATCATAGAGCAGCCTCATGTAAGTGATGTAACTATTCCTGTCTCTGCCACTACTCAACCTATTTCTTTGCCTTCAACAGTAGCAATGGCATCTGTTAATGTGACCAAACAGATGCCTGCCCAAGCCACTAAACCTAAAATTTCTAAGTCAAAATCAAAGAAAGCCCCCTCTAGTTTCTCTCAAAAGAAACCAGTTGCAAAATCTACCTAACACCAAGAGGGGAGTGTGAAGGTGAGTGAGTTAGGTGAGGGATAGGGTGAACATCAAAGAAGCCCTAAGAATAAGGTTGGAGAGGTGAGTGTATCCCAGCTCAACCACACTGCAGTTTCCCAACAAACTACGGTGCTTAAAAAGGACTTAAGCTCATTGCTAGTTGCATCCTCCCAAAAGGATGTAACTATTGAACAAAGCTCTTAGCCAAGAGCACATACCAAGAGTGTAAGGGACACTAGCTCACCCCAAACATATGCCAGAAAGAAGAAATCTAAACCAACTGGGGATACACAGGGTGCACACACCGTGCCTACTACAGTCCAAGACTCAGTACATGCACCATCTCAAAGTCAGCTTGATGTGGCTCCAACAAATGTGGAGTCACAGCCAAATTCATTAATCATAGAAGCACCTAAAACACCAAATTCACCTACACACTCAGTGGATGTAGATATGATTTATACATCACTTTTAAATTCTCCATCTTTAACTCTCTTGGAGAAGCCAAAAATCCAAGCAAGTGAGCATCATATTTTAGATGATTTGTTGGCTCACTTGCCATTTCTTTCCGATTCTACTGAAACATCTGTGCAAAATCTCAAATCGATCACCACAGATGTAACAATAGTTTCCACTCTAAACTCATTCATTTCTTCTATCTCGACGGATATTGTTCATCCGTTGACAAGTGATTGTCCTTCAACGGATGTGCTTAACAGCAGTCATCCGTTGACACTTAAAACTACTTTTTCGACGGATGTTCCTCATCTGTTGACAGTCACTACACCACTTCAAATCTCAACAATTGTCACAAGTGCAGATGACCTAGTAGTAATACAATCACTCTTAGGACTGAGGGAAGGGAGTGAATTGAGTGAGAGGCTGGGTTGCTCCCAGGCAAAAGGAGAGGAAATGAGTGAAATCATGCAGGCTATTTCTTCCAGCCTTGCAAAAGAGAGTGAGAGGAGTTCCACCTTAGTAGGTGAAGGTGAGGGAGTGAGGGTGGTGAGACAAGGGAACCCTTGATGCAAGAACAGAGAGAAAATGAGAGAAAAGCAGGTACACCTGAATGAGAAGAGCCCATTATAAGTGAGTTAATGGATGTCAATGAGGCTGACAAGAGACAACTAATTCAGCAAGAATATCAAGATGTTTTAGACTCTGTTTCTTTTGAAGCTGAGGCATTTACTCACCATGTGGCTGCATATCAAGTTCTAGCCGAACAGGACAATGTGGCTGCAGAAAAGATGCTTAACTTGGTACATACAACTGCTCAATGCAAAGAGCAAATGATACCATCACAGTCATGCCACCTAAAGCTAGTGATTATGTCGACTATGGAACTGGTGAGTCTGAAGAGTTCTTTGGAGATGAAGATGGTGATGAAGAAGAGTTCATGGACATAGGGAGAGAAGCAGGCCCTAGCTCTAGATCAAACATTCCTCCTTGGGTGTTTTCTAAAGAGTGTTGTTAGGGCGAAATCACGCACTAATATTCACGCAAGTATACGCGTTCGCAAGTAATATAGAATACTTTCTAGTTCGTTCCCTCAGAGACTCAGACTAAGTTATTGTCTAATTAAACTTACTCACCAATGTATGATTACTTCTCAATGTTAAGGTAACACTTAAAATTGTTGATTAAATATTAACTATAATTAACTACTTAATTAACCACTTAACTAACACTTCAATTTATCAATAATAAAACACTCATGAGATAACAACTTCATTATTACTTCCTTCTATAGCCATTGTTATTACCTTTAGCATGTGACAGTGATGATATTAATCGAATAACACGAAACTGATAAAAGCCAACTTTCATTGTACTAATACCATTCTACCAAATATCCACAATTAAGATAGAAGTTGAATAGTCATCAATTATGTTGAGTTCCTATATGTCTACAGAAATTGACAACACAACGATTTAAGCACAAGTTATCCCTTTTTGATTACATAGGGCAAATAAAACTGTTAGAGTTACCCACTAATCATGCACAACGTACATGAACCTATGCTAGCATGGCAAGTTCTAAATCTCAAGATCCACCGTCGCTTCACAAGAGATTAACACCCTATCTTATATGTTCGCGACGCACATAAGACGAATACGCACAACCAATACTAGATATCATGCAATCATCACATACTAAAGTATTAAACAATTAACTAAAGAATTCCATAATAAATCCGTTGCAACCCCATGATCACGATTAGCCCATAATAGAACTTATCGCCATCATGGGTTCATATGAAATCATGATAAACAAATACAAGAAAATAATAACTAAACTGATTATATTAAAACAGAGTACGTCACAAGAGTAAACAAGTCAAAGCAAGAAAACTAGCATCCAACGTTACAACAAAACAAGAATCACAAAAATATATGCTTCCTCTTCGTTGCTGTGTGCTAAATCGGTCTTCTTCCTTATCTCCTTCGCTTCTTGCAAAATACAATCTAAAACATAATCTCCTCTTAATACTCTTAATAATCTCTGAAAAACGTCTCAAATCTACTTATATAATAGTCCCATAAAACTCAGATTACATAGAAGTTGGAAGCCAAACAGAAGTAGAAGTCTAAAATAATATATCTTTTTCCCCGACCCTGCGCGGCCGCTCAGCATTTCTGCGCGGGCGCGCAAGGCTGCTGCGCGGCCGCTCAGCATTGCTGCGCGGGCGCGCAGGACCCTACTGGAAAAATTCCAGGTTTGCTCCGTTTCTTCGCCGTAATCTGCCCGTTCTTTTCCTCTCTCAATGGTGAACACATGCCAAGGCTTATTCTTGATGATTCCTCCTCCGAAATGCAACTAATACCCTGAAATGCATAAACACTAGAAAAACGCATCAAATACACAAAATACTTGATTTCAAGACACCA
This sequence comes from Apium graveolens, assembly GCF_009905375.1. Lineage (NCBI taxonomy): Eukaryota > Viridiplantae > Streptophyta > Magnoliopsida > Apiales > Apiaceae > Apium > Apium graveolens. The sequence goes on from NC_133648.1 coordinate 119,647,857, forward strand.
ATTTAAGCCATTTTAAGACATTCTAAGTGGTATAAAATGCCACTTATCACACCCCCAAACTTAAATCGATGCTTGTCCTCAAGCGTCACAGACTCAAAACAAATAAAAAATATGCATTAATGCAATCTAAATGAAAATGCAACGATCCCCCTTACTACAATTAACCAACCAAATTGTCACGTCTCAACGAATGCAGTTAGACACTAAAGATCAATAAACTCATGCAAACAGACATACAGCCAGAAACGTGGTGTGTGCAAATGCTTAACAGATATGCTTCGGAACTAGACCAATTACTATGACTAGACTATCCTCAAGGCAATCCTACGATTATACAAAGAATAAAAATTCTAGGCACAAAGTGATATACAACACTACAAGAACTCTGGAGCTTACTACGGAATCGTGCTTTTTATTTACAACTCAAATGCTTATTTGACTGTGCAATGAGTGAGGTCCACAAAAGACTTATATAATGGTATCCATGTAACGAGCGTTAGGTTAGCGGATCCCAGACTCTAAAAGCCTTAGGTCACTAGGCACAAAGTCCCCTAAGAACTTAATAACTCGAATACCAAAGAGCCCACTCTTGATCAATTATGCAATTTTTTTTTTTCTCTTTTTCTGAGCAAGTGCGTTTCGCTCCATCTTGCTCAACCCTAGACTACTCGCATAACATGCGAGCCGGCTACTAGCCAATTGACGCCTAGCCACAACTAGCAACAAATTCCATTTTTACTCCATTTTTTTTTTCTTTTTCATGCCTTTACCACTAAGAACCTATTATCAAATTCTAAGCATAATAAATAGATTATCCTCGAAAATAATCAGATCATAACAACAATCTAGTCCTTAAGCATTCTCTAAGACTTAGTGACAATACAAGTGCTTCTAGCATGCATATCAACCTACACAACTTAATATCACTTTAATGCTATCACTACACTCGCATCAATATCACAAGTCAGTCGATAAATCATTGCAAAAGGGATCATGGTATATGCATGAGCTATATGATATGACAAACAAATAAAACTATATATAAAAAAAAACTATATGGCAAAAATTATGCAACTATATGAACTAACTATCATGAATATGCAGCTATATGACACACACAAAATATTCCTTAACTACCACCCCCAAACTTAAAATCTTCACTGTCCCCAGTGAAGGTAGTAGAAAGGAACACAGGGTATACCTACTCGGAGTCATCATCATCATCACCCTCAGTGGGTGGAGTATCAGGCGGCGGGTATGCAGAGTCCTCACCAAAAACTGGCCACTGGATATCAGCTCCAAGGCCTCGAAAAGCAGTCCCTAACGCAAGGGTGAGCTCCTGAGCAAACCTGCTCTGCGTCTCATACATGGCATCCATCCGCCGTGAAAGCCTCCTATACTGGGCATCACCCATCCCAGCACCCTCCTGAGCTCTCGAAGAACTAGCCTCACCACGCCCTGGCCTGGCCATAGTAGCACCTCGTGCTGGACGCCCTCCTGGAAGACGATAACCCAACCCATGCTCCTCAGGCTCACCACCGGTCCACTCCTGCATCCCATTCAGAGTGCCAGAATCTATCGGAGCTGCTGGCAACTGCAACTGCTCATGAGCCGGCCAGTTCACTCCTACTGCTCGGCATAGCTTTGTAACCGTGGATGCATAAGGGATGTTCATATGCTTTGCTCCCCTCAAAAACTTCAGAATTCCTTGGTAGATAAACTCACCAAGGTCCACATAGTATTCCTCATTCAGAATTCCCCACAACAACTGTGCTCTCTCAACTGTGACCTCATGTGCATGTGAAGAAGGCAAAATATTAGCACATATAAATGCATTCCATGCACGGGCATACCTGTTCATGGCGATCGCCGGAAAGTGACGATACTCATTATTGGCTGGACTGCGGTTCCAAACTGTGCCCGATCGACAGAGAGTCGCACAAATCAAATCCAAGTCAAAGTCCTCGGCAGTCTTTTCATTCCAGTTCTCCTCCTCGGGCTTTCTCTCTCGCTGTCCAATCACACGGCGAATCGCCGCAGGATGATAATCAACTGTCAGCCCACGAACTACAGAAAACCCATTCTTTTCAGCCTTCGCGTTCGCGTAGAACTCGCGAACAACACTCATCGGTACTGCTTCGGGTGACTCACAAAAAGCTATCCACCCCTTCTCTGCAATCATGGGCAACAACTCACCATCCCTCCCTGATGGTAAAAACCCCCTCTCGGCTTCCCCAACAGCCTAGTGTACTCCTCCTCCGCGGCTCTGTCAGTTAACCGAGGCCTTGCAGCAGTACCCCTTGATGAATCAGCAGTAGGAACTGTGCTGCTGCTGTCAATAGTGCGTGCTCTCTTGGGTGCCATTGATTTGTGAATAAAAGTGTGTAAGAACTGATTTTTGATGTTTATGAGAGGGTTTAAGTGTAGGAAGTTGTGGGAGATATGTAGGATAGGTGTATGTATATATAGGGTGTGGAGTAGGTTAAATTAGATTAGGAGTGGGGTTGAGGGATAAAATCATGGGGTAATGGGAAAAGAATTCGTGGATTTATGGGCTGTAATGGGTTTTTGTGTTTTTGTGTTTTTTTTTTTTTTTTCTGAACTGATAAAAATTTTCTGGAACTCGACCCCTGCGCGGCCGCTCAGCATTTCTGCGTGGGCGCGCAGCAAGCTGCGCGGCCGCTCAGCATAGCTGCGCGGGCGCGCAGAGGGTCTCTGGATTTTTTTTTTCAGCCCCTGTTTTCTGATTTTTTTGTGTTTTTGGATAGGTTATTAACTTCTAAGGGTTCCTGTAACAACAATTCATGGGTTGCCTCCCACGCAGCGCTTCTTTTTCGTCATTAGCTTGCGTTCCGTACCTTTCTCAAATAGTCAACAAAATGGCACTAACCACCTCTCGGTTTGCCATATCCCCATAGTAGTGCTTCAACCGCTGACCGTTAACCTTGAATGCTTGGTCCGAATCATTCTCAAAAATTTCCACTGCTCTATGTGGAAACACAGTTTTGACAATAAAAGGTCTAGACCACCTTAATTTCAACTTCCCAGGAAAAAGTCGGAGCCGAGAGTTGAATAACAGAACTTGTTTCCCTGGCACAAATAACTTAGGATGTAGCTTCCTATCGTGCCACCTCTTCACCTTTTCCTTATACATTTTGTTATTCTCGTACGCTTGAAGTCGAAATTTATCAAGTTCATTAAGCTGAAGCATTCTTTTCTTACCAGCTGCATCTAAATCCAGGTTCAATTTCTTCAATGCCCAGTAGGCCTTATGCTCAAGCTCCGCCGGTAGATGACATCCCTTACCGTACACCAACTGAAACGGTGACATCCCAAGTGGAGTTTTGTATGCTGTTCTGTAAGCCCAAACAGCTTCATCGAGCTTTAAAGACCAATCCTTCCTTGACGGACAAACAACCTTCTCTAGAATGCACTTTATCTCTCTGTTAGACACTTCCGCTTGACCATTTGTTTGCGGATGATAGGCAGTAGCTACTCGATGATTCATATTATAACGCTGCATCATAGAAGTGAACTTACGGTTGCAAAAATGCGATCCTTCATCACTTATGATTACCCGAGGTGTTCCAAACCTTGTGAAAATTTGCTTATGAAGAAAATTTAGCACTGCCTTTGCATCATTTGTCGGTAAAGCTTTAACTTCGACCCATTTTGAGACATAATCGACTGCCAGCAAGATGTACTGATTATTGCAAGATGAGATAAAAGGCCCCATGAAATCAATTCCCCATACATCAAAGACCTCGACTTCAAGCATCACATTTAATGGCATCTCATCCTTCCTTGACAAATTTCCCACTCTTTGGCAACGATCACACCTTAAAACAAACTGATGAGCATCCTTGAACAAAGTAGGCCAGAAAAAACCTGCTTGCAGAATACGAGCTGCCGTCTTCTCACCTCCATAGTGTCCACCATAAACCGTGGAATGGCAGTCTCGTAATATCCCCTCCGTCTCACAGAACGGGATACATCTCCTGATGATCTGGTCAGCTCCCTGTCTAAACAAATATGGTTCATCCCATATATACCACTTCACCTCATGCAGAAACTTCTTCTTTTGAGCGGATGTCAAATTAGGAGGCATTATATTGCTGACAAGATAGTTTACAATATCTGCAAACCATGGTTCTTCCTCCTGAATTGCAAACAACTGCTCATCCGGAAAAGATTCATTGATTAACGTCCTATCTTGTGAAGTAGAATCGGGATTCTCCAACCTAGAGAGATGGTCAGCTACTTGATTCTCAGTACCTTTTCTATCTTTGATCTCTAACTCAAATTCTTGAAGTAAAAGCACCCAACGAATGAGTCTCGGCTTCGAATCCTTCTTAGAAACCAGATAGCGAATAGCTGCATGATCAGTGAATACTTTCACTTTCGTACCAAGCAGATAAGATCGAAATTTCTCAAAGCCAAAGACTATAGCCAAAAGCTCCTTCTCAGTAGTGGTGTAGTTCAATTGGGCCCCATTTAAAGTCTTACTCGTATAGTAGACCACATGGAAGAGATTTTTCTTGCGCTGTCCCAGAACTGCACCTACCGCATAATCACTCGCATCACACATCATCTCAAACGGTTCTGTCCAATCTGGTGCTGTAATAACTGGTGCCGTGATCAAACTCTCCTTGAGAGTCTCGAATGCTGCCAAACATTCATCATCAAATTTGAAAGGCACATCTTTCTCAAGTAAATTGCACAACGGCTTAGATATCTTTGAAAAGTCTTTGATGAATCGCCGATAAAAACCCGCATGACCGAGAAAACTACGGATTCCTTTCACCGAATTAGGTGGGGGAAGATTTTCAATGACTCCCACCTTGGCCTTGTCCACCTCCAGACCTTTGCTAGAGACCTTATGCCCAAGGATAATGCCTTCACGCACCATAAAATGACATTTCTCCCAATTAAGCACCAAATTAGTTTCCACGCATCTTTTGAGTACGGCGCGCAGATTATTCAAACATTCATCATATGAGTGTCCAAAGACGGAGAAGTCATCCATGAACACTTCGACGTTATTTCCAATCATGTCAGAGAATATAGCCATCATACATCTCTGAAAGGTGGCCGGGGCGCCACATAACCCAAATGAAACTCTACGAAAAGCAAATGTGCCAAATGGACAAGTGAAGGTAGTCTTTTCCTGATCTTCTGGTGCAATACAAATCTGATTATACCCGGAATAACCATCCAGAAGACAAAAATACTCATGTCCCGCCAATCTGTCAAGCATTTGATCAATAAATGGAAGAGGAAAGTGATCCTTCCTTGTGGCTTTGTTCAATTTTCTATAATCCATGCATACTCTCCATCCTGTAACTATTCGAGTAGGGATGAGCTCATTCTTTTCATTTGCGACCACAGTGATACCTCCTTTCTTAGGTACACATTGCACGGGGCTCACCCATGAGCTGTCAGAAATAGGATAAATGATGCCTGCATCTAGCCATTTCAGAATTTCTTTCTTCACCACCTCCTTCATGATCGGGTTCAGTCTTCACTGCTGTTCCACAGTTGGCTTACTTCCTTTCTCTAGCAGAATTTTATGCATACAATATGAAGGACTTATCCCCTTGATGTCTGCTATGGTCCATCCTATAGCCGATTTGAATTCTCTCAAAATCCTTAAGAGCTTATATTCCTCACTACCTGAAAGGTCAGCTGAAATAATAACAGGTAACGTAGATGAATCACCTAAAAAAGCATACCTCAAGTGTTCAGGTAACGGTTTGAGCTCTAAGGTAGGCCCTTCCTCTATTGATGGTTTGAGCTTCCCTTCAGCGTTCTTGAGGTCAAAAGTACCAAGAGATTCAAATGGTATATCCAGCTTTCGCTTCCAGGGAGAAGCGTTCAGATATTGTAATTGCTCGTTGCTATCTTCATCATCACTGTCAAATTCCCCCACTAAGGCCTTTTCCAATGCATCAGACATTAGCATGTGATCGAGTTCCGAAGTAACCGCAGAATCAATCACATCCACTTTTAAGCACTCCTCATCTTCTGTAGGGAATTTCATTGCCTTGAATACGTTGAAGGTTACATCCTGATCTTGGACCCGCATAGTAAGTTCCCCTTTTTGCACATCTATCAAGGTACGGCCAGTAGCCAAGAAAGGCCTCCCCAAGATTATGGGAATCTTCTTATCTTCCTCAAAATCCAGAATAACAAAATCTGCAGGAAAGAAGAGCTTATCCACCTTGACGAGCACATCCTCAACTATGCCCCTTGGGTAAGTAATGGAACGGTCCGCCAATTGTAGCGACATGTATGTGGGTTTTGGATCAGGCAGATCCAGCTTTTTAAAGATCGACAACGGCATCAGATTAATGCTTGCTCCCAAATCGCAAAGGCACTTGTCAAAAGTTAGATTGCCAATGGTGCAAGGAATGGTGAAGCTTCCTGGATCTTTCAGTTTTGGTGGTAACTTTTGTTGCAGAACTGCGCTGCATTCTTCCGTGAGAGCAACGGTTTCAAGGTCATCCAGTTTCACCTTCCTTGAAAGAATAGTCTTCATAAACTTCGCATAACTAGGCATTTGTTCCAGAGCCTCAGCGAAAGGTATATTGATGTGAAGTTTCTTGAACACCTCCAAAAACTTCCCGAACTGTCTATCTAGCTTTTGTTGCTGCAATCTCTTAGGAAAAGGTGGTGGAGGATAGAGCTGTTTCTCCCTTGTATTAGCCTCAGGCAGAGTGTGTTCAACAGTAGTCTTCCTTGGTTCCGCCGCTTTCTCCTTTTGCTTAGATTCTTCATCTCTAACTTCAGCTTCGACTTCTTTTGCCTTTTCAGCATCAGCTACTTTTCCAGACCTTAAGGTAATAGCCTTGACTTGCTCTTTAGCTTCCTTCCTGCCTGGTACTTCCGTGTCACTGGGAAGAGTGTCAGGTTGACGATTGAGCACTGCATTGGCTAATTGACCGATTTGATTTTCCAAGGTCTTGATAGAAACCGCCTGACTCTTGCACAACAGCTTAAGTTCCTCAAAATCAGCTCTAGTAGGTGCAGCTGCACTTCCCTGTTGAGGATATGATTGCCTTGTAGCATACTGCTGTGGTTGCTGGAATCCAGGTGGGTTAAACTGTTTACTTACTCCTTGCTGATATGTTGGCTGAATAGCATTTTGATTATTCCCCCAGCTGAAATTTGGATGATTTCTGTTGTTAGGATGATAGGTCGCTGGCACAGGCTGCTGTTGTCGCTGATAATTATTCACATACTGAACAAATTTGTTGACAAGAGAACACTGATCCGTAGCATGAGAACCTGCACAAAGCTCACAAACCATAGCTATTTGATTAACTCCATACGTAGCCAGAGAATCAACCTTCATTGATAGCGCTTGGAGCTGGGCTGCAATAGCGGTGGCTGCATCAACTTCCAGAATACCTGCTACCTTGCCTGACGTCATCCTCTGAGTTGGGTTTTGATGCTCATTTGCAGCCATCGTCTCGATAAGATTATACGCCTCAGTATAGCTTTTAGCCCATAAGGCGCCTCCAGCTGCTGCATCGAGCATGGGCCGAGATTGGGCCCCCAAACCATTATAAAAACCAGTGATTACCATCCAATCCGGCATTCCATGATGTGGACATTTTCTCAACATTTCCTTGTAGCGTTCCCAAGCCTCGCACATAGATTCTGTAGGTTGCTGCGCAAACTGAGTAAGAGCACTCCTCATAGCAGCAGTCTTTGCCATTGGATAAAACTTCACCAGAAACTTTTGCGCAAGATCTTGCCACGTAGTGATGGACCCAGCTGGTTCTGAATGTAACCAGTCTTTAGCTTTATCCCTCAGTGAGAATGGGAAAAGCCTCAACTTGATAGCCTCATCAGTCACGCCATTATACTTAAAAGTGCTGCAGATTTTGACAAAATTTTTTATGTGCATGTTGGGGTCTTCAGTTGCCGCTCCTCCAAAAGAAACAGAATTCTGCACCATCTGAATAGTGCCCGGCTTGATTTCAAAGGTGTTAGCTTGAATAGCCGGATGAAGGATGCTTGACTAAATATCATCAATTTTAGGCCGAGAAAAATCCATAAAAGCTGGATCAGCTTGAACAATACGATCTCCCATGTTTACTGGTTCTTTCTGCTCAGTTCCTGAATCCGAATCCTCAAAATCTAACTTCTCCGGTGTATCAATAACTTCGTCTTTCTCCTCAGCTGTATCTAAGGTCCTCTTGCGAGCACGAGAACGAGTTTGCATAAACGCTTGCTAAAGTACCTGAAACACAACCGAAAAGAGTAATTAACTACTACGTCCTAATCACTGAGTCCTAATGACCAATGATGGTAAGTACATAAACTAAACAAATACGCCGAGTCCCCGGCAGCGGCGCCAAAAACTTGTTAGGGCGAAATCACGCACTAATATTCACGCAAGTATACGCGTTCGCAAGTAATATAGAATACTTTCTAGTTCGTTCCCTCAGAGACTCAGACTAAGTTATTGTCTAATTAAACTTACTCACCAATGTATGATTACTTCTCAATGTTAAGGTAACACTTAAAATTATTGATTAAATATTAACTATAATTAACTACTTAATTAACCACTTAACTAACACTTCAATTTATCAATAATAAAACACTCATGAGATCACAACTTCATTATTACTTCCTTCTATAGCCATTGTTATTACCTTTAGCATGTGACAGTGATGATATTAATCGAATAACACGAAACTGATAAAAGCCAACTTTTATTGTACTAATACCATTCTACCAAACATCCACAATTAAGATAGAAGTTGAATAGTCATCAATTATGTTGAGTTCCTATATGTCTACAGAAATTGACAACACAACGATTTAAGCACAAGTTATCCCTTTTTGATTACATAGGGCAAATAAAACTGTTAGAGTTACCCACTAATCATGCACAACGTACATGAACCTATGCTAGCATGGCAAGTTCTAAATCTCAAGATCCACCGTCGCTTCACAAGAGATTAACACCCTATCTTATATGTTCGCGACGCACATAAGACGAATACGCACAACCAATACTAGATATCATGCAATCATCACATACTAAAGTATTAAACAATTAACTAAAGAATTCCATAATAAATCCGTTGCAACCCCATGATCACGATTAGCCCATAATAGAACTTATCGCCATCATGGGTTCATATGAAATCATGATAAACAAACACAAGAAAATAATAACTAAACTGATTATATTAAAACAGAGTACGTCACAAGAGTAAACAAGTCAAAGCAAGAAAACTAGCATCCAACGTTACAACAAAACAAGAATCACAAAAATATATGCTTCCTCTTCGTTGCTGTGTGCTAAATCGGTCTTCTTCCTTATCTCCTTCGCTTCTTGCAAAACACAATCTAAAACATAATCTCCTCTTAATACTCTTAATAATCTCTGAAAAACGTCTCAAATCTACTTATAATAGTCCCATAAAACTCAGATTACATAGAAGTTGGAAGCCAAACAGAAGTAGAAGTCTAAAATAATATATCTTTTTCCCCGACCCTGCGCGGCCGCTCAGCATTTCTGCACGGGCGCGCAAGGCTGCTGCGCGGCCGCTCAGCATTGCTGCGCGGGCGCGCAGGACCCTACTGGAAAAATTCCAGGTTTGCTCCGTTTCTTCGCCGTAATCTGCCCGTTCTTTTCCTCTCTCAATGGTGAACACATGCCAAGGCTTATTCTTGATGATTCCTCCTCCGAAATGCAACTAATACCCTGAAATGCATAAACACTAGAAAAACGCATCAAATACACAAAATACTTGATTTCAAGACACCAATTTAAGCCATTTTAAGACGTTCTAAGTGGTATAAAATGCCACTTATCAAGTGTGATGAGCAACATTTCAAGACAACTTTTTTTCACATCATTTAACAGACACACACTGCTCTTCAAGCCACTACTAATGCTAGCACCGAGAAGCTTCTACAAGCACACCTCAACTCTCTACAACTATATCAAATTCAAGATCTTCAACACAATCAAGATGTCACTTCAATCAAAATAGAGATTGACCAAGTCAAAAAGGATGTCTCTGAAAGATTGGATGCTAAATTTCCATATACAACAGTGCTTGACATCAACAGACAGTTGAGGAAGAATTCTAATCTTACAACTAAAGTGGATTCCTTGGACACAAGACTGAAAGCAGTTGAAGCCTCTCTCACAGCTATTCATCTACATCAAGCACAACAAACTCAGTTGCTTCAAAAGCTGGTGGTTGCACAAACTTCTACCTCAACTCTACTTGATGATAACAAAAAGGGGGAGAAAGATTCAATCATCCCAGTTAGTCAAGGAGGTCCAATTAGTGAGGGGGAGCATGTGATAAATGTTCAAATCAGTCAAGTAATAGTTCCATAAATTACTTTTCCAAAGCCACCAGTATTGAACAGCATTGATCTGATCCAAATAGCAGCTGCTAAGCTGGATTCTAAGTCAAATCTCAAGATACTTGATGTTGCAGCTGTTGAGAAGGAATTTGATGACAAGTGGAGAAAAATAGATGAAGAAATTTAAAAGAAATTTGGGCCAATTGAGAAACCAGACAAGACTTTTCATCACTACTCATAAGTTAGGAAAATTCATGTGAATGAAATGAGTCTAGGTAGCATGGAAAAGGGCCAACCTTCATGCATAAAGTCTCCAAAGGCCAATCTGGTTATGAAGCTTAAAAGAAACTATCCAAAGTTATCAGACAAAAATCCTGTGGATCTTATATTTGAGACACCAAGGCCAGATGAAAAGAAGCTGTTGGCAAGGTCAATTGCATTTTTCAAAGATCAACTAATTCAGTGCTGAAAAGAAGAATTGCCAAGATCTACTAGAATGGTAAGGAAATCTGTGTGATGGATGGACACCCTCAATTTGTAGAAGCTAAGAAGGAAGAAAAATAAAGGATCAAGCAAGAAAAGAAATAGGCTGCCTTAGATGCTAAAAAGCTCAAACAAAAGAAGAAGCAAGCTGCTATCTTGGCCAAACTTCAAGCTGTGAAAACTACAACTGAGATTTATGCACAACCACCTATGATTACTGAAGCTCAAGATCAACAAATGCAAAATGAACTTCAATAGAAAAGGAAATTTAGATACAAGCTTCATTCTAAAAGAAAATTGGACTTTAGTGATGAGGAAATGGAAGACTACATTCCCAAACAGTCTACAACTTCAACTCAAACATCCAAGCCCTCAGTGGTACATGAGGAATCTAAGGTGGAACCATTAAAGAAATTTCATGGTGAGCCTATAATTCCCAAGGATGAGCCAATAGACTGGGAAAATTGTGATATCCCGTATTTTCAGAATTATTATTATTAATATTTGAATATGTTTATGTGATTTAAATAATAAAATGGTGGATATTTTATTCCTATTTTACAAGTTGGTGTTATTATAAGGTAATGTGTTAATTGTTAAGTGTTATATCGATCCTTGTTAATTTCTGAAAATATTTCTTTAAATGTATTATTTTCAAAAGTTTATTTGAAAACCGATCATTTTATTGATATCGGTAAATTGAGTTCGTTTAGTAATATTAGGGATTGGATGTATATTCTTTCTACTATGTGTTGTATGTAATATTAATTGTGTGGGACTCAATTGTGATTGAGGATTATTTGTATTATTAATTACTGAGTCGTATCATTTTATTTTTGTCTTTAAAAGTGATTTTATTGAAAATTTAATTTCATAAATATTTAAATTATCTTAAAAATTATTTTTACGACTTTATAATTACAATAATTATTTTTGGGATTTTATAAAATTTAGAAATCAATATTTCATCAATTATTTAGCCCTGTATGATTTTCTGATTTCATTTATTTGTAAAATCCGTATTTAATTCCAAAATTCTTCAAAAATTACGAAACTCATATTTATTTAAGTTTGGAATATTCCGAGAATTTTAAAATTATTTTGGGAATTTTTAGGATTAATTTTATCCGCGCGTTGAATCGTTTAATTGATAAAAGCGGGTATAAATTGCATTTCAAAAATTGTTTTAAAATTTCGAAATTTATGTTTTTATAAATTCGGGATATTTGTAACATTTTAAGACTATTTTCGTGATTTTCTGAATTTGTTTCCAGTGCAGCTCGGTTCGTTAAATCGTATACTGCGGGTATAGAGCGCAAGTCAAAAATATTTTAAAAATTATGAAAATTTTATTTTAGTAGTTTTCTAATTATTCTAAGAATTTTAGATTTGTTTGGTAATTTTTCTAATTTTATTTAGCGGCGCGTTTATGCGATAAGTTGAGAAATACGGGGAAAACAAAATTTTCAGGTATAAATAAGGATATGTTGGTGTGCTCTGTTAAAAGAAAGAAAGAAAAAAAAAAACCAAAACGTGTCAAACAGCGCCCCCACCCCCTGCCACCTACCCCACCCGCGTTAAACCCCCTGCCCCCTTTCTTTTTTTTACCAAAAACAGTTTCTCCCCTTCTGTCTCCCTGTCTCTCTCCCTGTTTATATACTTTTAACTTTCAAAAATTCATATCTTGCAAACCGTATAACCAAATTTCAATTGGTATATATATAAACGATCAGCGCTTCGATACCTACGTATAGGTATATATATTACAAGATTTTGAGAAGAAAATTTGCGGGGCATATTTCTGTTATATTTCCGTTTTAATTTATTTTCGGGGCGTAGAAAAAGAGTTTGGAGGCGGTGATTACTCCACATGGCATCTCAGCGTGTATACGTTTATCGCTATTAATTTCGATTTTTTCTGGAGATATTTTCCGGACATCAGATTTTCTCTTCGGGGTGATCAGAATTTATTTTGGGTAACGATTCCAAAATTCCGCTTTCGTACTTGTTTATATTATAGCATGTTAGTGTTTATATATTTATTTCATAATTTTTAGAAATTATTGGAGAAGTCACTTTTGGTCCGAGTTTTGGTTCAGGTGGCCGTGTTATTCATTTCTGGAGTGTTTATGCGCGTATATATAAAGTATTGTGTTGATTGTTGTTGGTTGAGTCGATATGATATCGACGGGCAGTCCGAGAAATAGAGGAGGTGCTGTCCGATTTCCAAGAAAATATTATTTTAAATTATTTTCCAGGCTCGATAATTCTTATAAAATTATTTTCGGGTGTTCGAGCCCTATTATTTAGTTATAAAATGATTCAGAGACCTGTTTTAATTCCGAAAAATGTTCAAAAATTCATATTAAATAAACCGTTCATCCGTTTAATACGAAATGAACGCGTACAGACTCAGAAAAATATTCTGCTTTCATTAAAAATACTTTCGAGACCCAAATTCTTTTGTTTCGAAAGGTCGTTTGTTTTACGAATCATTCCAAGTCAATTTTTAATCGATAAATCATATTTTTGACCCGATTTTAGTTTTAAACATACTGAGTCGAACCTTTTGACGAATCGAGGGATGTGTGTTATAAATTATGTGATACATGAGTTATGTGCTTACGTGCTATGTGAATTATGTGCGTACGTGGGTCAAGAGTCTTGTGTTTGACTGTTTCCTTTATGTGTGGGCTATCGTATGGGTAGACATTAGGGTTTTGACGCGTAGTTCGTCGAGTCATTATCGTTTAGACGATTAAAGTTCTATATTTTAATTATAGATGCAGATCATTCGAGTTTATCAGGACAAGGTATTGGATAAAGAATGGAATGGAATGGTATTGGATATCTGGCTTCTAGCAATCGCAGGAGCAACATATCAGTAAAGTGTTGAAAAGAAGGACAGTGATGTTTTGAGGCAGAATGTCAGAATAGATACGTCTTTGCGAGTGTGACTAACTGCTAAAACCCAAAGGCAAGTATCCCTATCATCACTTATTGTTCAAGTGATATTTATTTTGAAGCTTATTATGCAAGTATTGCTTTCTCTATTCAGTTCAAGATAGATAAATGTTTTACATATCGCTGAATTAAATGATTCTGTTTATGCAATTATTCTTCTGCTATTCTATGATCAGAATAGCTAAGTGATTTTACTTATCCAATTATCGGATTTATAAATGTTTTAGATTTTGAGAATAGTGATTTGGTTGCGAATATTCCTACCCAAGAATTGGGGGAATAAAATTTATAAAGGTGTCGAGTATTATGACCCCTTTCAATAAAATGTTTTTAAGATTGGATGGTTGCGTAAGAGGCCGTGGCGGCGGTCCAGCGTGAGCTATGTGTTATACAGGATATAACACCTTGCTAGGCCGATATGTGCCTTGGGTACCCCTTTGTTTAGTTGGATATGCTTCGGCATACCTGTGTTGCTCCGCGGCTGATCACCGGCGGCAACACACCGTCGTTCGAGGATTCCAATCTAAATTATTATATTGCTTTTGACATCTTACAAGGAATGATTTATTAAGTATTTTGTTTTCGGATAAAAGATGAAATGTGGTTTTGATTCAGTTTCTTAGTTTGAGAATACTTAGTTTGTTTATAAATATCAAAGGTGGTATTAGTACAGATGATTGATGTTGACTTCAGTATGGAATGTTGTGAGCATCAAAGTTCATATTGATATCTAATTTGATATGACAGAAAAATAAGTATTAATTTGAAGAGTTCGATTTTGAATGAGTTTATGATCCACTCTATAATCATTCTTTCATGTTATTGTTGTTTACGATATTTCTGTAAACACTGTTTTACGAGTTTTATTCTCGTCAAGATTCAAAGTATTGCTGAAGCATTTCGCTCAAAAATATCAAATTGGTTTTGAATATAATTAAGGAATTAAATCTGGGATTCCTCAACTAAAATTTTATGATTCAACAATTATGATTTTAAATGTTCTGCTCTAATGCAGATGTCAATTTTATATCAAAACGACCATATATATGTCATAATGATCTTGCTGAGCATTTCTTTCGCTCATACTTGCCTGTTTTTAAATTTAACCTCCAGTGAGGATTAGCTTGCTGTTTAGCCGCGTAATTCGAGGAAGCAAGAGGAAGCTTTTCGAAGGTGGTTGGTCCAGGGTTTGCGGACTAGTGTAAGTTTTATTATGTAAAGTTGTTTATATTATATTATATTATATTATAATTGTGTATTTTATTTGGGCCTAGTATACTTCATTTCGAAGTTATACTAGTGGGTTTAGTTTTGAGTTGTATTTGTTGAAAAGAGTTTTAAAAGAAAGAGAAAAATTATTTGTGGAATTTGGATATCTTGTTTCTAGAACTGTAACCTTAAAAGATCTTGGATTAGTTTGGGGTCATAAATGATAAATATCTTCCGCTGGCATTTATTTATTGATTAAACAGGTTGATTTAGATTGAGGTTTCACAGTGACGACCAAATCCTCTGACCCCGGATTTGGGGGCGTTACAGGTTGGTATCAGAGCTAAGGTTATAGTAAACTAGAAACGAGAGTGTGTAAGAGTGTGTATAGCTATGTGAGGACGTTTGAGCTCATATCGAGTTCCTGTTGGACTATCGGATATAGTGCCAACGAGTAAGTTAAGATAGGCGCATTCGTTCGAGATGGTTGTGTTGAGCTGGATGGAACTCCGGAAAGCTGCAAACTTCTATTATGGAATCTTTCGAGACTACGATTCGACGACGATGGAGATTATCGATATCATTGGAACGTGAAGAAGTGTCTAGAAGTGGGTGATGATTTAACTGGAGAGTTCAAATTGAAGATAAATATTAAGACTTTGGCAATACCTTTTCTTTCTATAATTCCTTTTGACATCTCTCAAAAGAAGTGATTGTTAGAGGATATATTCCCTAACACTCATTTTCAATCATATCAGTGTTTTAAATATGCCAGAGGCTGTCATGAAGCCTATTTTTTAGGTTTTGATAGCTCTACCAAGTTATGATAATTTAATTTCACTTTTCTTATTTGGTGGATAGTTTCTTGATGATGTGGCACCATTTGCTCATTTGGTGACATAATTTTGTTCTCTAGATTTCATTTCCTTCAGAAATATCAGCTTTGAAATCTTGTCAGCTTTATTCATTTGATTTTCAATTTCTTTCATATTCTTTTATTCTGACTGAGATGAACAACCCTAACTATAGGGGACACAAGGTATACCTGTCTGTGTGATATGAGTTGGATGGGATGCCATCACTTATCTGTATTGTGAATACATGAAGGTTAACAACCTTTAGTAGTGTCTTAATTTGGACACGCAATACTAAGTTCGTTTGATCATATTGATCTCTCAGTTATTCCTTCATTTCAACAATACTTTTTCTCAAATTCAGATTTTGGTCCCGTTATGATATCAAATTCTCTTCTTTTTGAAATTCTATGATTTTATCATTCCAAATATTCGAAGGTATGCCAATCAAGTTAAGTTGAGTATCCTGTTCAAGTCAAAGTAAGGCGATGTGATGGAATTACGAAGGACGACAGTGGACTGCAATGCGATTAGAATATCAGGGGCGTATAGCGAAGTCAATATGTTCTTTTATTTCTCTCTCTATCTTTCTTTCTTTTCTTCCCTCTATCTTTCTCTTTATTCTTCTTTTTCGCAATCAGTAAAGCGATTCTATTGAGGAATTGGTCAAAGGATGTGAATGGAACAGTGGTGCACAGTGAAGCTCCTGTAAAAGTTTTATTATACAAAGAATACAAGATTTATTTGAGATTATGGAAAATTGAGGTTATTTGGAAATGGAAAGTTGGCTAGAAGATCCCTTAGTGCTTTCTTCTGCTGATTCCGAGGACGGAATCCTTATAAGGAGGGTAGATTGTGATATCCCGTATTTTCAGAATTATTATTATTAATATTTGAATATGTTTATGTGATTTAAAGAATAAAATGGTGGATATTTTATTCCTATTTGACAAGTTGGTGTTATTATAAGGTAATGTGTTAATTGTTAAGTGTTATATCAATCCTTGTTAATTTCTGAAAATATTTCTTTAAATGTATTATTTTCAAAAGTTTATTTGAAAACCGATCATTTTATTGATATCGGTAAATTGAGTTCGTTTAGTAATATTAGGGATTGGATGGATATTCTGTCTACTATGTGTTGTATGTAATATTAATTGTGTGGGACTCAATTGTGATTGAGGATTATTTGTATTATTAATTACTGAGTCGTATCGTTTTGTTTTTGTCTTTAAAAGTGATTTTATTGAAAATTTAATTTCATAAATATTTAAATTATCTTAAAAATTATTTTTACGACTTTATAATTACAATAATTATTTTTGGGATTTTATAAAATTTAGAAATCAATATTTCATCAATTATTTAGCCCTGTATGATTTTCTGATTTCATTTATCTATAAAATCCGTATTTAATTCCAAAATTCTTCAAAAATTACGAAACACATATTTATTTAAGTTTGGAATATTCCGAGAATTTTAAAATTATTTTGGGAATTTTTAGGATTAATTTTATCCGCGCGTTGAATCGTTTAATTGATAAAAGCGGGTATAAATTACGTTTCAAAAATTATTTTAAAATTTCGAAATTTATGTTTTTATAAACTTTGGGATATTTGTAACATTTTAAGATTATTTTCGTGATTTTCTGAATTTGTTTCCAGTGCAGCTCCGTTCGTTAAATCGTATACTGCGGGTATAGAGCGCAAGTCAAAAATATTTAAAAATTATGAAAATTTTATTTTACTACTTTTCTAATTATTCTGAGAATTTTAGAATTTGTTTGGTAATTTTTCTAATTTTATTTACCGGCGCGTTTATTCGATAAGTTGAGAAATGCTGGGCAAAATAAAATTTTCAGGTATAAATAAGGATATGTTGGTGTGCTCTGTTAAAAGAAAGAAAGAAAAAAAAAACCAAAACGTGTCAAACAGCGCCCCCACCCCCTGCCACCTACCCCACCCGCGTTAAACCCCCCCTGCCCCCATTCTTTTTTTTTACCAAAAACAGTTTCTCCCCTTCTGTCTCTCTGTCTCTCTCCCTGTTTATATACTGTTAACTTTAAAAAATTCATATCTTGCAAACCGTATATCCAAATTTCAATTGGTATATATATAAACGATCAGCGCTTCGATACCTACGCATAGGTATATATATTGCAAGGTTTTGAGAAGAAAATTTGCGGGGCATATTTCTGTTATATTTCCGTTTTAATTTATTTTCGGGGCGTAGAAAAAGAGTTTGGAGGCGGTGATTACTCCACATGGCATCTCAGCGTGTATACGTTTATCGCTATTAATTTCGAATTTTTCTGGAGATATTTTCCGGACATCAGATTTTCTCTTCGGGGTGATCAGAATTTATTTTGGGTAACGATTCCGAAATTCCGCTTTCGTACTTGTTTATATTATAGCATGTTAGTGTTTATATATTTATTTCATAATTTTTAGAAATTATTGGAGAAGTCACTTTTGGTCCGAGTTTTGGTTCAGGTGGCCGTGTTATTCATTTCTGGAGTGTTTATGCGCGTATATATAAAGTATTGTGTTGATTGTTGTTGGTTGAGTCGATATGATATCGACGGGCAGTCCGAGAAATAGAGGAGGTGCTGTCCAATTTCCAAGAAAATATTATTTTAAATTATTTTCCAGGCTCGATAATTCTTATAAAATTATTTTCGGGTGTTCGAGCCCTATTATTTAGTTATAAAATGATTCAGAGACCTGTTTTAATTCCGAAAAATGTTCAAAAATTCATATTAAATAAACAGTTCGTCCGTTTAATACGAAACGAACGCGTACAGACTCAGAAAAATATTCTGCTTTTATTAAAAATACTTTCGAGACCCAAATCTTTTGTTTCGAAAGGTCGTTTGTTTTACGAATCATTCCAAGTCAATTTTTGATCGATAAATCATATTTTTGACCCGATTTTAGTTTTAAACATACTGAGTCGAACCTTTTGACGAATCGAGGGATGTGTGTTATAAATTATGTGATACATGAGTTATGTGCTTACGTGCTATGTGAATTATGTGCGTACGTGGGTCAAGAGTCTTGTGTTTGACTGTTTCCTTTATGTGTGGGCTATCGTATGGGTAGACATTAGGGTTTTGACGCGTAGTTCGTCGAGTCATTATCGTTTAGACGATTAAAGTTCTATATTTTAATTATAGATGCGGATCATTCGAGTTTATCAGGACAAGGTATTGGATAAAGAATGGAATGGAATGGTATTGGATATCTGGCTTCTAGCAATCGCAGGAGCAACATATCAGTAAAGTGTTGAAAAGAAGGACGGTGATGTTTTGAGGCAGAATGTCAGAATAGATACGTCTTTGCGAGTGTGACTAACTGCTAAAACCCAAAGGCAAGTATCCCTATCATCACTTATTGTTCAAGTGATATTTATTTTGAAGCTTATTATGCAAGTATTGCATTCTCTATTCAGTTCAAGATAGATAAATGTTTTACATATCGCTGAATTAAATGATTCTGTTTATGCAATTATTCTTCTGCTATTCTATGATCAGAATAGCTAAGTGATTTTACTTATCCAATTATCGGATTTATAAATGTTTTAGATTTTGAGAATAGTGATTTGGTTGCGAATATTCCTACCCAAGAATTGGGGGAATAAAATTTATAAAGGTGTCGAGTATTATGACCCCTTTCAATAAAATGTTTTTAAGATTGGATGGTTGCGTAAGAGGCCGTGGCGGCGGTCCAACGTGATCTATGTGTTATACAGGATATAACACCTTGCTAGGCCGATATGTGCCTTGGGTACCCCTTTGTTTAGTTGGATATGCTTCGGCATACCTGTGTTGCTCCGTGGCTGATCACCGGCGGCAACACACCGTCGTTCGAGGATTCCAATCTAAATTATTATATTGCTTTTAACATCTTACAAGGAATGATTTATTAAGTATTTTGTTTTCGGATAAAAGATGAAATGTGGTTTTGATTCAGTTTCTTAGTTTGAGAATACTTAGTTTGTTGATAAATATCAAAGGTGGTATTAGTACAGATGATTGATGTTGACTTCAGTATGGAATGTTGTGAGCATCAAAGTTCATATTGATATCTAATTTGATATGACAGCAAAATAAGTATTAATTTGAAGAGTTCGGTTTTGAATGAGTTTATGATCCACTCTATAATCATTCTTTCATGTTATTGTTGTTTACGATATTTCTGTAAACACTGTTTTACGAGTTTTATTCTCGTCAAGATTCAAAGTATTGATGAAGCATTTCGCTCAAAAATATCAAATTGGTTTTGAATATAATTAAGGAATTAAATCTGGGATTCCTCAACTAAAATTTTATGATTCAACAATTATGATTTTAAATATTCTGCTCTAATGTAGATGTCAATTTTATATCAAAACGACCATATATATGTCATAATGATCTTGCTGAGCATTTATTTCGCTCATACTTGCCTGTTTTTAAATTTAACCTCCAGTGAGGATTAGCTTGCTGTTTAGCCGCGTAATTCGAGGAAGCAAGAGGAAGCTTTTCGAAGGTGGTTGGTCCAGGGTTTGCGGACTAGTGTAAGTTTTATTATGTAAAGTTGTTTATATTATATTATATTATAATTGTGTATTTTATTTGGGCCTAGTATACTTCATTTCGAAGTTATACTAGTGGGTTTAGTTTTGAGTTGTATTTGTTGAAAAGAGTTTTAAAAGAAAGAGAAAAATTATTTGTGGAATTTGTATATCTTGTTTCTAGAACTGTAACCTTAAAAGATCTTGGATTAGTTTGGGGTCATAAATGATAAATATCTTCCGCTGGCATTTATTTATTGATTAAACAGGTTGATTTAGATTGAGGTTTCACAGTGACGACCAAATCCTCTGACCTCGGATTTGGGGACGTTACAAAAGTCTACCAATCCCTGAACTAAATTTACCTATCTTCAACAAGCCAAATAAAACAAAGATAAGAGCAACCAAAAAGGTCAAGCCTGTGATTCTCAGAACCAAAGCCTTTGACAAAACTCAACCTATAGTCAACAAGGGAGATCTTTTGTATATCTGTGATATCAAGGAGTTTTCAGATATAAACCTCTACTTGGATGAACTGGAAGAAGTAAGAGGGATTGATGCTCACAGACATCTTCCAGAAAGACTGGTGTTTAAGTACGAGGGAGGGAGAGAAATCACATGGCCTCTTCACAGGATTCTCTAAGAAAGTTGCTCTGTACTGATAAAGATCTTCTCATCCTTTAAAAAAACTTTAGTTTTAATGTAACTACAAGGAAATAGGTCCCAAAGAAGATAGAAGATCTAAGGAATAATAAAGCTAAAGAAGCACTCCTAAAGACTCTAACTATTCCCTTCACAGAAAGTAGAGTGCATTTGAGGCCTTATTGGCTGATGGAATTCATGGATGAGAAGGGTGTTAGAAGATTCTTCGGACTGGATGACCAATTGAGTATCTCTAGCAATGAGACTCTATTGGAAATACAAAGAAAGCTGGATCTATCTGAAGCTGATGAACTTGAATTTCACAGACAACTCCAAAATCAAATAGAAGAAAATAACAGGAAGCTTGGGAAGAAATCCAGACAATCAAGGAAATAGAACCATCTGCTCAGTCTAGAGGAGCAACTTGATAATGATTGTGCTCTTTGAAAACTTTGCTTTGTTCAATTTTCAATAAAAATTTGTAGCACTTATCAGTTTTATCTACTATATCTCAATCTGTACATTTAAGGGTGTTTTGTTGTCATCAAATTTCTCTTAATTTATGGCTACAATTCCAGTAGACATAAATTTGGATAGATTATTAGGAATATGTTGTGGACTTGATGATAAGTTAAACAAAACACCTTAGTAGATTTAACTTAGTGATTTTGTAGCTTTCAACGGATGATCACTTTCACCATCCGTTGAAAAAGTAGCTTATGTAAAATACGTTTAGTAGCACATTTCTGCATACTTGTATAAGCTTAGTGAACTAGATTTGTGAGAAATGTGCAAGTCATGTTGACTATTAGATTGATATGCAAGATAGGTTGGTCAATTATAAATAGATGATGCCTTGTAATCTTGTATAAGTGAAGTGGAGTTAACTGTCAAGAAAATAGTCTCAACGGATGTTTCACAAAGCTTCAACGGATGTTCAATCAAGCTTCAACGGATGATCCATAAAGCTTTAACGGATGATCAGTCAGAGTATCAACGGATGATCATACATAGCTTCAACGGATGATTCAATGAAGTTCCAATGGATGTTCAAATTCAAAGAGCAGTTGATAGTGACTTGACAGTCACATGCGTTGATTGTATGCAAAAAAGAATGTGGCAGCCTAATTACTGGTTTCAGAGAACAAAGAAGCATTACCATTTTCATGCAACTAAGAAGATATTCAAAGATGCTGGAATAGAGTAATAAAATAGCATAAAGTTAGACTAGATATAGTTTTTTTTATTATCTTGTCTTACTATCATGTAAACTTGGTAATATATAAACCAAGTGTAGCAAGTAGAACAACTAACTAAGCAAGCACATTTTTCAGAGAGATAAATAAAGCTGTACTTGTTAAGAATTTCTCTGTAGTTTGTTTGTTCACTTGTAAAGCAGCTGTGTGGATACTTTCAAATCCACCAGAAAGTTTTAAAGCTTGTGTTTTATTACTTAGTGTTTTGATTTCTATTGTTCTTTCATTCCGCATTACTGCAAATCAAACACTGTTATATATATTGAGTTAAAACATTTTTAAAATCTCTAAAAGAAGCCAGAATTACATTCAACTCCCCCCTTCTGTAATTCTTGTTATATTGTTAGGGAATAACACACTAAAAAACCCAATTATTAATTAATTTAAAATAATTGATAATTGTTGGTCAACATGTTTACTCTTTCAACAAACTCTCCCTCCAAAAGTGTGTATGAGTTATGTGGTGAGGCTTTTAGCAAGTTGGAGTCATGATAAAAAAAAAGAGTAAAGTGCAAGATGTGTACCTGCACTTTACAAATGATGCAAGTTGTGTACTTGTAATTCGAAAATAGCAAAATGTGTACCTGATGTTACCAAAAGTATGCAATTTGTGTACAACCGTTAACTTTGTTAACACCGTTAGTGGAAACTTCTTTTTAAATACAACATGTGTACCCGATGATTGGAAATGGTGCAATTTGTGTACCCGAAGTTTGACAATAACAAAATGTGTATCCGAATAAATTAGTGCAAAATGTTTCATGTCGTATTTTCGTGCAAAATTAAATATATATATTAACTAAATTAAATAAACTAAAATATAATATAATATTTTTAGCTAACTATTAAATATTTATATAAAATTTATATACAACGTTAAAATATTAAGTATTATTTTTAAAATATAAAGTATTATTAAAAAAATAAATATGCACATATTTTTAATAAATATACATATGTTTAGGAGAGAGTATGGGTCGACTCGATTTTTGCATAAAAATGGAACTGAAATCATAGTTATTTGGTTTTAAAAATAAAAAACCTTAATCACAACCAAACTATCAGTATCTGTTTCGATTTTAAAGACCCCGATTCAGTTTTTAAAATCGAAGAAATTAAAATATTAAAAATTGTAGAAGTTAAGTAAAAAAATTATTAAAAAATAATTTTTTTCCTATAAATTACTGGGTACAATAAAATCAGTAAAATAATGCAATTTATACAAGTTCCCGAAGTAGATGAAATTTTAGGAAAAATGTATGACATAAAAGTGAGTCCGGTGAGCATAACTTGATTTTTTGACAGTTGCATGTTAATTCGTTTAAAATTTTAAAATATTTTCTAGTTCTAAAATTTATATAAATTATAAATTGTTTTTTATTTATATTAATAATTGGGTTGGTTCCGTTTTGACCGACTTTTGACGGTTTTAGCTCGGTTTTGATTTTAATTTGGTTTTTTGCCCGCCCCTACATATATTTATTATAAATATTAATATTATATAAAAATTTACATAAGTAGTAAGTCATGTACTTCTAGGGAAATACAAAATCGATACAAAATCTCGATTGTGTAGTTTCGTGTATAGTTACTTCCTGTAATGTACCTAAAATATAAATACAAAAACTAAATTTTTAGGTGTTTCCGTGTCGCATATTTCTTGTCTTGTAATAAATTGTCGGATTTATTATATTATATCTTATATATATATATTAGGCACATTATGGATTTTATTCAATAGTCATGGTACCGACGATCAATGTAATAAAATTTATTAGATATTAAAACAAATAGATGAAACATAATATATAATTTGAAACAGTTTTTTCTCCCGTTTCTAGATAATTTTAGTTGTACGATACCTTTTAAATCATCGCTGAATTAAACATTATTCAAGATAGAGTGGAAATAAAAAGTAAAACTAAACTTGTTAAATTTATTTTTATTTTTTGATTCAACTTTAAATTGATCCCTTTTTTAATACCATTTCGAAGTAATAAATAATTTTAAAAGAGTGCATTTTAAAGTTACGGTTTTTTACTTAAAAATTTAGGTACACAATTTGTACCTTTTCGAATATTTAGGTACACATCTTGCATTTGAAAAATAGCCACTACTAACGGTGTTAAATGAAGGTAATGGTTGTACACAAAATGCATGTTTTTTGTTAACTTCAGGTACACATTTTGCTAATTTCAAACTACAGGTACACAAGTTGCACAAATTAGAAACTTCAGGTACACATATTGCATTTTACTCTAAAAAATATATCTCTTCATTTCATTTCTCCATAATTCAGCTTATCATTTTCATTCTTTTTATGTAAAAATATTATTTTGTGATATTAAGTGTTTGTTGATAATATCCAGTTGAATGACACTTGATAATACATATTTATAACATGGTATCGGAGCATGAGGTACATCACTTCCACATCTTCAGGCGAAGTGTAATATCCGGGAAATATCGTGTGATTATTTTTATTAATACATAATTATTATGTGATTATTGTGTGAATTTTTGGTGAATTATTTGATGATTGATATTGATGTTTGGGTGTTTATACATGATGAAATTTGGATATTTTAATTTTTAATTATCCATAATCAAATACAGATAATTTTGGTATTTTTGTGGTAAATTTTGGATAATTATGTGATTTTATAAGGATTTATAAAATTAATAATGATTATTTTTACATAATTATAAAATTACTTTTTAGAATCAGAAATCGTCCCACTTCAACCGTTTTTGCGTTTTTACAACCCGAAACTCTTCCGAAAACTCCTTCCTAACCTAATATGATAATTCTACACACTTTCCATGTTTTGACTTTTTCGATCCGGCATACGGTTTGACCTGTACGAGTCCCGACGTAAAATTTTCGATACGCTAATCATTTTATAGGTCGATAAAACTCGTATTCTTGAAAGGCGAGGTTTTATCACCTTATTTTTGTATAAAGTGTTTTATAAGAGGTTCTGTTCTGATAATTATCCAAATCTAGTATTGAAATTGTATCATTGTATAGTTACTTGGCGGCTAAGTAATCTATTTTCGGATCCGATATGTAAATGTGATCATCGAATTATTAAATAAATAAAATATGGGATGGTTCGGTCAACTGTGTGTTGCCTTATTATTAATTATGTGTAATTTGTTCGGTACGAAAATTTATTTGTATAATTAATTATTGAGCTATATGGATTCATTTTGCTTTTAAAATGATTTTATTGTATATTTATTCTCATAAATGCTAAAATTGTTCCTAATTTTTTTTTATAATTTTATTTATTATTTTTAGGGGTTTATAAAATTTAGAAATTAATATTTAATCAATTATTTAACCTAAAATAATTTTATGATTGCATTAAAGTGTAAATTCAATATTAAATTCAGAAATGCTTCAAAAAAAAAATTACGAAACTCAAATTTTATTAAGTTTGGAATATTTCGAGAATTTTAAAATTACTTTGGAAATTTTTCGGATTGAATTCACCCGCACGTTTGTTCTGTAATTCGCTAAATGCGGGGATCATGCACGTTTAAGAAATACGAATTAAATTATGAAAAATTTCATTTTATTAAATCCTGAATATTTCGAGATTTTTGGTATTAAAATATTTAATTTTTGATAACTTTTGATGCGTGACTGGTTCATTATTTTTATAGAAAATGAAACATAAAAATCTTTAAAGACACGTGCATGCTAAGTTAATTATTGAGTTTCATTTATTCTGCTACGTGGCACCAGCTGATTGGATTAAATAAATAAATAATAATAATAATAATAAATAAATAACAAAATAAACAACCCCCTCTTCTTTCGGCCGCCTCTTTTTCTCTCCTCTCTCGATCGGTTGATCGATTCCTCTGTTCTCTCTCACTATAATCTCTCTCATCTCTAATCTCTCTTCATCTCTCTCTTCCTCTCCCCGATTTCTCTTCTCCGCTTTCTTTGTTCCGCCGCTGCTCAGTTCTGCCGCCTTGCTTCGGTACTTTTCCGGCCGCCTTTTTCCGGTTACTAGCCTCGACTCCTTCCTATTAGTATATATATACATACTTTTGTGTATATATGTGTTGTGTTAAGGTGTGTGTGCGCGCGCGCTATTGGGTCTGTGTGTGTGTGCCGCAGTTGTGGCGATGTGTGTGTAGCGCGTATGCGTGTGAGGTGCTCTGTGTTGTGACTGTGGTTTTATTCTATATTATTATTAATTCGAATAATTAATTTAATTACAGGGATTATTTGACTCGTCTCGTGATAATAAAATAATGATTTTGTGCAGGAAAATAATACGATAAATCGGTGAAATTCATATTGGACATCCGTTATAAACGGGAACCCGCTGTTAGGTCACACACACTGTAGAAGGGGGTTGAATACAGTGTATAATACAATCAAATCGAATTAAGAATACAAGTATGTAGCAAAGAATAATCTTATTAATAAAACAGTATTGCAATGGAACCGTTCTCTCTCAGTGATGAACAAATATCACGAGAGCTGCTAGGGTTACAATGAATAATATTCTCGATTAATGATAACACTTCTAGTGTAAACCCTATGTTGTATTTATATACCACACAGTTACAAGATAATCTCTAATTGATATTGAATATAATTCTATATCCTAAAATATATCAATTAGTTATCTTTTCCTCCAAGTCTTTTATTCTTCATAGAATTCTTCTCCATGCATATCTCTTCTTGTTTTAGTCTTGATCGTCTTTCCCTTCAATCAGCCGCCTTCCTTATCTAAAAGTCTTCTTAAGTCCTGATATTATCTCGTGATGAATATCTTCTGATATCTTAAGTTCTGATAACTTAAGTTCTGATATCTTAAGTTCTGACTTTAGTATAAGTACTGATTTCCAGTTAAGTCCTGATTTGTCGTGTCAGTCAAGATCTGAAAACTAAACACAAATCATTAATAGACATGACATCACAAATATATCTAACAATCTCCCCCAACTTGTAAATTAGCATAATATACAAGTTCAATAGATATTTGATGATGTCAAAAACATTAAGTACAAATGCATATGAGAATTTGACTAGATAACTACAACTCACAGTCCTTGTAGCTTTTACCATCCTTAAAGTCTGATATCAGCTTTAGCCTGTATATCCTTCAAAATTTAATAGTTGTAGTCCTCGACCTGGCTTCAATGTTTGATCTCTTGAATGTCAGGAGTTGTTCTGAGATAGTTCTTCAGAAGAGTTCTCTCAGCATATTCAAGTTCATTTATCATCCTCCTTTTAGCATCTTTAAGTTCAACCGTATCTTCTCCTGTCTGAAAGATAGTAGCCCTGAGATCATTAATCTTTGCTATCCTTATTTCCTGATCTAGTCTGATCAGATAAGCTTTGTCAGACTCTAGATTAAATTCAACACCCTTAATACCCAGAAAAGTAGTGATCTTGGCGGTATTGGGCTTCATCTCAACTAAATCACCATTGTGAGCTCTGTACTTTAGATAGTATGGTCTGTCAGACTTTACAGAGTAAAGTTTCTTCTGCCTCTGAATATCAGATATTAAGTATCTGGCAGCACCATCTGCTGACCTATTCTTCACTTGAAGTAGAAATAAAACATGTTGCAGTTCTTCATACCGAATTGCATCCTTTCTTATCTGGAATACTCTCCCATCTGTTATAAAATAAAGCATTATGTCTTCTTTCAGCTTGGAGTTGTAGACCATCTGTACAGACTCTAATTGATTTAGACTTTCTAGAGTTGTCCCTACTCCTGGTTCAGTAAGGGATGTAGGATCTGAGGTAGAGTTGTTTATTCTTTTCTCATCAGGATTACCCAGTCTTTTTCTATCTCTAGCTACCTTCCCTTGGATCAATCTACCCTGAAAAACATTTGTTGAAGTGTTTATAGGTTGAGCAGATTGTTGAGCTCTAGTAAACCCAGGTAGTAGAACTGTTGAAGGTTTAACATGAGCAATGTCAGAGGTTTCCTTTTCTTCTGATGTCAAGACAACTTGAGCTCTGTCAGAGGTTGCTTGAATATTCCTTTTCTCCTTCAAAATCAGACTTGTATCTTGATCAGCATTTACTTCCAGATCCATGGTTGGCATATATATCTTTACAGATTCATCAACTTTTGCCTTACCCTTGAATCTATGATCAACTTCCACCTGTGATTTGGACTTGGCCTTAGATGCCTCAGTATTTGTCCTCTCTTTGATCACAATGCCCTTAGGCTTAGGTGGTTTCTTTGCTGTGACTTGAGTTTTAGACTTTGACTTAGATTTGTCATTTTCAGCTTTCAGTCTAATCTCTTCTTCCTTCAGACTTTCAATATCCATGCCTGGATTGTCCTTTAAGAACAACCTTTTGGAGATCTCTTCATCAAGTTTCAGAGTTTGTTCATCAGAACTTATCCTTTTAGTATCAGAACTTGTTCTTTGACTTATAGTTCTGGCTTCCCTTGATAAAGAACCCATGCCTTGACTTAGAACTCTACTCCTTTCAGAGTTTCCCTGGTCTTTTTTATCATCATCCTTACCCTTTAGTGGTTGATCAGTTGTGCATTTGGGCTTAATTACTTTCTCCCCCTTTTTGGCATCATCTGGTAGAAGCAGGGAGACAAGCAATTCCACGGAGTTTTGGATTTCATTGAGTTGGTTTTGTTGAGCAGCTTGATTCTTTAAAATATCAGATAGTTGAGCTTGCTTCTTTTCTTGAGTCTTTTATATATACTCAATGCAGTCAAAGGCTGGCTTAAAAAACCTTTTCTTGTCCAATGTGACATTCATGGTTTGCTTAGTCACTGTATCTTGAATTTTGTCCACCTTGGCTTGAGTTATTGAGTTTTGACCTTGAAGGTTCCTGGTATTCAATGCAGTAATTCTGAGCTGTGCTTTGAAGTCATCATTCATCCGCATTTCATCAGCTTTAGCCAGGTACTCAGCAAGAACATCTGCAGTAGGAACAAAATCAACTTTGTTCCTCTCCTTGATCCATTCTCTTCCTCTGTTAGTTTCACTCCAAGGAACTGGTGCATCCTTTCTCACAAACTTCTTAATCAAATCAGCTTTACAAACTGTTTGTAGAGGTGCATGTCCAGAAGGACCAGCTGCATCAGCATTTATACTTGTAGCAGCTTCACCGGTATTTTCTTCAACAGAACTTGCAGAATCTTCAGTATCAGCATCTTTTGATAAAATGATTGTATGTGAAGAAATAGAAGATTCATCTTCATGGACATCAACATCTATCAATGGAGTGGTTGGTGGAGTGTGCTGAGAAAGATGTGAAGTAGATGGAGCTTCCAGATACAAGACCAAAGGCACATCCAAGTTGTTGATATCAATTTCAGCACTTGTGCCTGGGTTGTCAGCATGTACTGGAGAGTTTATTGGAGACACAGGAGGTGTAGGCATTGGAGTAGTCTCTGGCTCTTGGATTGGAGATTTGTGAGCTTCATGAAGTTCTGGCTCAGCACTTGGAAGAGATTCAAGTACAATAGGTTCTTGTGGGATCAGAGATTCCTGACCCCCTTCCATAGTTGCTTCTTCCATTCCTTCTTCAGAGATTGATTCTTCTACAGCCTTCCTTGCTCTTTGCTTTTTAAGTCTCTTAGCTGGTGGAGAGACTCTGGGAGCTTGATCATCAGAGTTTAGTTTTCTAAGCCTTTTTAGGGGCCTAGAACTCCCAGTTTCTTGAGCTGTCTGAGAAGAGACCTTCTCAGTTACTTCAGCAACAGGTTCTGATGGTTGAACCTGTACCTCATCATCAGACTCATCTCTTAAAATCATCTTCCTTCTTTTCTTCTGTGCCTGAGGTACTGTCTTAGTCCTCTTTGTTCTAGAAGAAGAAGGCTTCACTTGATTATGTGCTGATGGATGGTTGGCATGTTCAGATGTGTGTGTTTGTTGAGTGGCAGTAGTAGGTTCTGATGGCTGTTGTGGTTGTTGTTGTTGTTGTTGTTGTTGTTGTTGTTGTGCAACATCAGGATATAATACAAAGTAAGTAGCAGCATCAGCAGTTACAAGGGCTTACTTTACTGCTAAAGGAATTCTAAGGGGCTTCAGAACTTTCTTTTTGTTATCAGTAGTTAAAGATCAGTAAAAGCCCTTTTTGCTAACCTAAAAGGTTCTATGTGTTCACCAGCTAGTTGTGGTTCATCTGATGTACAGTAAATGTAAATTAGCTGACAGAACCTAGCAAAGTAAACTACATTCCTGTCCTATTTCATTCTATCTCCTATAAAACATAACACAGTCTTGGCATAATCAAAGTGAGACTGGTTTAGGAGAGCATACCCAATTTGTTGAGTAAGAATCGGAATGGTGTCAAAATTTGAGCATTTGTTTGCGAACGCCTTGGTGATGCAATCGAAGAAAAAGCTCCATTCTCTTCGAATATGTGGGCGTTTAAGTTGGCCCAACTTTGCCAAACTCTCCTCATACCCTAAATTAGCAATCATTTGCTGTAGCAATGGCTCCTCAACAGCAGAACTGAACTGACAGTTCTCAGGTAGATGTAGAGCTTTCATGACTGTTGCTGGAGTAACAACATACTCCACCTCCTTTGTTGTAAAAATGATGCTTGGAGTCCCATCCTTACCACCATCATCATAAAGTCCCATTCGCCAGAACGTCAGAACTTGAGTTCTAGATAAAGTGGATGGCTGCGTCAAAGCGAATCCTATTTCACTGTGAGCCAAGAAGTCCTGAACAATATGAAGTTCCGACGGAGCATCACTCTTGGTTAGAATGGCAGCGTAGTTGTTGGGGATGAACTTTGCTCCATTAAAGATTAGATCTTTGGGTGCCATTGGAAAAGAAGTGAGAAATAAGAATACCTGAAAGGTGTTTGGTAAAATGCCTGTGTAAAACGTCAGTGAATATAAAGAGAATAAGATAAAAGAAAGAGAGTATTGAATACAAAAGTAGATAAAAGATTTAAAATCTTTTCTCTCTTTTACTTATACACGCCACTTGACAGTAGTTAAGACGAATTGGAACAGTCTTTACACCTGTCAGCCGTTCAGTAGTTAAGACAATAGTTAATGGGCATGGGAAATAAGTAATGATTACTATGCACATGCAGTTTTTCAATAAAAAAATTGTTCCCACTAAACAAGTAATTATGATTATCTTTATCTCACTTAAACCAATATTCTGATAAAATAGAACCATTCAAGTATTGACCAAAAATAAATCAAGTAAATAAATACTGCCACGTAAGTATTAGAACTTGACTATTATCAGAATTTAAAGGTCATCAGAATATGGCTTCTGTACTAAAAAAATGAATGTTTATTTCTGTAATTCTTCACACAAATACTGATATGGTTTCTGCAGAACTTAATCATCAGAACTTCCATCAGAACTTGTCCTCAGAATTTATGCAACTGACACTTAAACTGTTCATCTAAAACAACATTGATCACCACAGTAATTTTCATCATTCATATGGAGTGTAAGTGTGTGCTTTAAGCTAAATATCAGACAAAGAGTAAAGTCTGATTCACTTCAGTACATCTTAGAAATAAGGCATAACTAAGAACTTTGCTCAAAATCCGTCATTAGTCTGAAGTCTACTATAGAATGAGTTCATGCATGAGTCCACCTCAACTGTTTTGTGCTCATTTTATGCATATTTTGATATTCTTTTTCACAGGAGCTCCTCAGTGTAAGTGAGTCACAACTGCTTATCAGAATTTATACTATTATTAGAGTATTTCTCCAGTAATCAGAGAATGTGAAAAGTCGCCAAGAAAATTTTATTTTGCTTTTCTAATGCATATTACTTAATACCAGCAATGCACTTGGGTCTTCCCTTCCATATAAATTTTTCTCTAGATCTCAAAGGAGTACCTAATATTTATTTCTTTTCTTTACTTTTTCTTTTGATAAGTGAGGCTTATCAGCACTTAGTACATCCATAAGATTTACCAACATCAGAACTTAACAGATAAGAAGCACTATTCTAGTTTTTGACTTAGTAATAAGATACATAAAGTAAACCTAACCAAGCTCAATATCAGAATTTGCTTGTGTTAAAAGATTTCCACATAAACAATTACTTCAAACATGGGATCTTTAGTATATTAGAGACTGCTAGGTCAGCATCTAGCACAGTTATCCTCATTGGATTGAATAGTCACATAAACATTCATATCACTATCATAGTTTAGAAATTCATATCAGACAACAATCAGCACTTAGGTAAATTTCAATTTAAGCACATATTACATAAAGATAGTAATATCTGTAAATACTGATCATAAGGTTTGATGTATCAGAACATAAACTAGACATATTTAGAGAAAGAACCTGAAACCATTCCAAGTTCATTTACCAATCTTGTAAAAGTAGCTTCACACAGTGGTTTTGTGAAGATATCTGCTAGTTATTCATATGTTGGAACAAAATGCAATTCCACTGTACCTTCCATCACATGTTCCCTTATGAGGTGGTACCTAATGTTGATGTACTTTGTCATTGAGTGCTGAACTGGATTACCTGTCATAGCAATAACACTTTGATTATCACAGTAAATGGGTATTTTAGAATATGTTAACCCATAATCCAGTAACTGATTCTTCATCCAAAGAATTTGTGCACAACAGCTTCCTGTTGCAATGTACTCTGCCTTTGCAGTTGATGTAGAAATTGACTTTTGTTTCTTGCTAAACCAAGAAACTAATCTGCCTCCAAGAAATTGGCAGCTTCCACTTGTGCTTTTCCTGTCAATTTTGCACCCTGCAAAATCTGCATCTGAGTAACCTATTAGCTTAAATTATGATTTCCTAGGATACCACAATCCTAGATCAGTTGTACCCTTAAGGTATTTGAAAATTCTCTTCACAGCTGTTAAGTGAGGTTCTCTTGGATTTGCTTGAAATCTTGCACAAAGACAGGTAGTATACATAATATCAGGTCTACTTGCAGTTAGATGGAGTAGAGAGCCAATCATACCTCTCTAATCAGTAATATCTACTGATGTACCAGTATTCTTATCCAATTTTGTTGCAGTGGCCATAGGAGTGGATGCACCTGAACAATCTTGCATTCCAAATTTCTTCAACAAATCTTAGCTGATCATGATCATTGAAATCTTCAAGTCCAGTAATCTTCTTATCATCAAAAGAGACATTGATAGATTCCATGACAACCCTTGTTCTTAAATTGTAGACTCTGAAGGCTTTTATGGAAAGTGGATATCCAACAAAAATTCCTTCATCATCTTTTAGATCAAATTTGGATAGCTGTTCAGGATGAGTCTTAAGAACAAAACACTTGCATCCAAATACATGAAAGTACTTCAGATTTGGCTTCTTTTTCTTCACCATCTCATATGGTGTCTTTCCATGCTAGTTGATAAGTGTTGCATTCTGAGTAAAACAAGCAGTCTGCACAGCTTCAGGCCAAAAGTAGGTTGGTAACTTTGTTTCATCAAGCATAGTTCTTGCAGCTTCAATAAGAGTTCTATTCTTTCTTTCAACAACTCCATTTTGCTGTGGAGTTCCAGGAGCAGAGAATTCCTGCTTTATTCTATGGTCTTTGCAGAACTCTTCCATAATCATATTCTTGAACTCAGTGCCATTATCACTTCTTATGATTTTCACAGAGTCTTTGACCAATTTATCCAGTTGTTTGACATGATCATTCAAGATAAATACAGTTTCACTTTTTGTGTGCAAGAAATACACCCATGTGTATCTGGTAAACTCATCTACTATAACCATAGCATATTTCTTCTTTGCAATAGACATGACATTCACTGGACCAAATAGATCAACATATAGTAGGTGATAAGGCTCAAGAATTGAAGATTCAGTCTTGCTCTTGAATGAAGATTTTCTTTGTTTTGCCTTTTGACATGAATCACAAAGGCCATCAGGAGCAAATACTAATTTTGGCAGTCCTCTCACAAGATCTTTCTTGACTAGTTCATTTATATTGTTAAAATTTAAATGAGAGAGTTTCTTGTGCCAATCCCAGCTTTCTTCAATTGATGCTCTGCTTAACAGACAGATTGCAGAACCATCAGCACTTGTTGAAAGCTTGGCTTCATAAATGTTACCATGCCTGTATCCCTTCAGAACAACTTTGCCTGTAGATTTGCTTACAACTTCACAGTGTTCTTCAAAGAAATCCACATGATAACCTCTGTCACAGATTTGACTAACACTCAGCAGATTGTGTTTAAGTCTTGAGACTAGAGCTACTTTTTCAATGATGACATTCCCAAGATTGATATTGCCATATCCCATAGTTTTTCCCATGTTTCCATCTCCATAAGAAACTCCTGGGCCAGCTTTCTCCACAAAGTCTGATAGCAGGGCTTTATTTCCAGTCATATGTCCTGAACATCCACTGTCCAGAACTATGATGTTTTTCCTGTTGCCCTGCAATCACAAAAACCACTAATGATTAGTTTTAAGGACCCAGACTTGCTTGGATCCGTTGGCCTTATTAAGTTTGTTAGCATTTGCAGCGGATTTAACTTCAGAGTTTATGCTAAAATTTTTCATATCAGATTTTACAGTATCAGACTTTGCATCAAAACTTACACTAGAAGGAATAATGCTAACTTTCTTTAAAGAAGTTTTTTTTATAATAATCATATTACAAACTATGATATTCCTTACAAGTATAAATGGAATGCCATAAACTACCACAATGAAAACAAGGATTTTGTGGTTTAAACCTAACAGTCTGACTCTTAACTCTTGATTTAGGAGGTAAAGAGTTTATATCCTTATTCTTCCTGTAAAAAGAAGCAAGATGGTTAGTATTTCCACAGTTATTGCATTTCTTTCCTGGAGCATTAGGAACAGACTTATAATTATTGCTTTTATTCACACCTTCCTTTCCATTCCTATTTTTCCTAGGTGGCTTTACCTTGTTTACATTCTTAATCTCTTTCAGCTTATACTTAAGCTGCTTCTTTGTCATTAAGCCTATGTTAACTTCAGCTGGTTTATCCTATTTTAATTTGTCATAAGTTGACTCTACCTTAACTTCTGTATCAATATCTTTCATCTTTTCAAAATCAGACTTTACAGTTTTAGCTACAAACTTAGCATGATTTACCTTTGGCTTAGTAGTCTATTTAACAATAATTGACTTATTTTGTTCAGTTCCTATTTCACTTTTATCATATCCATAACCTAAGCCCTCTTTCCAGTTTCCACTACTTAGCAAATTCTGAGTTGTTTTACCAGAGTTAGTCCAAGTCCTGATAATCTCTCTTTCCTTTTCTAACTCAGTTTTTAGAGATTGATTCAATTTTAGCACTTCATCTCTAACATAAAAAGCATCATCTCTTTCTTTCTAAATTTGATGGAACATAACTAACTCATTTTCTAAATAGTCATTTCTTTTCTTAAAAGCCAGATTTTCAGAAGTTAACCTATCACATGTTAAAGTCTGATCTCTATAGCTAGTGAATATGGTTTTAAGATAAGATCTCAACTCAGTAATATCATCAGTATGAAAAGGATAAGTTGTTTGAGGTACCTTTAACTCAGCAGCTTCAGAACTGCTATCAGCATTTGCCATCAAGGCATAGTTCACCTCATCTTCAGAATCTGAAATGTCTGTCTAACTTTTCTTCTTTGTGACAAGTGACTTGCCTTTGTCACCTTTTCCTTTCTTGCAATCAGGAGATATGTGGCCTTTCTCACCACAATTATAGCATTTAACATTTGAGTAATCTCCTCTATCAGACTTTCCTCCTTTGCCTTCAGATTTTATGAAAATCTTCTTATCAGAACTTCCACTTTTCCTGGAAACCTTTTTTCCCTTTCTGAATTTCCTGTAGGCTATCTTTGTGATACCCTTCACCATAAGAGCACACAATTTCATCATCTCTTCATCAGCATCCATCTCAGATAGACTTTCAGTTTCTGAATACTCATCATCATCATCAGAACTTGATGAATCTGAATCAGACTTTATGATGAGAGCCTTTCCTTTACCTTTATTTGAGGCAGCCACTTTGGGGGATTCTTCCTCAGCCTTAAGAGCAATTGTTCTTGACTTTCTCCCATGCCTCTTGCTTCTTTGATCCATCTCAAGTTCATCAGTTTTGAGCATATCATAAATTTCATCAAGAGTAGTTTCATCAAGAGCATAATTGTCTGTTATAGTAGTTGCCTTCAAATCCTAACTTTCAGGAAGAACTAAAAGGAATTTAAGATTAGAATCTTCAAGATTATATTCCTTATCCACCAGTGACAGATCATTCAAGAGTTTGACAAATCTGTCATATAAACCAGTTAATGACTCATCAGGTTTTGAGTCAAAGTGCTCATACTCTTGAGTGAGTATAGTCCTCTTGTTCTTCTTAATTGCATCAGTTCCCTGGCATCTTGTCTCCAAGGCATCCCATATCTCCTTTGCAGTCTTGCAGTTAATTACCCTGTTTGACATGACATTATCAATGACACTATACAACAAATGCCTTACCTTTGCATCCTTGGCAATAGATGAGATATCTTCAGCTGTATACTCACTTTTCTCCTTTGGTACAGTCTTTGCTGGCTGATCTGCAACTATAACAGAGAGCTTGGTTGGCTTATGTGGTCCTTCATTAATTCTGTCAAGGTATTCTAAATCTGTAGCTTCCAGAAACATAGCCATCCTTACTTTCCATATGGGATACTCAGAAGGTCTCAGCATGGGAACCCTAATAGTCTCATATCGACTGTGGATTTGAGTCTTTGGAGTTTCTTCAGTTTTGGTGGGCTTGGTTGGAGTTTGTTCTTCTTCAGACATGATTGTTTTGGATCTTTACTGTATATGTGTTAACATATCGAATACAGTGTATAATACAATCAAATCGAATTAAGAACACATGTATGTAACAAAGAATAATCTTATTAATAAAACAGTATTGCAATGGAACCGTTCTCTCTCAGTGATGAACAAATATCACGAGAGCTGCTAGGGTTACAATGAATAATATTCTCGATTAATGATAACACTTCTAGTGTAAACCCTATGATGTGTTTATATACCACACAGTTACAAGATAATCTCTAATTGATATCGAATATAATTTTGTATCCTAAAATATATCAATTAGTTATC
Source organism: Apium graveolens (assembly GCF_009905375.1). Lineage (NCBI taxonomy): Eukaryota > Viridiplantae > Streptophyta > Magnoliopsida > Apiales > Apiaceae > Apium > Apium graveolens. The sequence goes on from NC_133648.1 coordinate 119,685,226, forward strand.
TTTTCCTCCAAGTCTTTTATTCTTCATAGAATTCTTCTCAATGCATATCTTTTATTGTTTTAGTCTTGATCTTCTTTCCCTTCAATCAGCCGCCTTCCTTATCTGAAAGTCTTCTTAAGTCCTGATATTATCTCCTGATGAATATCTTCTGATATCTTAAGTTCTGACTTCAGTATAAATACTAATTTTCAGTTAAGTCCTGATTTGTCCTGTTAGTCAAGATCTGAAAACTAAACACAAATTATTATTAGACATGACATCACAAATATATCTAACACCCACAAATTTTATCGCCGTCGGCGATGAGCCTCGACGAGCCGACAGTGGACAATGATGATTAATTCTAAGTCCTAAATTAGAAATAAATAAAATTAGTTGTAAAAGTAATTTTGAAACAAAAAATAAAATATTGTTATTATAAATCGTACCGGTGTTTGGGATTGCGAATTGGATTGTTGTTGTGGATTTGACGTCGAATTGATTCGACGGGTAGGCCGATAAACAAAGAAGACGCTGTCCGATTTTCGGAAAATTAATTCTGAAAATACGGGAACGTAATCTATAATTATCGGAGATGTCGAACGAGGATATATAATTATATTTTACGAAACCTGATTACGTGTTGAGACAAGATATTTTATAAATAATCGATTACCCTATTTTTCAAAACAACGAGTATACGTACTTTCCGAAAATAAATACCGAACCGAGTTTCAAAGATGTGAACCGTAATTGTTATGTGTATTTTAATAATACATATAAATATGAGTTGGGACTTCATATGGAATGGGTAGATTTGATAACAAGGACGTGTTAAACTTAAACGATTATCTGAGTTAGGGTATCTCAACCCTGTAGGTCCTAGTCGGAAGACCCGAGGATTGACATCGGACTAAGAATGATCTAGTGGTTAGTCGTCGAGCTCAGCGAGGTTCCAATCGAAGGGCCTGAGTGTTGAGATCATAGCCTGAATATGATTGTGGTCTGACGATAACGATAAACGTTCAAGGCAATCCAAAAGTCAACCGATAATAGTGGTTAAAGCTTATCGAGGTAAGTATTCCTAACTTCTTTTAAAATACTGCAAATATCTCTTCAGTCCTATTCTAAGTTTATAATAGTTAACTGTTTTATATTTTGCCGTAATTACTCTTAATTATGCAAGTCCCTTTCTATATTATCGATTGACCTCTTGAGCAAATACCTATTCTTTCGGGTTATTTGCGAACCCTGAGTTGGGATGTGTTAAAATCAAAGTGATTGATATCAAAATTACTCTACGAGCTTGTTATTCCCTAACAATATAACAAGAATTACAGAAGGGGGGTTGAATGTAATTCTGGCTACTTTTCAAGATTTATGAAAAATGATTCTAACTCAATTTATATCTAAGTGTTTGATTTATAAAGTGCGGAATGAAATAATTATATAAATCAAAATACAAGTAATAAAAACATAGGTCTTTAAAACTTTCAGGTGGATTTGAGTGTATCCACCACACACACACACACACACACACACACATATATATATATATATATATATATATATATATATATATCGAGAGAGAACCCTGTGTAGCTCAAATAAGCTTACAGCTGCTTACAAGTATGAACAACTAAAACTTACAGAGAAATGCTACAGGATACAGCTTACAAATGTTTCTATGAGAATGTATTTTCTTAGACTAGTTAGTTGTTGTTCTACTTGCTGCATTTGGTTTATATATCACCAAGTTTACATAGCAAAAAGACAAGATAATAAAACAAAACTATCAAGTCTAACTCTATGATGCTTCATTACTCTATTCCAGCATCTTTGAAAATCTTCGTAGCTTGCATGAAAATGGTAATACTCCTTTGTTCTCATTTTCCTGCTAAACAGGCTGCCACATTCCTTTTGCAAACACCCAACGCATGTGACTGTGTTGTCACTGTCAACAAGTATTTGAATTGATCATCCGTCGAGTACATGCTTGTTATCCGTCGGGCAGCCTTGTTGATCATCCGTTCGGTAGCCTTGTTGATCATCCGTCAGGTAGCCTTGTTGATCATCCGTCGGGTAGCTATTTATCACTTGACTCCATTTCATTTGTGCAGAATTACAAGACATCTTATATTTACATTTAATCAACCTATTCTGCACATCTACTAGCAGTCTACATGATTCATAAGCTACTACAGAATCTATATAAAGTTGTTTGCAGAAATGTGCTACATGACTTATTATTACATAAGCTACTCACCCGATAGATATCAATTAGTCATCCGTCAGGACTATATTGAATCATCCGTCGGGACTATAATTGATCATCCGCCGGGTGCTACAAAATTCACTAAGTTAAATCTACTAAGGTTTTTTGTTTAGCTTATCATCAAGTACACAACATATTCCTAACAATCTCCCCCAATTTATGTCTACTCGAATTGTAGCCATAAATTAAGAGAAACTTGATGATAACAAAACATCCTTAAGATACAGATTGAAAAATAGTAGATAAAACTGATAAGTGCTACAATTTGCTGAAAGTTGAACAATATAAAGTACACAAATAAATTGCTCACAATTGTTATCAAGATGCTCCTCTAGTCGGAGCAGATAGATCTATTTCATTGATTTTCTGGATTACTTTCCAAGCCTTATGTTGTTTTCTTCAATTTGATTCTGGGGTTGTCTGTGGAACTCAAGTTCATCAGATTCTGAGAGATCTAGCATTTCCTGCATTTCCAAAAGAGTCTCATTGCTAGAGATACTCAATTGGTCCTCCAATCTGAAGAATCTTCTAACACCTTTGTCATCGATGAATTCCATCAGCCAGTAGGGCCTCAGATGCATTTTTTTCCTGTAAAGGGAATAGATAGAGTTTTCGAAAGTGCATATTTGGCTCTAGTACTCCTTAGTTCCTCAATCTTATTTAGAACTATTCTTCTTGCAGTCACATTATATCTAAAGTTCTTCTTGAAGGATGAGTAGACTTTAATTAGAAAAGATTGGCTTTCTTGGAGAATCCTGTGAAGAGGCCATGTCATCTATTTCCTTCCCTTGTATTTAAATACCAGTCTTTCAGGAATATGTCTGTAAGCATCAATTCCTCTTACTTCTTCCAATTTATTCAAGTAGAGATTCAAGTCTGAATATTCCTTGATATCACAAATGTACATGAGATCCCTCTTGTTGACTGTAGGTTGGGATTTGGTTAGAGCTTTGGATTTGAGAGATATAGGCTTCACTTTCTTGCTGGCTCTAGTCTTTGTCTTCTTTGTCTTGAAGATGGGCAAATTTAGCTCAGGAATTGGTAAACTATCCCAGTCTACTGGCTCATCCTTGGGAACAATTGGTTCACCATGAATATTTCTTGTTGGATCAACCACTTTGAATTCTTCAAATACCACTAAGGGTTTTGATGTCTAAGTTGTAGTTGTAGGCTTTTTGGGAAACTGATCTTCCAATTCCTCTTCATCAAAGTTCACTTTCCTCTTGGAATGAAGTTTTTATATAAATCTTCTTTTCTGCTATGATTCTTCTTGCATTTTTAGATCCTTAGGTTCAGTGATTACAGTTGGTTATACCAGAGGTTTTGTTGGGGTTTTTACAGCTTGAAGCTTGGCCAAGATAGCAGCTTATTCTTTTTTTTTACTTTTGCTTCTTAGCAACCAAAGCAGCTTGCTTCTTCTCTAGCCTAATTCTTTCTTTATCTTCCTTCTTAGCTTCCACAAATAGCGGGTGTCCAACCACCACACAAATCTCCTTACCATTTCTGTAAATTTTGGCAATTCTTCTTTTCAATGCTGAATCAGCTGCATCCTTATAGAATACAATAGATCTTGATAACAGTTTCTTTTCATCTGGCTTTGGTGTCTCAAACACTGTATCCATAGGATTCTTGTCTGAAACCTTAGGATAGTTCCATTTGGCCTTCATGATGAGATCTTCCTTTGGAGACTTGAGACAGGAAGTTTGACCCCTTTCCAGATAATTCATACTGATATCATTCACAGAGATTTTCATGACCTTAGAGTGATGATTGAAAACTTTGTATGGCTTCTATGTTGGGCCAATATCTTCTGGATGTTCTCATCAATTTTCTTCCAATTGATTGGACTCAATTGCTTCTTCTCAGCTGCTCTCAAATTGGCTGTTGCTTCTTTGATTAGATCTATGCTATCTTTAGTAGGTGGCTTTGTGAAAACAATTGTTGAAATAATTGCTTCACTTACTTGAACATTGAGCACTTTTTGCTCCCCCTCACTTCTTGATTCCCCTTGAATGAGTAAGACAATTGAGCTTTCTTTCTCCCCCTTAGAAGAGGTTTCTTTCTCCCCCTTTTGTTATCAGCAAGTTGAGTACAAGAGGAGGTTTGTGCTGCCACTAGCCTTTGAAGCAAGTCTGTTTGTTGTGCTTGGTGTAGATGAATTGCTGTTAGAGAGGCTTCCATTACTGTCATTCTTTTCTCCAAGGAATCCACCTTGGTTGCAAGATCAGTGTTCTTCCTTAATTGTCTATTGATATCAAGCATTGTAGCTTCTGGAAGTTTAGAATCCAACCTTTCAGCAATGTCCCTTTTCATTTGATCAATTTCACCTTTGATAGTAGTGACATTCTGAGTATGTTGAAAACCTTGGATTTGTTGTAATTGCAGAGAAGCAAGGTGTGCTTGAAAGAGCTTCTTGGTGCTGGCATTTGTTGTGGTTTAAAGAGCAGGATGTGTCTGATTTATAAGTTGAATCAGGGTTATCTTGAAATAGTGTTCATCACACTGCTTTGAAAATGCCCAAGATGGCATACCTGATCTTGAACTAGGGCCTACTTCTCCCCTATGTCCAATGGCCCTTCTTCACTCTCTGCATCCTCACCACCAAAGAAATCTTCTGAACCACCAGTCTCATAGTCAATATCACCAGCTGTAGAGGGCAGAGCTGTGCTTGTATCTTTTGCTCTTTGTATAGACTGTGTGGTGTGCACCAAATTTAGCATCCTTTCTATATTACCATTGCCCTGTCCAGCTAGAAGTTGATATGCTGGAACAGGGTGAGTAAATGTCTCAGCATCCAAGGAGGTAGAATATATAACAGTTTGACTTTGCTGAAATAGTCCTTCCCTGTTTGCATCCTGGATATTCATTAACTCACTTGCAAAAACATCCAGCCTTATATCTCATGTACCTGCATTTCTCTTATTATCTTTCTTTTCTTGCATCAAGGTCTCACCTCGGCTCCCCACCCTCACACCCACACCTTCACCATCTAAGGTGGGACTCCTCTCACTCACTTTTTCCAGTCCTGAAGAAATGGACTGCATTGGTTCACTCTTTTCCTCTCCTTTTTCCTGGGAACAACCCAGACTCTCACTCATTTCACTCTCTTCCCTCAGTCCTAGGAGTGATTCCACTACTACTAATTATTCTGCACTTATAAGAATTGAAGAGATTTGAAGTTGTGCAGAGACACCCGACGGATGAGAAATATCCATCGGGTTAGCAGTTTGACTATCCGACGGATGACTGCTGTTAAGCTTTTCCATCGGGATACAATCACTACTCGACGGATGATGAATATCCATCGGGATAGAAGAAATAAATAAGTTTGGAGTGGAGACTATTGTAGACTCTGTGGAGATTGATGAAAATTTTGGCACAGATGTCTCAGTAGTTTCAGAAAGAAATGGCAAGTGAGCCAACAAATCATCTAGAAGATGATGCTCACTTGCATGGATTTTTGGCTTCTCCAAGAGAGTTAAAGATGGAGAATTTGGAAGTGATGTGTTTATCATGTCAACATCCAATGAGTGTGTGGGAGAATTTGGTGTATAAAGTGCTTCAATTATAAGAGATTTTGGTTGTGACTCCATATTTATTGGAGCCACATCAACCTGATTTTGAGAAGCTGCAGTGACTGTGTCTTTAGCACCAGTTTGCACAGTGTGTGATCCCTGTGCATCCCAAGGGTTTTTGATCTTTTCTTTCTGGCATATGTTTGTGGTGAGCTAGTATCCCTACCCCTTTTGGCCTGTGCTCCTGGTTGGGAGCTTGTTTCAATGGTAACATCCTTTTGGGAGGATGAAGCCAGTAATGAGCTAATATCCTTATTAACAACCACATTTTGTTGGGAAACTGTGGTGTGGCTAGGTTTGGGTACACTCTTCTCACCAGCCTTATCCTTAGGGCTACTTTGATTTTTACCCTATCCCTCACCTTTCTTACCCACCTTCACACTCCCCTCTTTAGGTTTGGTGGATTTTACAACTGATCTCTTTTGAAAGAAATCAGAGGGGGCTTTTTTAGATTTGGATTTATGAACTTTTGTTGGTTTGGTAGCTTGGGTAGGAAACTGTTGGGTCATTGACACAGTTGCCATTGCTACACTAGAAATCAAAGAAGTTTGTGAGGTTTGAAGAGTGGAGACAAAAGAAATTACCTCACTTACCTGAGGTCCCTCCATTACTGGAAAGTAGAATAAGGGTACCTCCTTGTGATGGTTTGCTCTGTTTAGATCTGCAATTATCCTTCTTTATTGAACCCAATAATTCACCTTGTTGGTTGGGTTCTCAATTACAATTTCCTCAACAAGATGGTTAGCAAGCATCATGAAAAATCTAGCATAATAGACACTTCTACCTCTCTTATTGACCTCTCCTAATTTAAAGCCTAACTCAAACAAAATCAAATCACTGAAATTAAAGTACTTATCATTAACTAGCATGTAAAGCATGTTAAGTATAGAAATGTTTATAGAACTAAAGTTACAAACTTTACCAGAAAATACCTTAGTTACTACATCACACAAATAACTCCATTCTTTCCTAAGACCCAACCTCCTAATTTCACTTAATTTAGAAGTAGTGAGTACATAGCCCATGAAATTAATCATATTAACAATGTCAGTGTATGTGTGTAGAGCAGTTACAGTATTATCAGGAATCTTGAAGCATGCTTTAATAACATCACTATTTATGCAAAACTGCTTACCTTTCAGAGTGAATGTGATGGTTTTGTCTGTTGAGTTGTACACTGCAGTTGTCCATATCTCTTCAACAACCTCACAGCAAATGGTGGGTGATTCCAGCATGGCATAGTTGAGTTTGCAGTTCTTCACAAAATCCATCATTTTGTGATAGTCACCAGACTGTTGAATCTCTTTGTTCACCAAAGTTGAGAAGTTGTTTTTCTCATAGATATAACCAGTTTGAGACATGATTTTCACTACAGGTGCCATTATTAGAGATTTGGAATTTGTAGAGAGAGAATTTGCTTTTGAGAAGAAAGAAATTAGAGCAATTGAATCTTGAGAATGATAAAAGAAATGAATAAAAGTGAATTTGGTTTTATACTATCTCAGAAATAAACTGACAAAAATAATAAAGTAACCAATAAAATTGCCCAAAATAGTCGTTTAAAAATAAACTGTAAAAAATTCCATCACTTATCCGTTGTGTCATGCTTACAAACTTTAAGTATACTCGATGGATAATGTTCAGAGAATTAACGGCTAGGATTGAGACAATTCGACGGATAAGGATAAATCAGTTATCCGTCGAGTTATAAAATATTCTAGAAAAATAATTGATTTTATTGACAAATTGTATTCCGACGGATGATTAAAATCGATGGATAATGATCATCCGTCGGGATGTAAATTTTGACTTAGCCAAAATTTCATCCAAACAAGAAAAATCAATTAAATTTCTGGCTACATTACAACTTGCAAAATATTTGAAATGATTCAAGAATAATTAAGCATACCTAACTCACTTACCAACCTTGAAAAGGTGGATTCATCCAGTGGCTTGGTAAAGATATTTGCAAGCTGCTTCTCACTTGGAACAAAATGTAGTTCCACAGTACCATTCATTACATGTTCCCTTATGAAATGATACTTGATATCTATGTGCTTTGTCCTTGAATGTTGTTCTGGATTTTCAGTGATGGCAATTGCACTTGTGTTATCACAGAAAATAGGAATCATGTCCACTTGTAGACCATAGTCCAACAATTGGTTTTTCATCCATTGAATATGTGCACAGCAACTACAAGCAACAATATATTCAGTTTCAGCTGTAGAAGTAGAAACTGAATTTTGCTTTTTACTGAACCAGGACACAAACTTGTTTCCTAGAAACTGACAGGTTCCCTGTTGTACTTTTCCTGTCTATTTTATAACCTGCATAATCTGCATTTGAGTAACCAGTTAAATTAAAACCAAAATCTCTAGGGTACCAAATTCCAAGTTTTGGTGTTCCCTTGAGATATCTGAAAATGCTCTTAATAGCTACTAAATGAGATTCTCTAGGATCAGCCTGAAATCTAGCACAAAGATAAGTAGAAAATATTATATCCGGCCTACTAGCTGTTAAGTACAGAAGTGAACCAACCATACCCCTATAACTTGAAATATCCACAGACTTTTCAGTAGTGTTTAATTCAAGCTTAGTTGCAGCGGCCATGGGAGTTTTTGCAGATGTGTAATCCATTAGATCAAACTTCCTTAAGAGATTATGAATGTATTTAGTTTAACTAATGAATATTCCATCACTAACTTGCTTAACTTGTAAACCAAGAAAGTAAGTTAGTTCTCCCATCATGCTCATTTTATACTTACTTTGCATTAATTTGGCAAACTTTTTGCAAAGTTTTTCATCTGTAAAGCCAAATATAATATCATCTACATAGACTTGAACAAGTATACTAGAGCCATTAACATTTCTAAAGAATAAAGTTTTATCCACAGTACCTCTTGTGAAGTGATTTTCCAAAAGGAACTTTGATAAAGTGTTATACCAGGCTCTAGGGACTTGCTTCAGTCCATAGAGTGCTTTCAAAAGATAGTAGACATGATTTAGGAAATTTGGATCTTCGAAACCAGGAGGCTGACTGACATAGACTTCCTCCTCCAAATCTCCATTTAGAAAAGCACTCTTAATATCCATTTGATAGACCTTGAAATTGGCATGGGCTGCATAGGCTAAGAAAATTCTGATGGCTTCAAGTCTTGCAATAGGAGCAAAGGTTTCATCAAAATCAATTCCTTCTTGTTGACAATAGCCCTTAGCAACCAATCTAGCTTTGTTCCTGACCACTATGCCATTTTCATCCATCTTGTTTCTGAATACCCATTTGGTGTCAATTGGATTCTTTCCTTTAGGCTTAGGTACCAGCTTCCATACTTTATTCCTTTCAAATTGGTTTAGCTCCTCCTGCATAGCTAAAATACAATCAGGATCCAACAAAGCTTCTTCTACCTTCTTTGGTTCTTCCTTAGATAGGAAGCTGCTATATTGACATTCTTCTTCAGTTGCTCTCCTTCTCTAAACTCTAGAAGATACATCAACAATGATGAGCTTAAAGGGGTGATCCTTTGTCCATTTTATTTGTTAAGGTAGATTAGCTCTTATGAAGAGGCCTCATTGTTGTCTTGATGTGTGATTGAGTTTTGATTATTAGAAACTCCCCCGGAGTTTATGGATCTTTGATTTGAGAAATGGGAACTTTCTATAAGTGATCTATTCTAACTTTCAGCTTCTTTTCATGACCCGACGGATGGTGCATTTTGAGTTCCGACGGATGAAGCGGATTGTCTCCCGACGGACAAAGAAGATTGTCTCCCGACGGATGAAGCATTTTGCAACTCGACAGATGTTAAATTTTGTGCTTCATTGGTAGTAGATTTTTCTACAATATCCTTTGTCATTGTTTCCTGATCACTTTCATCATCACTATCATCACTAACCATCTCCACATTATTAAATTTGAGGCTCTCATGGTAATCTCCATCTTGCAGTCCTTCAATCTTTTTATCATCAAACACAACATGTATTGATTCTATAATAATGTTGGTTTTCAGATTATAGACTCTATATGCTTTACCAATAACATATCCAACAAAAATCCCTTCATCTGCTTTAGCATCAAACTTTCAATTTTGATCAGTTTGATTTCTCAAGATATAACATTTGCAGCCAAAGACATGAAGAAAATTTAGAGTTAGCTTCTTGTTCTTAAACAATTGGTAGGGTGTCATACACTTTGCTTGATTAACCAAAGAAATATTCTGAGTGTAGCATGCAGTATTTACAGCTTCAGCCCAGAAGTATGTTGGTAACTTTGATTCTTTAAGCATTGTCCTTGTAGCTTCAATAAGTAATCTGTTCTTTCTTTCCACTACTCCATTTTGTTATGGAGTTCTTGCTGCTGAAAACTCATGCATAATCCCATTCTCGTCACAAAATGCTCTCATAACAGAATTCTTGAACTCAGTTCCATTGTCACTCCTGATTCTTCTAACTTTGAAATCAGGATGATTGTTGACTTGCCTTATGAGATTAATGATGATTTCACTAGCCTCATCTTTAGACTTTAGGAAATATGTCCAAGAGAACTTTGAGAAATCATCCACAATTACTAGGCAAAATCTTTTCCTTGAGATGGACAACACATTGACTGGTCCAAACAAATTTATGTGTAGAAATTGTAGAGGTTCTTCAATTATTGAATCAAGCTTCTTTCTGAATAATGCTTTAATCTCCTTTCCTTTCTGGAAGGCATCACACAGTCCATCCTTAGAAAACTCCACTTGAGGAATACCTCTAACCAACTCTTTCTTGATAAGATCATTCATGGTTTTGAAGTTTAGATGGGACAGCTTCTTGTGCCATAGCCAACTTTCATCTTGACTTGCTTTACTGAGAAGATAAGTAACAGATTCTGCATTTGATGAGTTGAAGTCAGCTAAGTACACATTTCCTTTTCTCACTCAAGTGAGAACCACTTTCTTACTTCTTTTGTTAGTCACAACACAGGCTTCTAAATTGAAGGTTACTGAATTGCCTTTATCACAAAGCTGGCTGATACTCAACAAATTGTGCTTGAGACCATCCACTAAGGCAACCTCCTCAATGATGATACTGTCTTTAGAAATTAAGCCATATCCCACAGTATAACCCTTACTGTCATCTTCAAAAGTAATACTCTGGCCAACTCTCTCCTTGAACTCTGTGAGTAGGGTAGAATCTCCAGTCATGTGTCTTGAACAACCACTATCCAAGTACCACATATTCTTTCTGTTTCCCTCCACACATCAAAATCAAATCAAGCTGATTTTGGTACCCAAGTTCCCTTGGGTCCTGCCTTGTTAGCTTTCTTCTTTTGTCTCTTAGGTTTGATCTCATTTGACTTGGGGATATCAGATTCATCCTTAGTCATCTGAGTTGGACCTTTGAAACCAGTCATTAAAACAGAATTATCATGCAGATTTTGATTAACAGGAAATGGCATGCTATTTGCAAACATGTTATTCCAGTAAGGCATGCTAAATGGCATTTGAGGCATACTAAATGCAGCATAATAAGGATTAGGTGCAAATGGCATATTAGCAAATTGTGCATTCATATTCTATGCAGACATAACATTCATAGGCATAAAAGGCATGGCATTCATGTTGGGAAAAGAAGGTGGTACAGATATAGGAGTATGCATGGCAAGTTTGCAATTAACAGATAAATGATTAGCACTACCACAATTAACATAGATTTTTCCTGGAGTGTACTTATCAGGTGTGTAGTTGTTATGTTTGTTAATCCCCACTTTCCCATTTCTATTATTTTTCTTTTTAGTTTCTGTTTTAACCTCAATCTTTTCTAATTTGTCATTCAATTGCTTGATGGACAGATGACCAACATTCAATTTCTTCTCCTTCTTCACTTAACTAGATTCTCCTGAAACAAAGTTTTTGGAAACTGATCCATATTTTTCATTTAATTTGGCAAGTTTGGCTTTACTCACAGGTTTGCTCACAGCCGACAGATGAGGATTTATGTCACTCGACGAATAATCTTTTTGATTATCCAACGGATGACTCTCATCATCCGTCGAGTCCACATCTGTTAGAAATCCATCAACCAAATTGGATTCCAGCTTCTCTTTACTCTTTTTCTAGGCTGCATCACAGAAGGACTCAATTCTTTGAACTTTGGTGATTTGAGCATGGACATCTCTAGATGATTTCCATGCCTTAATCACCTCCTGCTCTCGTTCAAGCTGCTTCTTCAAAATCTCTTCTTTCTTCAAGGACTCAGTTAATTCATCCTTAGCAATCTTACATTCTATTCTCAATTTTTCAAATTCAATAAACTGAGACTCTAGCACATTATTCCTTTCACTTAAAAATAAATTGTTTTCTTTGATTTTAGCATTTTTCTTAGTGAGGGACTTAAGTGTAACACGTAGATGATATAATTATGTAGACATGTCATTAATTGCATCATTACACTCAGCTTTAGATAAATATGCAAGGTTAGTGGTGATTACCTGATTACTTGAATAACTTATCTCTGTTTCATCAGACTTGGCCATTGGGGCTATATTGACATAGCCGACATCTTCATCCTCATCCAAACCATCTGCTGCCCAATCATTTTCTTGTGTAATAAAAGCCCTTTCCTTTTGTTTGAGCAACTCAAAATACTTCTATTTATAATCCACATGCTCAAACTTCTTCTTGCTGGAATCTGACTTTCTACACTCACTGGCAAAGTGCCCTGCCACGCCACATTTGAAATATTTGAATTTTGATTTATCCACCATGTTTCTATTTGGCTTAGCTGCTCCAAAGTTCTTCTTGAACTTGAGCTTGGAAAATCTTCTAGAAAGGAAAGCAAGATGTTCATCAATATCATCCATATCATCTTGGCTCAAAGAATCTTCATTTTATGCTACCAGCCCCTTGCCCTTGTTTTCACAGACATTTGAAGTAGACTCAACAACTTCTACCTTCACCTCTTTCTCTTTTTCCAACTCAGCAACCAGTGCTATGGACCCTACTTTCTTCTTTCCTTTATCCATCCTCTCATCTTGATCTATTTCAAGCTCATAAGTTTTCAGGATGCCATACAGTCTCTCCGGGGTAAACTCCTTGTAATCTTGAGAATTTCTCAGTAAGACTGTCATTGGTTTCCATTCCTTTGGAAGAGATCTAAGGAACTTGAGATTGGAGTCTTTTGTCTGATAGACCCTTCCATGCAACTTCAGAGCATTTAGTAGTTTTTGAAACCTACTAAAAATATCAGTGAGAGTTTCACTGTCTTCACAATGGAAGTGCTCATATTGCTGAATGAGCAGCTACATTTTATTCTCTCTAACTTTCTCAGTACCATCACAGATAATTTGGATGGTGTCCCAAACTATCTTGGCTATCGTGAAATTGATGATGTTGTCAAACATGTCACCATCAACTCCATTGAATAAAATATTCATGGCCTTCTTGTCTTTCCTGACTTGCTCAATATTAGGATCTGACCATTCATGCTTAGGCTTGGGTACTGAAGGCTCATTGCCAGTAGCAGCTCTCATTGGAACATGAGGGCCTCTCTCTATGCAATCAACATAGGCCTCATCTTGAGAAAGAAGATATAGGTGCATCTTCACCTTCCAGTGGTGATAATTGTCTTTGTCCAGAAATGGAATCTTCACTCCAACATCCTTCTTGTTCATCTTGCTGCTTTGTTGTGATCTTTAAACTCTTTGTACTTCAAGAGCTTGCTCTTATACCAATTGTTATTCCCTAAAAATACAACAAGAATTATAGAAGGGGGGTTGAATGTAATTCTGGATACTTTTCGAGATTTTAACTCAATTTATATCTAAGTTTTTGATTTGCAAAGTGCGGAATGAAAGAATTATATAAATCAAAACACAAGTAATAAAAACACAGGTATTTAAAACTTTCTAGTGGATTTGAGTGTATCCACCAGATATATATATATATATATATATATATATATATATATATATCGAGAGAGAACCCTGTGTAGCTCAAATAAGCTCACAGCTGCTTACAAGTATGAACAAATAAAACTTACAGAGAAATGCTACAGGATACAGCTTACAAATGTTTCTCCGAGAATGTATTTTCTTAGTCTAGTTAGTTGTTGTTCTACTTGCTGCACTCAGTTTATATATCACCAAGTTTACATAGCAAAAAGACAAGATAATAAAATAAAACTATCAAGTCTAACTCTATACTGCTTCATTACTCTATTCCAGCATCTTTGAAAATATTCGTAGCTTGCATGAAAATGGTAATGCTCCTTTGTTCTCATTTTCCAGCTAAACAGGCTGCCACATTCCTTTTGCAAACACCCAACGTATGCGACTGTGTTGTCACTGTCAACAGATGTTTGAATTGGTCATCCATCGGGTACATGCTTGTTATCCGTCGGGTAGCCTTGTTGATCATCCGCCAGGTAGCTTTTTTGATCATCCGTCGGGTAGCCATTTATCACTTGACTTCATTTCATTTGTGCAGAATTACAAGACATCTTATATTTACATTTAATCAACCTATTCTGTACATTTACTAGCAGTCTACATGATTCAAAAGCTACTACATAATCTATACAAAGTGTTTGCAGAAATGTGCTACATGACTTATTGTTACATAAGCTACTCACCCGATGGATATCAATTAGTCATCCATCGGGACTATATTGAATCATCCGTCAGGACTATAATTGATCATCCGTCGGGTGCTACAAAATTCACTAAGTTAAATCTACTAAGGTATTTTATTTAGCTTATCATCAAGTACACAACATATTCCTAACAGGGCTGGATGTCACTATATATATATATGAGGGCCAGTGATGAGCTGGACCCTATGGGCCGGGGATGGACCGGACCCTTGGGCCATAGTGCCTGGGTACCCGAATGGATCTATACAGGTAGGTATAGATCTACACTATATCCTAACTGATCAACAGGGTATGAGTGTGAACGTTATACTAGTGTCTAGTCTAATTTATTGTTGATCACCATTAACGACATTCTCTCTCAAAAAATTTTATAGTTCCAAAACCAGAAAAAACCCTGATTCAGGAGATGAATCTGGGAATTGCTCGTTACTTCTGTTTTGATAATTCAGGGCTGGTAACAATCAATGTTTATTCGTTCAATTACTTTAAAGAAATAGAAATGTTATAAATATTTTAAAAAAAATTCTGGAAAAGTTCTTTTGATATTGATACTTGGAAATCAATTATATACTTGCTGAGCATTTTTGGCTCACTCTTGCTTTGTAAATTCTTATTTCTTCCAGAAACAAATGAGGATAACAATGAATACCTTTTGATAGACCGCAAAAGTTGGAGAGATCTCCGCTGCATGAGGTTGAAGAAGTTAGAAAAATGAGACAGGGGACTTAGTACAAAGGTATTTAAACTTGTATTTTAGTTGATATGAATTGTAGAAGGTTAGATTCTTGTTTCATACCATAACCTGTAAACGATCTGGATTTAAGGGGTCATTTGTATATTATTTTAAATTATGTAAAGATTGTTAGTGACACCAAATCTTGACCCCGAATTTGGGTTGTTATAAGTTGGCATCAGAGCAACAGGTTATTGGTCCCTGAAATAAGAATAGGTGAGAGTAAGATAGAAGTGATAGGCCATATAAGATAGGAAAGACCTAGGCATACTCATTTTAAGTTTGAGTTGAGTGAGAATTAGGGTTAGCAAATCCGATATGAAATTAGTAAGATATGATATTGTTGAGAAAAGTGTAAGGCGAATATATCAACGCTATAGATTTATTGAGTTCTCAAATCCTACAGTAATGAGGAGTCGACAGCTCGACGGAGATGGGATATGTTACCCTACTTTTCATGTGGTTTTAAAGAAAAATGCGATTGATTCTTGTGAGAACTTCGTATAAGAAAAGCTAGGTGAGTTTTAGTACGATTCAACTTAGAATTAGGCAGGAGGACAAGCTCCACACTGGAGGCATCGATTTGATGGAAGCTGATAAAGAGCCAAAGTTGCGAGTTGCAAAGGCACCACCATTGCGAGAAGATTCTTATCACTTATTGGGCGCTGCGCAAGGAATGAGCTTTACCATATTAGGTATACTTAAGGCTAGCAAGAAGGTGCGACCCTATTTACAGGTAGAACGTTGAATTGTATGTGTGGTTGTAAGTATAACGTCAAGAATGACGACGAGAATATCAAAGACGATGGCAGACATCAGCATCGGGTTAGAGTTACGAATAAAATGGTATACAACGGTAAATGAAGTTTCGTCGACTAATAAATGCGAGCAGAATCGAAGGAGAAATAGAGAATAGACCGAAGTGGAAAGAATCGTACATGGGCATTCCTTTAATTAGATATCTCATTAGCGGATTATAAGAATAGAGAGTAACTTATATAATAATGACGACCAAATGTCTGCTTTTCAAAATTTTAAAACAAGTTTTCAAAAAAGATTTTTCTTAATAAACTTTCAGAAGATCTTTACATAAAATGAGTTTTGCAATATGGTTATCGAATTACTACTTAAGTTCTTGTTATTACAAGTAGAAAATGACCTAAGAGAATAATGGATCTAGACTCAGTGTTGTTAGTTTTGAGGACCAAGTAGACTCACTATCATGAGGGAAGTATAAAGTTTTCCGTGAAAAACGAGCGTAAACTTGGTCTAATAATATCAATAGTTGAATTAACATGTTAAAACATTATTTACCCAATTCACGAAATTATTAAAATTCAACAAGATTCGTGATTTGAACAAACAGGGGATGATTGAAGGAAATGGAAGATTCTTCCAGATGATTGGAGAAGAATCGTATTTCTGTTGACGAAGTTGAGGCGCTGTGTGATTGATAGTTATTCTACGCGGCATAGATGAAATCAAAATCAGTGATTATAAATTTTGTAAGGCCGCGATTATGATTAAATCATTAAAGCATTTAATATGGAGGCATTTCTAGACGACATTTCGAAGTTATAACGTGACCAAAGTTGTGAATCTATTATTCAAATGATCCTTGAAGGTATATTTAATTGAAGCATGGACGACGACCAACACTGTCATTCTTTTCTCTAATATGATAGCATATATTCTTCTTGATTCTTGAATATGTATGAGCTTCTTTTATCGACAAATTATATAAGGCAAAAACAAAAGAAAATTTATTGTACTCCTTCTAGATTATTTCTCATTTCAAAATATTGCTTCCTGATTGAGACAAACAGTGTTGTGATGTGACGCTTTATCGGATTGACGAAGTGTCGAGTGGGACGCCACCTAATCATGTGATGTATGCCATATAGTACGAAAGACTGGCCATCTTGAATACTAATATGGTTGTCTCATTCATATCTAAATCTTCACTCATTCTTCTTCCTTCAATTTATTGACTTACAAATTCTCCCAATTGTTTATTACATTGTTATTCCTTATCCAGTTATTCAATCAAAATCATATACACAAAACTCCCCTCTTGCATAGAGTCTATTCTTTGATGATTTTAAAAGAAGTGGAATAGTTTCGTGTAGCAGATGAAATTATATGTCGAATGTAGATATGATTGCAAGCCAATAAATGGTGGACATCTGCGGGCAAGGAAGAATGGATAAACCGAGGACGTGATCGTTACAAAGACGTCAAATCAGACGGTTAATCTTGTTACGAGGATTTCCTCAGTACGGTAGATTGCATTACCACAATGCACTTTAAGTCAGGATAATTTGACGTGAAATGAATAGTTAGCGAAACGTAATAAATAAATTAATTATAAAATAAGAAAGTAAAGTTGTGTATATCAGACAAAGCGAACGAGTATCGGCACGACAACCGAAGATCAAGAAATTCTGAACAATGATTCAGATAGGCAATTAATACGTGAAGCATCGCTGTGTCGTGGGAAGATACTTGCCATAAAGATTCAAGATCGAAGAAATCTTAATTGCAAACAAATTTTGAACATGTTTTTTAAGAAATTGTGAAGTTCTCTAACTTGAGTAAATAAGTTATGGTGAATTTAATACCCATAATCGGGTCAGTGACGAAAGTTCGATACGGGAACATAAGTGAAGATGAAGGAATAGTGATTGAACTATGAAATCTTTCAAGAAATAATGATCTAACGATTGAGTTTCCACCAGATTGTGGCGATGATAGTGGAGACCATGCGTGGTTATTAAAAGATAAACAAATTAATTAAGGAAATTGAGTGTGTATCGTCAAAGATAGAGGATTGGTATGCTTAGTTGAAGGATGCGGCATAATTTTTAAAAGTAACTATACATAATTAGTAATGGCAAGAAATAAGTTAAAAAGAATCGCGAAATAAAGTCTTTGAGACACAACAAGATAATTTTAAGTTCATTAATAATATTTTGTAATATTCAAAAAGAACTGAGAAAAGGTAAAATTATATTAACCGTTGTTGGTTAAAACCTTAGTCCAATTAAAAACAATGCATGATATGTCAAGATAGTAGTATATGTGATCATCAGCGTGATGTATCCTGAATTATGTTGAATTAATGAATTTGGTTGATGGAAGTGGATGGATATGATTGTGGATGCTCTGGTTGATTGATGGTGTCGGCTTGAGTCTGACTGGTAGTCGATGGTATAGGGGAAGTGCTACCCAAATTTTTAGAAATTACCCTACTTTTAAGGATAAAGAAATATATTTTAATTCTCGTTGATACTCCAAATGATTGCGATCTCGGTTATCGAAAAAGGTTATTATGTCCAAACTAACTCTATGTAATTGGTCTTTGATTCCAGTTAGCTAGTCATCACTTGGTTTAATTGATCAATTAAAAGAGTTAATTGATAAATTTCACTAACTAATGGTCGGTTAAATGGAAATCGATTCCAATTAGATTAAGCCAAATTATGACAAGATTTTCAGATCCGAAATCAAAGCAATTATAAATTTGGAGGAAGTAAAGATCTTAGTAGAAATCAGATGTCTAGTAGAATTAGCGTGATGTTACTGCAAGCCTGTGTGAGATTTTATCTAGAGGAATATGCCCTTTTTGATAAAAAAGAGGAACAGAAAGTTATTGGTACATGTTATAAGTGAGAAGAATATTTTCAAGAACTGAAGGTTCAGGATAGAGCAAAGAGATTTTATCATCTGTAATAGCGTTCCAAGAAGGACTTGAATGCATACCCATATCGAATGACGATTTAATGGAAGATACTGTAAAATAGGGGAAAACTCGCCAATACAAGTATCTGATGTGAGACAGAGATTGACGAAGTCCGCATGTGAACTCGGGAAAAAGAAATTTTGATCAATTAGGGAAAGCCAAATATACGATCAGTGATGATTTAAGCGAGACTAAGAAAATAGCTACCGATGAATTTTAATAATTTTGTTAGTAAGAATTTAAATATTATAAGTAAAAGCCTTCATTCCAGTGTTAACTCCAGAAATGGCTTATCTAATAATGAACAGATTAGTATTATCAAGAAAAGAGATCCCTTATGTTTAAAAGAGACAATGAATGATGAGAATGGAGAACTAATTAAGAAGAGAAGTGGAATAACAAGGATGATAAATAAATTTTATAAAATAGTCCAGGACATAAGCAAGTTGTGAACGTCAGTTGTGCCAGAACTGATATGAGAATGATGTGAAACGCTGATAATTGGAGATAGGAATTTCATTCAAAGATTGTGCGTAAAAGGGAAGATTAAACAAAGGTATTAGTGGTGAATGTATGCCTTTTCTGGCGCCCTATAGGTACCGTATGGCTGCGGGATACTGGTGTTATTTCGTGACTGATCATTAGGAACATCGTGATATATAGCTGGTTTCAATCTAAACCGTTGTTCTAAATTGTTTTAATAGCCATAGAATAAATGATTTATCAACTGATTCTGTTTTGAATAAAAGGTGAAATGCAGTTTTGAGTCAGTTTCTGATTTATGCTGATACTTACTTTGTTGTTAAATATCAAAGGTGGTATTAATATAGATGATTGATGTTGACTTCAGCATGGGATGTTGTGAGCATCAAAGTTCGTACTGATATCTAATTTGATATGACAACAAAATGAGTATTAACATCAAGAGTTCGGTTTTAAAAGGGAAGGACATATAAGTAATTGTCGTAGCTACTGAAGAACCAAAGCCTGCATCAAAGGGGTGAACATGATATTGTAATGATTTCAAAATGAATATAGTTCGGAAACCAGAGATGAAGATACCGTTATTTGAAATGTTAGTAATAGGTTGACCAAACCTAATTATCCTTTTATTGTTAAATGCTTTACCCGGGGAATAAAGTTCGTTTTTATTTCAAGGAGATTGTAGCATATTACCAGATTCAAGTATAAATTATAATTAATCGATCTGATTAATATGTTGGAAGAAGTGTAGGAAACACTACGAACCGTGATGAACCGAAATAAGTGATTCCATTCATGAGTAGATAGGCACAAATAAGGCAGAAATAAGAAATAGAGATTGGTTAAATCGTGGCAACTCAGGAAATTTAGGTCACTCCGAGGATATGATAAAAGACATAAAGATAGAAGATAACTTTTGGGTAATGTGGCGTGAAGAAAAGAAGGAATGTTATATGTGACGGAACATCAGAGAACTAAAATACAATTGTCGATATTTTCTCTTTAATTTTAAATTTTAGAATGGACTTAAGATATTTAGAAATCGAA
Organism: Apium graveolens; assembly: GCF_009905375.1. Taxonomy (NCBI): domain Eukaryota; kingdom Viridiplantae; phylum Streptophyta; class Magnoliopsida; order Apiales; family Apiaceae; genus Apium; species Apium graveolens. Next base: position 119,705,691 of record NC_133648.1, read on the forward strand.
GACGCCAGGAGTCAGTATATGATTTGCAGATAGATGAAAAGTACAGGAGATCGATTAAAGGTTTCCGAATATGATTGAAAACGATCATAAGTCAGGCTAATCGAACAAAAATAGACATGGAAAATCAAGTAGAACAACCAGTGAAAATGGGAGACATTCATGAGCACGAATTATTAAATTTAGAAAGAAAAGAAGGTTAATATAAATTAAGTTAGTCCTTTGAGACGATGAGATAGATAGAACGAAGCGAATGAGTTCGCCTTGTTGTCATAGGTATAACGAGTTCATAAGACGTTCAAATGTGTATGACCAGGAAAAGTAATTTAGCTCCATATGTATGAAGCAGAGACTTGACTTAGGTTGCATGAGCAACTAATAAATGTTGATATTGGCAAAAGACTGTTGAGTAGTGATTGAAGTGATGAGTTCTGAGAAATTCTAGGTGAGATACTCGAAAAATATCATTGTCTGTTCCTTAGCATGATTCTAAGGACAGAATCTTTTTAAGGGGGGAAGGATGTAATATCCGAAAAATATTTGTATAATTATTTTTATTAATACATAATTATTATGTGATTATTGTGTGAATTTTTGGTGAATTGTTTGATGATTGATATTGATGTTTGGGTGTTTATACATGATAAATTTGGATATTTTAATTTTTAATTATCCAGAATCAAATACAGATAATTTTGGTGTTTTGTGGTTATTTTTTTGGATTATTATGTGATTTTATAAGGATTTATAGAATTAATAATGATTATTTTTACATAATTATAAAATTACTTTTTAGAATCACAAATCGTCCCACTTCAACCGTTTTTGCATTTTTACAACCCGAAACTCTTCCGAAAACTCCTTCCTAACCTAATCTGTTAACCTGTACGAGTCCCGGCATAAAATTTTTGATACGCTAATCATTTTATAGGTCGATAAAACCCGGATTCTCAAAAGGCGAGGTTTTATCACCTTAATTTTGTATAAAGTGTTTTATAAGAGGCTCTGTTTTGATAATTATCCAAATCTAGTATTAAAATTGTATCGTTGTATAGTTACTTAGCGGCTAAGTAATCTATTTTCGGATTCGATATGTAATTGTAATCATTGAATTATTAAATAAATAAAATATGGGATGGTTCAGTTAGCCGTGTGTTGCTTTATTATTAATTATGTGTAATTTGTTCGGTACGAAGATTTATTTGTATAATTAATTATTGAGTTATATGAATTCATTTTGCTTTTAAAATGATTTTATTGAATATTTATTATCATAAATGCTAAAATTGTTCATAAAATTATTTTTATTTTTTATAATTTTATTTATTATTTTTAGGGGTTTATCAAATTTAAAAATTAATATTTTATTAATTATTTAACCTAAAATGATTTTTTGATTGTATTAAAGTGTAAATTCAATATTAAATTCAGAAATGCTTCAAAAAAATTATTACGAAACTCATATTATATTAAGTTTGGAATATTTCGAGAATTTTAAAATTACTTTGGAAATTTTTCGGATTGAATTTACCCGCACGTTTATTCCGTAATTCGTTAAATGCGGGTATCAGGTACGTTTAAGAAATACGAATTAAATAATGAAAAGTTTTATTTTATTAAATCCTGAATATTTCGGATTTTTGGTATTAAAATATATATTTTTTGATAAATTTTGATGCGTGACTGGTTCGTTATTTTTATAGAAAACGAAACATAAAAATCTTTAAAGGCGAGTCAGGACACGTGCATGCTAAGTTAATCGCTGAGTTTCATTTATTCTGCTATGTGGCACCAACTTATTGGATTAAAAATAAATAAATAATAATAATAAATAAATAACAAAAGAAACAACCCCCTCTTCATTCGGTCGCCTATTTTTCTCTCCTTTCTCATCTCTCGATCGATTCCTCTGTTCTCTCTCACTATAATCTCTCTCATCTCTAATCTCTCTTCATCTCTCTCTTCCTCTCCCCGATTTCTCTTCTCCTCTTTCTTTGTTCCGCCAATGCTCGGTTCTGCCGCCTTACTTCGGTACTTTTTCGGCCGCCTTTTTCCGGTTACTAGCCTCGACTCCTTCCTGTTAATATATATATATATATATATACATACTTTTGTGTATATATGTGTTAGGTAAAGCTGTGTGTGTGTGCACGCTATTGGGTGTCTGTGTGTGTGCCGCAGTTTTGGCGGTGTGTGTGCAGCGCGTATGCGCGTGAGGTGCTCTGTGTTGTAACTGTGGTTTTGTTCTATATTATTTTTAATTCGAATAATTAATTTAATTACAGGGATTATTTGACTCATTTCGTGATAATAAAATAATGATTTTGTGCAGGAAAATAATATGATAAATCGGTGAAATTCGTGTTGGACATCCATTATAAACGGGAACCCGCGAATTTTATCGCCGTCGGCGAGCCGACGGTGGATAATGTGATTAATTCTGAGTTCTAAATTATTAATAAATAAAATTAGATGCAGAAGTAATTTCGAAACGAAAAATAAAATCTTGTTATTATAAATCGTACCGGTGTTTGGGATTGTGAATTGGATTGTTGTTCTGGATTTGACGTCGAATTGATTCGACAGGTAGGTCGATAAACAAAGGAGACGCTGCCCGATTTTCGGGAAATTAATTCCGAAAATACGGGAACATAACCTATAATTATCGGAGACATCGAATGAGGATATATAATTATATTTAACAAAACCTGATTAAGTGTTGAGACAAAATATTATATAAATAATCGATTACCCTATTTGTTATTCCCTTACAATACAACAAGAATGTAATTCTCGCTTCTTTTCAAGATTTTAAAATAGTTCTAACTTAATACATATAACAGTGTTTGATTTACTTTAGTGCGGAATAGAAAGATAATGGAAATCAAAACACTAAGTAATAAAACACAAGCTTTAAAACTTTCTGGTGGATTAGAAAGTATCCACCAGATATATATATATATATATATATATATCAGTTTGAGAACTCTGTAAAGCTTTTAATGGCTGACAGCTGCTTTACAAGTAGAACAAACAAACTACAGAGAAATCCTTACAGAATACAACTTGATATATTTCTCTAGAAAATGTATTTTCTTCGTTAGTTATTCTACTAGCTACACTTGGTTTATATATCACCAAGTATACATGATAGTAGGACAAGATAATAAAACAAAACATATCTAGTCTAACTCCATGTTGCTTCACTATTCTATTCCACCATCTTTGAATATCTTCACATTTGCATGGAAATGGTAATGCTTCTTTGTTCTCAAAATCCTACTTAACAGGCTGCCACATTTCTTTTGAAAACACCCAACACATGTGACTGTGTTGTAACTGTCAACAACTATTTTGAATTTGATCATCCGTCGGGACTATGTTTGTCATCCGTCGGGAACTTTGTTGATCATTCGTCGGGAGTCTTATAGATCATCCATCGGGAGTCTATTTGCCACTTGACTCTATTTCACTTATACAGAATTACAAGACATCTCATATTTATAATTAGTCAACCTATTCTGCATATCAATCTAGTAGTCAACATGACTTAAACACTCCTACAGAATCTACACATTGTAGCTTGCAGAAATGTGTTACAATCTTATTGTTATATAAGCTACACTGTCGATGGATGTCAAATTGTCATCCGTCGGGACTATAAAGTTCATCCGTCGGGATTATATTAGATCATCCGTCGAGAGCTACAAAATTTCACTAAGTTAAATCTACTAAGGTGTTTTGTTTGACTTATCATCAAGTTCACAACATATTCTTAACAATCTCCCCCAATTTATGTCTACTGGAATTGTAGCCATAAATTAAGAGAAACTTGATGATAACAAAACCTCCTAAAAATACAGATTAAAAAGTGGTAGATAAAACTGATAAGTGCTACAATATTCATTGAAAATTGAACAAAGCAAAGTGTACAAAGAGTTCTCACAATCATTTTCAAGATGCTCCTCTAGTCTGAGCAGATGATTCTATTTCCTTGATTGTCTGGATTTTTTCCCAAGCTTCCTGTTGTTTTCTTCTATTTGATTATGGAGTTGTCTGTGGAATTCAAGTTCATCAGCTTCAGATAGATCCAGAATTTCTTACATTTCTAATAGAGTCTCATTGCTAGAGATACTCAATTGGTCATCCAGTCTGAAGAATCTTCTAACTCCCTTATCATCTATGAATTCTATCAGCCAATAAGGCCTCAAATGCACTCTCTTTCCTGTGAAGGGAATTGATAGAGTTTTTGTAAGTGCATTTTTGGCTTTATTACTCCTTAGCTCTTCAATCTTCTTTAGAACCAATCTCCTTGCAGTCACATTAAATCCAAAGTTCTTCTTGAAGGATGAGTAGATCTTTATTAGTACATAACAACTTTCTTCATGAATCATGTGAAGAGGCCATGTGATTTCTCTCCCTCCCTTGTACTTGAATATCAGCCTTTCAGGAAGATGTCTGTGAGCATCAATCCCTCTTACCTCTTCCAATTCATCCAAGTAGAGGTTCAAATCTGAAAACTCCTTGATATCACAGATATACAAAAGATCTTCCTTGTTGACTATGGGTTGAGATTTGGTTAGGGTCTTGGATCTAAGAGTCACAAGCTTCACTTTTTTGGTTGCTCTAATCTTTGTCTTCTTTGGCTTGTTGAAGATAGGTAAGTTGAATTCAAGAATTGGCATACTTTCCCAGTCTATTGGCTCATCGTTGGGAATAATAGGCTCTCCATGAAAGTTCTTTGTTGGATCCACCTTGAATTCCTCATGCTACACTGAGGGCTTGGATGTTTGAGTTGAAGTTGTAGACTGTTTGGGAATGTAGTCTTCCATTTCCTCATCACTGAAGTCCAATTTTTTTAGAATGAAGCTTGTATCAGAATTTTCTTTTCTGTGGAGGTTGTAGACTGTTTGGGAATGTTCTTTGTTGATCTTGAGCTTCAGTAATCACAAGTGGTTTTTCAGAAATCTCAGTTGTAGATTTGACAGCTTGAAGTTTGGCCAAGATAGCAGCTTGCTCCTTCTTTTGTTTGAGCTTCTTAGCATCTAAGGCAGCCTGCTTCTTTTCTTGCTTGATCCTTTCTTTCTCATCCTTATTAGCTTCTACAAACAAAGGGTGTCCAGCTACCACACAGATTTCTTTTCCATTCGTGTAGATTTGGGCAATTATCTTCTTTTGAGCTGAATCAGATGGATCTTTGTAAAATGCAATTGACCTTGCTAACAGCTTCTTTCCATCTGGCCTAGGTGACTCAAACAAAAGATCCACAAGATTTTTTTCTGAGAACTTTGAATAGTTCCTTTTAGGCTTCAGAATTAAATTGGCTTTTGGAGATTTGATGCATGAGGTTTGGCCTTTTTCCAAGCTACCTAGACTAATTTCATTCACAGAGATTTGTTTGACTTGAGAATTGTGATGAAAAGTCTTGTCTGGTTTCTGTAGCTGACAAAATTTCTTCTGAATATCTGCATCGATCTTCTTCCATTTTTCATCTAGTTCCTTCTTAGCTGCTGCTACATCAATCTTTGTCAGTTTGTCATTTAATTCCAGTTTTATTGCTGCTAGATTGATGAGATCAATGCTATCCATAGCTGGTGGCTTAGTGAAAGAAATTGCTGGCACAATTACTTTGCTGACTTGAATGTTGAGCTGTTTCTCCCCCTCACTTGGTGAACCTTTCTCCCCCTTTTTGTTAACATCAAGTTGTTGAGAAGAAGGGAGTTGTGCAGCCACCAACTGTTGGAGCAGAGTAGTCTGAGCCTCTTGATTTACAAGTATGTTGGCCAATGACTTCTCCATATTAGACAACCTAGAGTCCATGGCCTCAACTTTTCTATTTAAATCAGTTTCCTTCCTCAATTTCTGAGCTATCTCAGTCATGGTGGTTCCAGGAAGTCTAGCATCCAACCTTGCTATGAAATCCTGTTTGACATCAGAAATTTCTTGCTTCATTTCATCCATACTTTGACTGTGTTGGAGATCTTGAATCTTGTACACTGTAGAGCTTCAAGATGTGTTGTAAGTAACCTTTTAGTGCTGGCACTTGTGGATGCTTGAATGGTTGATTGGGTGTCATGAATAAGCTTGAATAATGTGGATTGGAGATGTAAATATGAACATTCTTTGGTTAGCGCCCAGGAAGGAATGTCTGCATCTCCCCCTATGCCCATGCTGTCATCCTCATCATCCCCAAAAGAGTCTTCATCCAGTTCAAACTCATTGCCAGTTGTAGATGGCATAGCAGTGATTGCATCCTTTGCCCTTTATAGAGAAGCAGTTGTCTGCACTAGGTTCAGCATCTTCTCAGCATCCTCATTGCCTTGTTCATCTAGAGTTTGATAAGCTGAAATAGGATGAGTAAATGTCTCAGCATCCAGGGAGATAGAATCTATGACATCTTGATATCCTTGCTGAAATAGTCTCTTCCTTTCTGCATCATTGATATTCATTGACTCACTAGCAATGGTGTCCACCCTTATAACTCATGTACATACATTTCTCTTATGATCTCTCTTTTGTTGCATCAAGGGCTCCCCTTGGCTCACCACCCTCATACCCTCACCTTCACCTTCTAAGGTGGGACTCCTCTCACTCTCTTTTGCCAGGCTGAAAGAAATAGCCTACATGAGTTCACTTTTTTCCTCTCCTTTTGCTTGGGAACAACCCAGCCTCTCACTCATTTCACTCCCTTCCCTCAGTCCTAAGAGTGATTGTACAACTACTAACTCATCTACACTAGTCACAATTATTAAATTTTCAGTGTGTGTAGAGAGTACCGATGGATGAGGAACATCCATCGGGATAGTAGTTAGGCTAGCCGATGGATGACTTCTGTTAGGCACATCCGTCGGGATACAATCACTAACCGATGGATGAACAATATCCATCGGAATAGAAGAAATGAATGAGTTTGGAGTGGAGACTATTGTAGACTCTGTGCAGATTGATGAAAATTTAGGCACATATGTCTCAGATGTCTCAATAGATCCTGAAAGAATTGGAAAGTGAGCCAATAAATCATCTAAAAGATGATGCTCACTTGCACTAGATTTTGGCTTCCCCAACAAAGTTAAAGAAGGGGAATCAGGAATTGATGTGTTAATCATATCCACATCCAGAGAATTTGTGGGAGAGTTTGGTGTTTGAGGTGCTTCCATTACTAAAGATTTTGGTTGTGACTCCATATTTATTGGAGCCACATCAAGCTGAATTTGAGATGGTGCAATGACTGAGTCTTTTGCTCCAGTTTGCACTATATGTGTTCCATGTGCCTCCCCAAGGGTTTTGGATCTCTTCTTTTTGGCATAGGTTTGAGGTGAACTTGTGTCCCTTACCCTCTTGGCATGTGCTCCTGGTTGGGAGCTTGTTTCAATAGCGACATCCTTTTGAGATGATGAAGCTAGAATTGTGCTAATTTCCTTATTAATCACCACAGTTTGTTGGGAAACTGTGGTGTGGCTAGGCTTGGGTGCACTCACCTCTCCAACCTTATCCTTAGGATTTCTTTGACTTTTACCCTGTCCCTCACCCAACTCACTACCCTGCACACTCCCCTCTTTAGGTTTGGTAGATTTTGCAACTGGATTCTTTTAAGAGAAACCCGAGGGGGCTTTCTTTGTTTTGGATTTTGAAGATTTTGATTTGGTAGCTTGGGTAGGCATCTGTTGGTTCATTAACACAGATGCCATAGCTACACTTAAAGACAAAGAAATATGCGAGGTTGGAAGAGTGAAGATAGTGATGCTTACCTCACTTACCTGAGGGCCCTCCATGATTGGAAAGTAGAAGAGGGGCACCTCTTTGTGGTGACTTTCTCTGTTGAGATATGTAATGATTGTCCTTTCTTAAACCCAACAATTCAGTTTATTGGGTTCTTAATAGCAATATTCTCAATAAGATGGTTAGCAAGCATCATAAAGAATCTAACATAATATACACTTTTACCTCTCTTATTAACTTCCCCTAACTTATAACCTAACTCAAACATGATCATGTCACTGAAATTAAAGTACTTATCAGTAACTAACATATAAAGCATGTTAAGCATGACAATATTAATAGAATCAAAATTACTTACTTTACAAGAAAACACTTTGGTAACTCCATCACACAAATAACTCCACTCTTTTCTAAGACCTAGCCTCCTAATCTCACTTAACTTAGAGGTAGAGAGAGCATAGCCAATAGAATTAAGCATGGTAACTAAATTAGCATCTATGTGTGGAACAGTAGTAGTGTTATCTGGAATTCTAAAGCATGCTTTGATAATGTCACTATTATGCAATGCTCCTTACCTTTAATGGTGAGAGTTATGGTTTTGTCTGAAGACTGGTACACAACAGTTATTTATATATCCTCCACAACTTCACAGTTGATTGTGGATGATTCCAGCATAGCATAATTGAGTTTGCAATTTTTCACAAAATCCATCTTTTTGTGAAAGTCTTCAGATGCCAGAATTTCCTTGTTCACAAGAGCTACAAAGTTGTTCTTTTCATAGATGAATCCAGACTGAGACATGATTTTGACTACTGGTGCCATTGTTAAAATAGAGAATTTTCAGAAAGAGAGAGAGTATTTGCTTTGGAGAAGAAGAAAGTTAGAGCAATTGATTTGAGAATGATAAAAGAAAAGAATGAAAATGAATCTTGCTTTTATACTATCTCAGAAATAAACTGTCAAAAGTAATAAAGTGAAATAAAGTAACCAATCAAAATAGCCCAAAATAGCCGTTTAAAATAAATAAACTGTCAAAATTCTGTCAATTATCCGTCGTGTTATACTTACAGACTGTAAGTATATCCGATGGATAATGTTCAGAGTTCCAACAGCTAAGATTGAGAAAATTTGACAGATGAGAATAAAACAATTATCCGTCAGGTATAAAATAATCCAGAAAAGTAATTGATTTTTATTAAGAAATTCTATTCCGACGGATGATCAAACTCGATGGATAATGAGCATCCGTCGGGATGTAAATTTTGACTTAGCCAAAATTTCATCTAATCAGAAAAATTAATTAAGTTTCTGGATGCATCATAACTTGCAAGAAAATATCTGAAATGATTTAAGAATAAATAAGCATACCGAACTCACTTACCAACCTTGAAAAGGCGGATTCATCAAGTGGCTTGGTAAAGATATCTGCAAGCTGCTTTTCACTTGGAACAAAATGAAGTTCCACAGTACCATTCATCACATGTTCCCTAGTAAAGTGGTACTTTATGTCTATGTGCTTTGTTCTTGAATGCTGTATGGATTCTCAGTGATGGCAATTGCACTTGTGTTATCACAGAAAATGGGAATTTTGTCCACTTGTAGACCATGATCCAACAATTGGTTTTTCATCTACAAAATTTGTGTACAGGAACTACCAGCATCAATATATTCAGCTTCAGCTGTAGAAGTAGAAACTGAATTTTGTTTTTTACTGAACCAGGACACAAGCTTGTTTCCTAAAAATTAACAGGTACCTATTATACTTTTTCTATCAATTTTACAACTTGCATAATCTGCATATGAATAACCAGTTAGATCAAAACTAGAATCCTAGGGTACCAAATGCCAAGTTTTGGTGTTCCCTTGAGATATCTGAAAATTCTCTTAATAGTTACTAAATGAGATTCTCTAGGATCAGCCTAAAATCTAGCACAAAGACAGGTAACAAACATTATATCTGGTCTACTAGCTGTTAAGTACAGAAGTGAGCCAACCATACCCCTATAGCTTGAAATATCCAAAGACTTTTCAGTAGTGTTTAATTCAAGTTTAGTTGCAGTAGCCATGAGAGTTTTTACAGATGTGCAATCCATTAGATCAAACTTCTTTAAGAGATCATAAATATATTTGGTCTGACTAATGAATATTCCATCACTAACTTGCTTAACTTGTAAACCAAGAAAGTAAGTTAGTTCTCCCATCATGGTCATTTCATACTTACATTGCATCAGTTTGACAAACATTTTGCAAAGTTTTTCATCTGTAGAGCCGAATATTATATCATCTACATAAATTTGAACAAGTATACTAGAGCCATTAACATTTCTGAAGAATAAAATTTTATCAACAGTAAATCTTATGAAGTAATTTTCCAAAAAAAACTTTAACAAAGTCTCATACCAGGCTATATGTGCTTACTTCAATCCATAAAGTGCTTTCAAAAGATAGTAGACATATTTTGGAAAATTTGGATCTTCAAAACCAGGAGGCTGACAGACATAGACTTCCTTCTCCAAATCTCCATTCAGAAAGGCATTTTTGACATCCATTTGATAGACCTCGAAATTGGCATGAGCTGCATATGCTGAGTAAATTATGATGGCTTCAAGTCTTGCAACAGGAGCAAAAGTTTCATCAAAATCTATTCCTTCTTTTGACAGTAGCCCTTAACAACCAATCTAGCTTTGTTCCTGACCACTATGCCATTTTCATCCATCTTGTTTCTCAATACCCACTTGGTATCAATTGGATTCTTTCCTTTAGGTTTGGGTACCAGCTTCCACACCTTGTTCCTTTTAAATTGGTTTAGCTCCTCCTGCATAGCTAAAACCCAATCAGGATCAAACAAAGCTTCTTCTACCTTCTTTGGTTCTTCTTTGGAAAGAAAGCTTCTATATAGACATTCTTCTTGAGTTTCTCTCCTTGTTTGAACTCTAGAAGATGCATCACCAATGATGAGCTCAAAAGGGTGATCTCTAGTCCATTTTCTTTGTTGAGGTAGATTAGTTCTAGATGAAGAGGTCTCATTGTTGTCTTGATGTGTGACTGAGTTTTGATTATGAGAAACTCCCCCTGAGTTTGTGAATCTTTGATTTGAGAAAAGGGTAATATATGTAGGTGATCTATTCTGACTCTCAGCCTCTCTTATTGTTCGGACGGATGATGCTCTTTGTATCTCGACGGATGAAGCTGATTGTCTTCCGACGGATGAGGCAGATTGTCTACTGACGGATAAAGCATTTTGTAACTCGACAGATGTTGAATTATGTGCTTCATTAGTTGTAGATTTTTCTGCATTATCCTTAGCCAATGTCTCTTGATCACTTTCATCATCACTATCATCATCAACCATCTCCACATTATCAAACTTGAGGTTTTCATGGAAATATCCATCTTGCAGTCCTTCAATCTTTTTATCATCAAACACAACATGTTTGAATTCCATAATAATGTTGGTTCTTAGATTGTAGACTCTATATACTTTTCCAACAACATATCCAACAAAGATTCTTTCATCTGCTTTAGCATCAAACTTTCCATGTTGATCAGTTTGATTCCTTAAGATATAACATTTGCAGCCAAAGACATAAAGAAAATTTAGAGTTGGCTTCCTATTCTTGAACAATTGGTAGGGTGTCATGCACTTTTCTTGATTAACCAAAGATATATTCTGAGTGTGTAGAAGGCAGTATTCACAGCTTCAGCCCAAAAATATATTGATAAGTTTGATTCTTCAAGCATTGTCCTTGCAGCTTCAATAAGAGATCTGTTCTTTCTTTCCACTACTCCATTTTTTTGTGGAGTTCTTGCTGCAGAAAATTCATGCATAATCCTATTCTCTTCACAAAATGATCTTTCACAGAATTCTCGAACTCAGTTCGTCACTCCTAATTCTTCTTACTTTAAAGTCAGGATGATTGTTGACTTGCCTTATATGATTGATGATGATTTCACTAGCTTCATCTTTGGACTTTAGAAAATATGTCCAAGAGAACTTTGAGAAATCATCCACAATTACTTGGCAAAATCTTTTTCTTGAGATGGACAACACATTGACTGGTCCAAAAAAATCCATGTGCAACAATTGCAAAAATTCTTTAATTATTGAATCAAGCTTCTTTCTGAATGATGCTTTGAACTTATTTCCTTTCTGGCAGGCATCACACAATCCATCCTTAGTAAACTCCACTTGAGGAATACCTCTAACCAGTTTTTTGTTGACAAGCTCATTCATGGTCTTCAAGTTTAGATGGGACAGTTTCTTGTGCCATAGCCAACTTTAATCTTGACTTGCTTTACTGAGAAGACAAGTTACTGATTCTGCATTTGATGAGTTGAAGTAAGCTAAGTACACATTTCTTTTTCTCACTCCAGCGAGAACCACTTTGTTGTTCTTTGTTTTTCACAACACAGGCTTCTGAATTGAAAGTAACTGAGTTGCCCTTATCACAAAGCCGGCTGATACTCAACAAATTATGCTTGAGACCATCCACTAGGGCAACCTCTTCAATGATGACATTATCTTTTGAAATAAACCATATCCCACTATATAACCTTTGTTGTCATCTCCAAAAGTGATACTTGGGCCAGCTCTTTCCTTGAACTAAGTGAGCAGGGTAGAATCTCTAGTCATGTGCCTTGAGCAACCACTATCCAGATACCTAAGATTCTTTCTATTTCCCTGCACACATCAAAATCAAATCAAGTTGATTTTGGTACCCAAGTTTCCTTGGGTCCTGCCTTGTTAGCTTTATTTTTTGGTTTCTTAGGTTTGATCATATTTGACTTGAGAATTTTTGAATCATCCTTAGTCATTTGAGTTGGACCTTTGAAACCAGTCATTAAAACAGAATTATCATGCACATTTTGATTAACAGGAAGAGTCATGCTATTTGCAAACATATTATTCCAGTAAGGCATGTTAAATGGCATTTGAGGCATATTAAATGTAGCATAATAAGGATTAGGTACAAATGGCATATTAACAAATTGTGCATTCATATTCTGAGTAGACATAGCATTCATAGGCATGGTAGGCATGGCATTAATGTTGGGAAAAGAAGAGGATGCAGACATGGGAGTAGGCATGGCAAGCTTGCAATTAACAGACAGATGATTAACACTACCACACTTAACACATATTTTTCTTGGTGCATATTTATCAGGTGTATAGTTGTTATGTTTGTTAATTCCTACTTCCCCGTTTCTATTGTTTCTCTTTTTAGTTTCTTTTTAACCTCAATCTTTTCTAATCTGTCATTCAATTGCTTGATAGACTGATGAACAACATTTACTTTCTTTTCTTTTCTGGCTTGACTTGATTCTCCTGGAATAAAGTTCTTAGAAACTGATTCATATTTCTCATTCAACTTAGCTAGCTTAGCTTTGCTAACTGGTTTACTCACAGCCGACGGATGTGGCTCCTTATCACTCGACGGATAATCCTTTTGATTATCCTGATTTTCATCATCCGTCGAGTCCACATCTGTAAACAATCCTTCAACCAAATTAGACTCAAGCTTCTCTTTACTCTTCTTCCAGGCTGCATCACAAACGGACTCAATACCTTAAACTTTATTGATTTGAGCATGAACATCTCTAGATGTTTTCCATGCCTTAATCAATACCTTGCTCTATTTCAAGCTCATAGGTTTTCAAGATGCCATACAGTCTCTCCAAGGTGAACTCCTTATAATCTTGTGAATTTCATGAAGGGTTTTTAGCACATAAACGCAACGAAAACGTAAATTTAAATCTTAAGAAAAAAATGAAACCCTCTGCAGGATCCATGTGAAAAATAATATTTAATTCGTAGTTCAGTATGTTTACCTTAAGAAGCTTTACGTTAATGGAAAGATGGAGGTCTTTAATAGCGATCCAAGAATGATGAGCGGAGATCCCTAGCAGCTGCTCCTCAAGTGTGAAACAATCCACCGGTATCCACAAAGAGATCAATGTAATGGAGGAGGAAGAGGTTGAGAGAATTAGTTGTCTCCCTCTATTTCTACTTTAGAATTAGGGTTTTTATTTGGGTTAAGGCAAATAGGGTTTATAATAGTATATTTATAGGCAAAATTTTCAGCTGAAAATTTTCCATAAAATATTATTATTATTAACCCTTTAATTGATTATTCTTATTAACCAATTAACTAATAATTAAAACACCTTTTAATCATTAATCCCTTTTCTAAACACTTTAGAAAAATAATTCTCTCACTTGATTTAATTTTCAAAATTAAATTCTTAATTAATAATATTAAGAACTTTTCTTAATTAATCTATAATTAATTAAATCTCATTTAATCAATTATTAAATTTGCTAATTAATTATTTATTTCACAAATAAATAATTATCAGTCATTATTAATTAATTCCTCCACATTAAATCATTCTCTTTTATGGTGTGACCCTGTAGGTTCAATATTAAGCCGGTAGTAGAAATAAATAATAATAAAACTATTTTATCATTATTTATATAAATTCTCTAATTCATTAAATATGATTAATTAATTAATCATATTTATTCTACATCGTGAGGGATACTTCTCAGCATATCGCGACTATCCGGATAATACGAATTCACTGCTTAGAATACCAAGAACCCATTCAGTGAATAGTTACCGTACAATCAATTCCTTCTACCCTGCAATGTCACGATTAAATACAAGGCATGGAACTTGTGTCAAACCTATCTTATTTAATCATATGCTTTCCCATTCACTATGCTTAGTTCTAATTAATGTAAATTAGAAACTGCTTTCTAATTTCATTCACTCTGGCCAGAGATTCCTGAACTAGCATTAGTGGATCAGCATTGAACATTCTCTTCCTTCACTGGAAAGGGTAGATCCTTTATTGATCATACACTATCTTCGTGTACAAATTCCTACACCCAGTAGAGCCCTTATTATTGTCCCTAGAGACTAAGAACTAAAGCAAATTATAGTTCAGTGTACACAAGATGACTATGATGACCTCAAATCTAAGGATACTTGTACAACTATCACTATGTGAACATCTGCTGACACATGAGTGAACTCCATCAATTGTTCAGCTGTGTGAGTCATGTTCAGTGAACTTATTCTATAATAAGCACCTACATACTAGCTATAGTGTCACCACACAAATGTCTATGAGAACAAACATCCTTCATAATGAAGCAAGCATAGTATGTACCGATATTTGCGGATTACTAATTACCAGTTAGTAATCCTACGACCAGGAAATATTTAAGTTCAGAGTTATCATCTTTTAGGTCTCATTATTATGATCTCATCATAATCCATAAAAAGCTTTACTATAAACTATGGTATATCTTATTTAAACACTTAAATAGATAAAGCCCGCAATAAAACCAAAACAAGTCTTTTATTAATATCAATGAAATCAAAACAGATTACATAAAAGTTATTCCTAAATCATCATACATGATTGGACTTAGGACACATCTCTTTCAATCTCCCACTTGTACTAAAGCCAATCACTCTGGTATCTAATACCCATCTTGTCTTTACGACGATCAAAGTGACTTTGAGAAAGTGGCTTTGTTAAAGGGTCTGCTATGTTGTTATGTGTGTCAACTCTCTTGACGTTGACATCTCCTCTTTCAACAATCTCCCTAATCTGATGAAAGCGTCGCAAAATATTTCCTATAAGAAGTATGTCATCCACATACAATATAAGAAATGTTACCGCGCTCCCACTAACCTTTTTGTAGACACATGGTTCATCTATGTTTTTGATAATACCAAATTCTTTGATTGTCTCATCAATACGGATGTTCCATCTATGAGAAGCTTGCCTTAAACCATATATGGTTCGCAGCAGCTGACACACTAGGTGTTCATTTCCCTTGGAAAAAAAACCCTCTGGCTGTGTCATATACACTTCCTCTTCAAGTTCCCCATTGAGGAAGGCCGTTTTCACGTACATTTGCCAGATCTCATAGTCGTAGTAAGCAACAATCGCAAGCAAAATCCGAATTGATTTTAACAGGGCTACAGGCGAAAAAGTTTCATCAAAGTCAATCCCTTGCCTTTGTTTGAATCCTTTTGCCACGAGCTTGGCCTTATAGGTCTCCACCTAGCCATCTGCTCCAATCTTTCTTTTGTATACCCACTTGCACCCAATAGGCTTAACACCTTCAGGCACCTTAACCAGAGGCCATACTTGGTTGGTATACATAGATTCTATTTCAGATTTCATGGCACTATGCCATTTCTATGAGTCAACACTACTCATAGCCTCATTATAGGTCACAGGGTCATCATCATCAATGATTGACAACTCATTGTCATTCTCAATGACAAGGCCATAATACCTCTCAGGTTGGCGAGACACTCTCCCTGACCTACGAATGGGCTGTTCCACAAAAGGTTGTTTAGTCTGAATAGGTGTTTTCACTTGATCCGTAGTAGTTTTGCTTCTTGAACTTCATCAAGTTCAATTTTGTTCCCACTGTTTCCTTCAAGGATAAACAGCTTTTCCAAGAAGGTAGCATGTCTGGAAACAAACACCCGATGATCGGTGTAAAAGTAATACCCTAAAGTCTCTTTAGGATATCCCACAAGATTACATTTTAGGATCGAGATTCCAGCTTATCTGGGTCAACTTTCTTGACATAAGTTGGACATCCCCAAATCTTAACGTGTTTAAGACTCAGTTTCCTTTCTTTCCATATCTCATATGGAGTTTGAGGAACAGATTTGGAAGGCACCTTATTCAGTAAATATGCTGAGGTTTCCAATGCATAACCCCATAGGAATACTGGAAGATTCGCATAGCTCATCATGGACCGAACCATGTCTAATAAAGTTCGATTTCTCCTTTCAGATACCCCATTCAACTGTGGAGTATATGGAGGAGTCCACTGGGAGACTATACCATTTTCTTTGAGATAAGCTAGAAACTCTCCATTCAAGTATTCACCACCTCGATCTGATCGAAGAGTTAAAATACTATGTTTGGTTTGTTTCTCCACTTCATACTTATATTCTTTGAACTTTTCAAAGGCTTCAGACTTGTGTTTCATCAAATACACATATCTGAATCTAGATCGATCATCTATGAAAACAATAAAGTATGAAAATCCACCCATGGCTTGCGTAGACATTGGTCCACATACATCTGTGTATACCAATCCTAGCATATCTGCAGCCCTCTCTCCATGTCCACTAAATGGAGATTTGGTCATTTTACCTAATAGACAAGACTCGCATGTAGGATACGATTCAAAATCAAAGGGGTCAAGTAACCCTTCCTTATGCAATGTCCGCAGTCTATTTTCACTAATATGACCAAGTCCGCAGTGCCACAAGAAAGTGAGATTTTCATCATCCCTTTTTCTTTTATTAGTATGTTCAATTTGTAGTAAATTATGCTCTACGTCACATACATACAGACCATTATTTAAAATACCACTTCCATAAAGAACGTTATCTCTAAGAATTGAACATTTATTATTCTGAATAACAAACGAAAATCCAGCCAAGTCTAACATGGAATAGATATAATATTCCTCACAATCGAGGGAACAAAATAACAATTATTTAGAATAATAGTCTTGCCCATAGGCATATGTAAATTAAATGATCCTACAGCTTCAGCAGAACCTCTTGCTCAATTTCCCATCCGTAGAATCACCTCCTCTTCTTCAAGAGTCCTACTTCTCCTTAATCCCTGCAACGAATTACAAATATGAGAACCATAGGCGGTATCTAATACCCAAGTAGAAATTTGACTTAGTGACATATTAACTTCGATCATGAACATACCTGAATCAGAAGCGGTAGTCTCACTACCCTTCTTCTTCTTCAATTCTGCAAGCTAAACCTTGCAGTTCCTCTTACACTGCCCCACCTTGTTACAGTGAAAGCAAACAACTTTGCTCTTGGGGACTTAGCTTTTGGTGGAACCGGCTTTTTCTCACCTAGTTTCTTCTTCTTGGAAGGGTTCTTCTTCCTTTTATTAGGATTGTAACCTTCACCAATTAGAAGAACAGAACTCTTCTTAGGGGGAAAATTCGATTCCGCAGTCTTCAACATGTTGTGGAGTTCAGGCAGGCTGACATCCAGCTTATTCATGTGAAAGTTCACAACAAACTGCGAGAACGAACTCAGAAGTGATAGCAAGAACAAGTCTTGGCTCAGCTCCCCATCCATGGCAAAACCAAGTTGTCCAAGACGTTCAATCAAATTAATCATCTTAAGTACATGGTCATTCACAGATGATCCCTCAGATATCCTACAACCGAACAGCTCCTTCGATATCTCATATCGAGCTGTCCTCCCTGCCACATCATACAACTCTTGTAGATGTATAAGGATAGTGTGAGCATCCATATGCTCATGTTTCTTCTGTAGCTCAATGTTCATGGAAGCTAGCATCATGCATTGAGCAACATTTGCATCATCTATCCACTTACGATACACAACATGCTCATCATTATGTGCATCGCTAGCAGGTTCAGTAGGCTTAGGTGAGTCAAGCACATATTCCAGCTTCTCAACCCTGAGAACAATTCTCAAGTTTCGAAGCCAGTCAGCAAAATTAGGACCAGTCAACTTGTGAGCATCTAGTATACTACGGAGTGATAGTGCAGAAGACATAACAAATATAGTAAATATGTAAATGATGAACACATAACAACACTTAGCAAATATTCAATTTCATTTCAAAACACTATATGAATCGGGTCTTTATTCATAAGTGGCTTCCACTAGTTTATCTAATTTATACAACCCCTAAGTGAAAATTAAGCATTCATAATGCTAGTGGGAATAGGGATCCTACATTCCATCACACAACCTCGACTGTAGCACGAAACGTCATGTGATGTTCAATAGGCAGACAACTCTTGTCAATTACATCTTATGTTATTCCCTAATAAAACTTTAGCCTCTTGAATAATTGAGTCACGGCTGTAGCACGACAAACTCAATATTCTAAGTCAAGTCTAACCCAACATTTCGTACAATTGAATCAGTCTCCGACGGCCCACGGTTGTAGCACGTAACGACCTTTAGATTCTAATTCAATGTACACATCTTTATGTAATAGACAAGTATTTCTTATTTCAAAATCAAAGCCCTCGACTGTAGCATGAAACGACAATGATTTAAAAATAAGAACTACTTTCTACCATGTTGGAAGGCTTTGACCGACACAAGCCCGTTGTGTCATTGGCCAATTACTACTTGATATTATTTAATTTTAGAGGGATTATATTATGTTACAATAATAATCATATTATAAAGAGATTCTTCCTTTTAAATTAAATATTTCAAATCAATAATCGATAATCAGATGATTTCCAGATCGGGGGGAGCATTGTCAAGAGGCATCACTTAATACCCCTTTCTTACCGATAGAAATCTGCTTTTGACAAAATCATCCTTTCTCTCAATATTGAAAATTCATATTTAATTACGTGTTTTATAAACACAAGAATCTCATGATTGTATTCATAATATTATTGTTAAGGCAAGAAACGATTCCTATTCTAGATTTTCTAGAGCACGCCTTATATTAATTTAAGTTCACCTAAATCTATCATCGTATGGTAAACATAGGCATATATCTCATATATAAAATTAAATAAACAAGCAATTGTAAAGTGCAATAAAGTAAATGTGTTTGGTTATGGCCCCATCCTATGTGATCTTTATCAAGCTCATGATAAAGATCAAGTTCAATCTAATATGGTGATGGAAATAAATACAACTACTTATTACATAAGTCTTCTTCTTTGTTTAGACTTCTTGTATGCCTCGTCTTCTTCTTTGTATCACCTCCATTGGATAGCCTTCTTGAGTCTTCAATTACATTACATGATTGAAAGTAAAACTAATCTAATGAACTTACAAGAATAACTCGAGTTACATTCGAAATTTATGATTACAAAGATTGACGACATGCAAGTCGTATTTAAAACCAAAACCAAAACCATTACACTAAGGTCGAAAGGCCATAACCATCCACCATGCTCATACAACACATAAAAGCATGTTAAAACACATAATTTGATCTTAACATATCATATTATCCATGACCTAATCATAAAAAAAATATGACAAAAATCAGAAAAATCAGAGTCAAATAAGAAAAACAAGAATCACTGTTTACGGGAAGTAAATGATGTCAAACGCCTTACAGACGAGTCGTTGATAGCTTTTGCTATCAGTTTTGTTCAGACGCTCGTTTACCTATGGAATAGGGTAATCCTTTGCGTAAATCAGACACCAGACCCAGATTTCAGCAAATCAGCAGCATCCAATTCAGAATCCGTATCTAATATGATTCTCATAATTAAAACAAACATAAATCATGTATATATCAGTATATATACAGATTACATAATCATCTTATGATTATACAACTCACATGAATATCATATATTCAAAACCATACATATATAAGCATATTATATCAACATCAAATCATGGCGAATCACGTACATGCTCATATATCGAAAACAGTTAAACACATAAACAAATTTAAAACTTTTCGCAAGTAGCTCAGATGTCATTAAACGGTTTTTAGCACATAAACCCAACGAAAACGTAAATTTAAATCTTAAAAAAAAAAAACGAAACCCTCCGCAGGATCCATGCGAAAAATAATATTTAATTCGTAGTTCAGTATGTTTACCTTAGGAAACTTTACGTTAATGGAAAGATGGAGGTCTTTAATAGCGATCCAAGAATGATGAGCGGAGATTTCTAACAGCTGCTCCTCAAGTGTAAAGCACTCCACCGGTATCCACCAAGAGATCAATGTAATGGAGGAGGAAGAGGTTGAGAGAATTAGTTGCCTCCCTCTATTTCTACTTTAGAATTAGGGTTTTTATTTGGGTTAAGACAAATAAGGTTTATAATAGTATATTTATAGGCAAAATTTTTTAGCGGAAAATTTTCCATAAAATTTTATTATTATTAACCCTTTAATTAATTATTCTTATTAACCGATTAACTAATAATTAAAACACATTTTAATCATTAATCCCTTTTCTAAACACTTTAGAAAAATAATTCTCTCACTTGATTTAATTTCTAAAATTAAATTCTTAATTAATAATATTAAGAACTTTTCTTAATTAATTTATAATTAATTAAATCTCATTTAATCAATTATTAAATTTGCTAATTAATTATTTATTTCATAAATGAATAATTATCAGCCATTATTAATTAATTCCTCCATCATTAAATCATTCTCTTTTATGGTGTGACCCTGTAGGTTCAATATTAAGCCGGTAGTAGAAATAAATAATAATAAAACTATTTTATCATTATTTATATAAATTCTCTAATTCATTAAATATGATTAATTAATTAATCATATTTATTCTACATCGTGAGTGATACTTCTCAGCATATCGCGACTATCCGGATAATACAAATTCACTGCTTAGAATACCAAGAACCCATTCAGTAAATAGTTACCGTACAATCAATTCCTTCTACCCTGCAATGTCACGATTAAATACAAGGCAGGGAACTTGTGTCAAGCCTATCTTATTTAATCATATGCTTTCCCATTCACTATGCTTAGTTCTAATTAATGTAAATTAGAAACTCCTTTCTAATTTCATTCACTCTGGCCAGAGATTCCTGAACTAGCATAAGCGGATCAGCATTGAACATTCTCTTCCTTCACTGGAAGGGGTAGATCCTTTATTGATCATACACTATCTTCGTGTATAAATTCCTACACCTAGTAGAGCCCTTATTATTGTCCCTAGAGACTAAGAACTAAACCAAAGTATAGTTCAGTGTACACAAGATGACTATGATGACCTCAAGTCTAAGGATACTTGTACAACTATCACTATGTGAACATCTGCTGACACGTGAGTGAACTCCATCAGTTGTTCAGCTGTGTGAGTCATGTTCAGTGAACTTATTCTATAATAAGCACCTACATACTAGCTATAGTGTCAACATACAAATGTCTATGAGAACAAACATCCTTCATAATGAAGCAAGCATAGTATGTACCGATCTTTGCGGATTACTAATTACCAGTTAGTAATCCTACGACCAGGAAATATTTAAGTTCAGAGTTATCATCTTTTAGGTCTCATTATAATGATCTCATCATAATCCATAAAAAGCTTTACTCTAAAGTATGGTATATCTTATTTAAACACTTAAATAGATAAAGCCCGCAATAAAACCAAAACAAGTCTTTTATTAATATCAATGAAATCAAAACAGATTACATAAAAGTTATTCCTAAATCATCATACATGATTGGACTTAGGACACATCTCTTTCATTTCTCAATGAGACAGTCATTGGCTTTCACTCCTTTGGAAGAGATCTAAGGAACTTGAGGTTAGAGTTTTTGTTTGATAGACTCTTCCATGCAACTTCAGAGCATTTAGTAGCTTTTAAAATCTACTAAATATATTAGTGAGAGACTCACTTTCTTCACAGAGGATATGCTCATATTGCTGAATCAGTAGCTGCATTTTGTTCTCCCTTACTTGCTCAGTACCATCACAGATAATTTGTATTGTGTCCCAAACCTCTTTAATTTTTTTACAATTAATGATGTTATCAAACATATCACCATCAACTCCATTGAACAATATATTCATGGCCTTCTTATCCTTCCTGACTTGCTCAATATCAGGGTCTGACCATTCATGCCTAGGTTTTGGAACAGATGGCTCATTGTCAGTTGCAACAATGATAATAAAATAATGATTTTGTGCAGGAAAATAATATGATAAATCGGTGAAATTTGTGTTGGACATCCGTTATAAACGGGAACCCGCGAGTTTTATCGCCGTCGGCGATGAGCCTCAGCGAGGCGACGGTGGACAATGATGATTAATTCTGAGTCCTAAATTATTAATAAATAAAATTAGTTGTAAAAGTAATTTTGAAATGAAAAATAAAATATTTTTATTATTAATTGTACTGGTGTTTGGGTTTGCGTATTGGATTTTTGTTCTGGATTTGACGTCGAATTGATTCGACAGGTAGGCCGATAAACAAAGGAGACACTGCCCCATTTTCGGGAAATTAAGTCCAAAAATATGGGAATGTAACCTATAATTATCGGAGACGTCGAACGAGAATATATAATTATATTTTATGAAACCTGATTACGTGTTGAGATAAGATATTTTATAAATAATCGATTACCCTATATGTTATTCCCTAACAATACAACAAGAATTACAGAAGGGGGTTGAATGTAATTCTGGCTTCTTTTCAAGATTTTAAAATAGTTCTAACTTAATACATATAACAGTGTTTGATTTGCTTTAGTGCGGAATAGAAAGATAATGGAAATCAAAACATTAAGTAATAAAACACAAGCTTTATAACTTTCTGGTGGATTAAAAGTATCCACCAGATATATATATATATATATATCAGTTTGAGAACTCTGTGAAGCTTTTAATGGCTCACAGCTGCTTTACAAGTAGAATAAACAAACTCCAGAAAAATCCTTACGGAATACAACTTGATATATTTCTATGGAAAATGTATTTGCTTCATTAGTTATTCTACTAGCTACACTTGGTTTATATATCACCAAGTTTACATGACAGTAGGACAAGATAATAAAACAAAACATATCTAATTTAACTCCATCCTTCACTACTCTATTCCGGCATCTTTGAATATCTTCACATTTGCATGGAAATTGTAATGCTTCTTTGTCCTCAAAATCCTGCTTAACAGGCTGCCATATTCCTTGTGTAAACACCCAATGCATGTGATTGTGTTGTCACTGTCAACAACAATTTTGAATTTGATCATCCGTCGGGAACTTTGTTGATCATTCGTCGGGAGTCTTGTAGATCATCCATCGGGAGTCTATTTTCCACTTGACTCTATTTCACTTATACAGAATTACAAGACATCTTATATTTACAATTAGTCAACTTATTATGCATATCAATCTAAAAGTCAACATGACTTATACAATCCTACAAAATCTACACATTGTTGCTTGCAGAAATGTGCTATAATCTTATTGTTACATAAGCTACACTCTCGATGGATGTCAAATTGTCATCCGTCGGGACTATAAAGTTCATCCGTCGGGATTATATTAGATCATCCGTCGAGAGCTACAAAATTTCACTAAGTTAAATCTACTAAGGTGTTTTGTTTAACTTATCATCAAGTTCACAACATATTCCTAACATTATTTTTAAAAACAACGAGTATACGTACTTTCCGAAAACAAATACCGAATCGAGTTTCGAAGATGTGAACCGTAATTGTTATGTGTATTTCAATAATACATATAAATACGATTCGGGACTTCATATTGAATGGGTAGATTTGATAATAAGGACGTGTTAAACTTAAACGATTATCTGAGTTAGGGTATCTCAACCCTGTAGGTCCTAGTCGGAAGACCCGAGGAATGACATCGGACTAAGAATGATCTAGTGGTTAGTCGTTGAGCTCAGCGAGGTTCCAATCAAAGGGCCTGAGTGTTGATATCGTAGCCATGATAGGATAGTGGTCTGACGATAACGACAAACGTTCAAGGCAATCTAAAAGTCAACCGATAATAGTGGCTAAAGCTTATCGAGGCAAGTATTCCTAACTTCTTTTAAAATACCGCAAATATCTCTTCATTCATATTCTAAGTTCGGAATAGTTAACTGTTTTATATTTCGCTGCAATTACTCTTAATTATACAAGTCCCTTTCATTATTGTTCCTATATTATCAATTGACCTCTTGAACAAATACTTATTATTTCGGGTTATTTGTGAACCCTGAGTTGGGATGTATTGAAATCAAAGTGATCTGACATCAAAATTACTCTACGGGATGGATGGTTACTATATATATATATATGAGGGCCAGTGATGAGCTGGACCCTATGGGCCGGGGATGGACCGGACCCTTGGGCCATAGTGCCTGGGTACCTGAATGGATCTATATAGGTAGGTATAGATCTACACTATATCTTGATTGATCAACAGGGTATGAGTGTGAACATTATACTAGTGTCCAGTATAATTTATTGTTGATCACCATTAACGACATTCTCTCTCGAAAAGTTTTATGGTTCCAAAACCGGATAAAACCCTGATCCATGAGATGAATCTGGGAATTGCTCGTTACTTCTGTTTTGATAATTCAGGGCTGGTAATAGACAATTATATACTTGCTGAGCATTTTTGGCTCACTCTTGCTTTTTAAATTCTTATTTCTTCCAGAAACAAATGAGGATAAAAGTGAATACCTTTTGATAGACCGCAGAAGTTAGAGAGATCTCCGCTGCACGAGGTTGAAGAAGTTAGAAAAATGAGACAGGGGACTTAGTACAAAGGTATTTAAACTTGTATTTTAGTTGATGTGAATTGTAGAAGGTTAGATTCTTGTTTCATACCATAACCTGTAAATGATTCGGATTTAAGGGGTCATTTGTGTTAGGGAGAAAACACGCGCTAATATTCACGCAAGTATACGCGTTCGCAAGTAATATAGAATACTTTCTAGTTCGTTCCCATAGAGACTCAGACTGAATTATTGTCTAATTTAACTCACTCACCAATGTATGATTACTTCTCAATGTTAAGATAATAACACTTAAACTTGTTGATTAAATATTAACTACAATTAACTACTTAATTAACCACTTAACTAACACTTCAATTTATCAATAATAAAACACTCATGAGATTACAACTTCATTATTACTTCCTTCTATAGCCATTGTTATTACCTTTAGCATGTGACAGTGATGATATTAATCGAATAACACGAAACTGATAAAAGCCAACTTTCATTGTACTAATACCATTCTACCAAGCATCCACAATTAAGATAGAAGTTGAATAGTCATCAATTATGTTGAGTTCCTATATGTCTACAGAAATTGACAACACAACGATTTAAGCACAAGTTATTCCTTTTGATTACATAGGGCAAATAAAACTGTTAGAGTTACCCACTAATCATGCACAACATACATGAACCTATGCTAGCATGGCAAGTTCTAAATCTCAAGATTCACCGTCGCTTCACAAGAGATTAACACCCTATCTTATATGTTCGCGACGCACATATGACGAATACGCACAACCAATACTAGATATCATACAATCATCACACAATATAGTATTAAACAATTAACTAAAGAATTCCATAATAAATCCGTTGCAACCCCATGATCACGATTAGCCCATAATAGCACTTATCGTCATCATGGGTTCATATGAAATCATGACACACAAACACAAGAAAATAATAACTAAACTAATTATATTAAAACAGAGTACGTCACAAGAGTAAATAAGTTCAAAGCAAGAAAACTAGCATCCAACGTTACAACGAAACAAGAATCACAAGAAGATATGCTTCCTCTTCGTTGCAGTGTGCTAAATCGGTCTTCTTCCTTATCTCCTTCGCTCCTTGCGTAAAAACACAATCTTCTTCAATCCACACTTGTGAAAACGTCTCAAATCTACTTATATAATAGTCCCATAAAACTCAGATTACATAGAAGTGGAAACCAAACAGAAGTAGAAGTCCAGAAATTTTATATATTTTTTCCCGACCCTGCGCGGCCGCTCAGCATAGCTGAGCTGGCGCTCAGCTTGCTGCGCGGCCGCTCAACAATGCTTAGCGGGCGCTCAGACCTCTACTGGAAAAAATCTGATTTTGCTCCGTTTCTTCGCCGTAATCTGCCCGTTTCTTTCCTCTCGCAATGGTGAACACATGCCAAGGCTTATTCTTGATGATTCCTCCCCCGAAATGCAACTAAAACCTTGAAATGCATAAACACTAGAAAAACGCATCAAATACACAAAATACTTGATTTTAAGACACCAATTTAAGCTATTTTAAGACATTCTAAGTGGTATAAAATGCCACTTATCACACCCCCAAACTTAAATCGATGCTTGTCCTCAAGCGTCACAGACTCAAAAACAAATAAAAACATGCATGAATGCAATCTATATGAAAATACAGTGATCC
Organism: Apium graveolens; assembly: GCF_009905375.1. Classification (NCBI taxonomy): domain Eukaryota; kingdom Viridiplantae; phylum Streptophyta; class Magnoliopsida; order Apiales; family Apiaceae; genus Apium; species Apium graveolens. Next base: position 119,732,374 of record NC_133648.1, read on the forward strand.
CCCTTACTACAATTTACCAACCAAATTGCCACATCTCAACGAATGCAGTTAGACAACTAAAGATCAAGAAACTCATGCAAACAGACATACAACCAGAAACGTGGTGTGTGCAAATGCTTAACAGATATGCTTCGGAACTAGACCAATTATTATGACTCGACTATCCTCAAGGCAATCCAATGATTATACAAAGAAAAAAAATTCTAGGCACAAAGTGATATACAACACTACAAGAACTCTGGAGCTTATTACGGAATCGTGCTTTTTATTCACAACTCAAATACTTATTTGACCGTACAATGAGTGAGGTCCACAAAAGACTTATACAATGGTATCCATGTAACGAGCGTTAGGTTAGCGGATCCCAGACTCTAAAAGCCTTAGGTCACTAGGCACAAAGTCCCCTAAGAACTTAATAACTCGAATACCAAAGAGCCCACTCTTGATCAATTATGCATAAAATAAATTTTTTTTTTTACTTCTGAGCAAGTGCATTTCGCTCTATCTTGCTCAACCCTAGACTACTCGCACCATATGCGAGCCGGCTACTAGCCATTTGACGCCTAGCCACAACTAGCAACAACTTCCATATTTTTCCTCCAAAATTTTTTCTTTTACATGCCTTTATCACTAAGAACCTATAATCGAATTCTAAGCATAATAAGTAGATTGACCTTGAAAATAACCAAATCATAACAACAATCTAGCCCTTACGTATTCTCTAAGACTTGGTGGACTTACAATTGTTTCTAGCATGCATATCAACCTACACGACTTAATATCACTTTAATGCTATCACTACACTCGCATCAATATCACAATTCAGTCGATAAATCATTGCAAAAGGGATCATGGTAAATGCATGAGCTACATGACATTCATAACAAAAAAAACTATATGGCATAAATTATGCAACTATATGAACTAAACTATCATGAATATGCAACTAAATGACACACACACAATATTCCTTAACTACCACCCCCAAACTAAAAATCTTCACTGTCCTCAGTGAAAGTAGTAGAAAGGAACACAGGGTATACCTACTCGGAGTCATCATCATCATCACCCTCAGTGGGTGGAGTATCAGGCGGCGGGTATGCAGAGTCCTCACCAAAAACTGGCCACTGGATATCAGCTCCAAGGCCCCGAAAAGCAGTCCCTAATGCAAGGGTGAGCTCCTGAGCAAACCTGCTCTGCGTCTCATACATGGCATCCATCCGCCGTGAAAGCCTCCTATACTGGGCATCAACCATCCCAGCACCCTCCTGAGCTCTCGAAGAACCAGCCTCATCACGCCCTGGCCTAGCCATAGTAGCACCTCGTGCTGGACGCCCTCCTGGAAGACGATAACCCAGTCCATGCTCCTCAGGCTCACCACCGGTCCACTCCTGCATCCCATTCAGAGTGCCAGAATCAATCGGAGCTGCCGGTAACTGCAACTGCTCATGAGCCAGCCAGTTCACTCCCACTGCTTGGCATAGCTTCGTAACCATGGATGCATAAGGGATGTTCATATGCTTCACTCCCCTAAAAAACTTCAGAATTCCTTGGTAGATAAACTCACCAAGGTCCACATAGTATTCCTCATTCAGAATTCCCCACAACAACTGTGCTATCTCAACTGTGACCTCATGTGCATGCGAAGAAGGCAAAATATTAGCACAAATAAATGCATTCCATGCACGGGCATACCTGTTCATGGCGATCACCGGAAAGTGACGATACTCATTAGTGCCGGTCCTGAAGGTCCAAACTGTGCCCGGTCGAAAGAGAGTCGCACAAATCAAATCCAAGTCAAAATCCTCAGCAGTCTTTTCATTCCAGTTCTCCTCCTCGGGCTTCCTCTCTCGCTGTCCAATCACACGGCAAATCGCCGCAGGATGATAATCAACCGTCAGCCCTCGGACCACAGAAAACCCATTCTTTTCGGCCTTCGCGTTGTAGAACTCGCGAACAACGCTCATCGGTACCGCTTCGGGTGACTCACAAAAAGCTATCCACCCCTTCTCTGCAATCATGGGCAGCAACTCACCATCCCTCCCCGATGGTAAAAACCCCCTCTCCTTCAGAATCGGCTTCCCCAACAGCCTAGTGTACTCCTCCTCTGCGGCTCTGTCAGTTAACCGAGGCCTTGCAGCAGTACCCCTCGATGAATCAGCAGTAGGAACTGTGCTGCTGCTGTCAATAGTCCGTGCTCTCTTGGGTGCCATTGATTCGTGAATAAAAGTGTGTAAGAACTGATTTTTGATGTTTGTGAGAGGGTTTAAGTGTAGGAAGTTTTGTGGGAGATATGTAGGATAGGTGTAAGTATATATAGGGTGTGGATTAGATTAGGGTTTGGGAATTAAGGGTTAAAATGATGGGGTAGTGGGAACAAATCGTGGGTTTATGGGCTAAAACTGTTTTTGTGTGTTTTTTTTTTCTGAACTGAAAAAAAAATTCTGCTACTCGACCCCTGAGCGGTCGCTCAGCAAAGCTGAGCGGGCGCTCAGCTTGCTAAGCGGTCGCTCAGCAATGCTGAGCGGGCGCTCAGGGGGTCACTGGAAAATTTTTTTCAGCCCCTGTTTTCTGATTTTTTTATGTTTTTGGATAGGTTATTAACTTCTAAGGGTTCCTGTAACAACAATTCATGGGTTACCTCCCACGCAGAGCTTCTTTTTCGTCATTAGCTTGATGTTTCGTACCCTTCTCAAGTAGTCAACAAAATGGCACTAACCACTTCTCGGTTTGCCATGTCCCCATAGTAGTGTTTCAACCGCTGACCGTTAACCTTGAATGCTTGGTCCGGATCATTCTCAAAAATTTCCACCGCTCCATGTGGAAACACAGTTTTGACAATAAAAGGTCCAGACCACCTTGATTTCAACTTCCCAGGAAAAAGTCGGAGCCGAGAGTTGAATAAGAGAACTTGTTGCCCTGGCACAAATAACTTAGGATGTAGCTTCCTATCGTGCCACCTCTTCACCTTTTCCTTATACATTTTGTTATTCTCGTACGCTTGAAGTCGAAATTTATCAAGTTCATTAAGCTGAAGCATTCTTTTCTTACCAGCTGCATCTAAATCCAGGTTCAACTTCTTCAATGCCCAGCAGGCCTTATGCTCAAGCTCCGCAGGTAGATGACATCCCTTACCGTACACCAACTGAAATGGTGACATCCCAAGTGGAGTTTTGAATGCTGTTCTGTAAGCCCAAACAGCTTCATCGAGCTTTAAAGACCAATCCTTCCTTGACGGACAAACAACCTTCTCTAGAATGCGCTTTATCTCTCTGTTAGACACTTCCGCTTGACCATTTGTTTGCGGATGATAGGCAGTAGCTACTCGATGATTCACATTATAATGCTGCATCATAGAAGTGAACTTACGGTTGCAAAAATGCGATCCTTCATCACTTATGATTACCCGAGGTGTTCCAAACCTTGTGAAAATTTGCTTATGAAGAAAATTTAGCACTGCCTTTGCATCATTTGTTGGTAAAGCTTTAACTTTGACCCATTTTGAGACATAATCGACTGCCAACAAGATGTACTGATTATTGCAAGACGAGATAAAAGGCCCCATGAAATCGATTCCCCACACATCAAAGACCTCGACTTCAAGCATCACATTTAATGGCATCTCATCCTTCCTTGACAAATTTCCCACTATTTGGCAACGATCACACATTAAAACAACCAATACTAGATATCATATAATCATCACACACTAAAGTATTAAACAATTAACTAAAGAATTCCATAATAAATCCGTTGCAACCCCATGATCACGATTAGCCCATAATAGCACTTATCGTCATCATGGGTTCATATGAAATCATGACACACAAACACAAGAAAATAATAACTAAACTAATTATATTAAAACAGAGTACGTCACAAGAGTAAATAAGTTCAAAGCAAGAAAACTAGCATCCAAAGTTACAACAAAACAAGAATCACAAGAAGATATGCTTCCTCTTCGTTGTAGTGTGCTAAATCGGTCTTCTTCCTTATCTCCTTCGCTCCTTGCGTAAAAACACAATCTTCTTCAATCCACACTTGTGAAAACGTCTCAAATCTACTTATATAATAGTCCCATAAAACTCAGATTACATAGAAGTGGAAACCAAACAGAAGTAGAAGTCCAGAAATTTTATATCTTTTTTCCCGACCCTGCGCGGCCGCTCAGTATAGCTGAGCGGGCGCTCAGACCTCTACTGGAAAAAATCTGATTTTGCTCCGTTTCTTCGCCGTAATCTGCCCGTTTCTTTCCTCTCGCAATGGTGAACACATGCCAAGGCTTATTCTTGATGATTCCTCCCCCGAAATGCAACTAAAACCCTGAAATGCATAAACACTAGAAAAACGCATCAAATACACAAAATACTTGATTTCAAGACACCAATTTAAGCCATTTTAAGATGTTCTAAGTGGTATAAAATGCCACTTATCAATTTGTATATTATTTTAAATTATGTAAAGATTATATACTTGCTGAGCATTTTTGGCTCACTCTTGCTTTATAAATACTTATTTCTTACAGAAACAAATGAGGATAAAAGTGAATACCTTTTGATAGACCACAGAAGTTAGAGAGATCTCTGCTGCACGAGGTTGAAGAAGTTGAAAAAATGAGATAGGGGACTTAGTACAAAGGTATTTAAACTTGTATTTTAGTTGATGTGAATTGTAGAAGGTGAGATTCTTATTTCATACCATAACCTTTAAACGATCCGGATTTAAGGGGTCATTTGTATATTATTTTAAATTATATAAAGATTGTTAGTGACACCAAATCTTGACCCCGAATTTGGGTTGTTACACGATGCATTGTCATGTCGTCAAATGAAGCTTCATCGATATCATAAATTATCATATTCTTGAAGATTAATTGTTCGATTTGTGCATCAGATTGATACGTGTTCTTCGTTTGTACAACTAGTTAATCATAATTTGGTGTTAGTCGAAGTGTGATTTGAGAATTTCATCAAGCATTTCAACGATAACAATGTCTACATATATATCATACTCTTCACCAATTGTAGGATCATCTACTGTACCTATAATTTTGGATTGTAATCATCCTTACAATCTGGATTCATATGATAATCTTGGGATGCTAATCACTAATGTAATTTTAACTGAAAACAACTATAAATAGTGGCGTAGATTTATAGAGTTGATGTTATCTTCTAGGTTAAACTTAAGTTCTATAGATGATATATATACTAAACCTATTACCCATTCTTCACTTTTGACTCACTGGCTTAGATGTAGTAACATGATAACATCCTGGATCTTAATCCTCGTTACTATAGAAATCGAGAACAATATTATATATATTTAGTCTACACGAGAAATTTGTCTGGATCTAGATGTATTGTTAGTAATGTGCCTAAGTTGTTTATTTTGCGAAAGAAGATTCACATTTGACATATGGCACCATGTCTATCTCTGCGTATTTAACAAAATTCAGTAAATTCATGATGAATTAGAGTGTTTGACATCCAAACCTAGATGTACTTGTAATTTGTGCACTTGTTTAGTTAATCTAAAGTTGAATGGCATAAATCAGAGTATTCAATTAACTTAATTTTTGATGGGATTAAGTTATGTGTATAGTGGTATTCGAAGTCAAATCTTGATGATGAAACTCATACCCCTCTCAAGCAAACCTATATTATGTTGTTACAAGAAGAAAATCAAAGAGGTTCACTTTGTGGTGTTATGACTGGTGTTGAGAATTTAGCTATGACAATCAAAACTTCATCAACTTTTAATAAAATTTCATTATTAAAAGAAATTTCCAAATAAGAAGCAGTGATGCTAGTGTCAATTGTGGGTGACGTCATATGTCTGGTCATATGAAGGACATATGCTATTGTATTCTTGGGTATCCTGGCATAAATTATTCGGTGAACATACGCCAAAAACTAAGTTTATGGATACAAGAAATTAAGTGATTATAAATGTGATTCCCGAATGTGCTATATATTCCAAGTTTTTCCTACAATTTGTTATATATATCTACTCTTCTAAAAGGTATTGAGTTGCAATCTAACTTTAAACATGGAAAATGTTATATTCAGGATAATGTCACCAATAGTGTATGTAATAACCCCCAAAATTTTTAACTTTTTGTAACCCTTATGAATAGTGTTTTAGCTGAATGAGAAAACTTTTCATGCCACACTATGTAGGGGTTCTGTTATGGATATTTTGAGATTTTATTAGTACTCTACATGGTATATAAGTGTATGTAAAGATCGTCAGAATCCAATACCGAACACTTTGATTTTTCCCGGAAATCCATTAGATACGGAAAGAATTGAGTATAAGGTAACAAGATAAAAAGGATTTAAATTAAAGGATTATAATAGAGGATCATAAAAGGAATATAATATATTGAGAAAGGTTAAGGGAACCTAAGTAATAAGATCCCGGGTATGATCCCTCAAACGATAAACGAAAACGAAAGTTAAGCGAACCGTATAACAGATCAGCGGTCATTAGGCAAACAATTAGGAAGTTAATCAAAGGGATTAGAGAGGATGATGTCACCCAACCAATGAGAAGAGGACAAGGAGGGGAAGATGACATCATAGCATGACATAAGCATGACATGAGAAGGAAGGAGATGTGGTTGAAGTAGAACCACACAAATTTAAGGCTAAAAAGGTAATTAACCAAAACAAAAACAAAATTACATCCACCAAGCCAAACAAATCATTTCATCAAAACAAAAGAAATCTATTTCTCTTCAACAAAAGCTTGCTCTCGGCTTTTTACAATTTCACAGGAAAGAATTTTCAAAATCCAAGATCCAAGCCTCCTAAATTGGTAAGATAATTCCCTAGTGTTCCTTATGCATAGATATGGCTATATTATGAGTTTAAGCATCCCATTCATTCTCTATCTTCTCCAATAAATCAATGAAGAAGACAATGAATAGTGATTTCAAGGTTTTTAACTTGATTTTTCTGGCTTTTCCTTAAAGATCCAAGCTTTCCTAAGACTCCTCAAGGCTTCCTAGCTACTCACACCACTTCAAGGAAGGTATATCATCTCCAAACCCTAGCTTTAATTTTTATATTAGGTTGATTTTGGTTGTTAGAGTAAAGAGTAGCTTGAAACTTGTTTGTTTAAGAGTTTGGGTTGGAATGGTGGAGATTGGAATGTTGAAATCTTATGATTTGATTAAAGAATGTAGTATAGTTTAAATTCAAGTTTTAGGATTAAGTAAATTGATTATAATGAGTTGATTTGGGGCTGTTGTAAAGTAATATGGATGGATTTTTGATTGGATTGTGAATTGGGGTTGAATTGTGGTTGTTTTGAATTGGTTTAAATTTGGGAAATCGCGTAAACATAGCCGTCGTAATGTCTGATTTACTTTAGACTGCTTTTATTCATAACATTTGGACCCGATAAATCCATGGTAGATTATGACCATTGCCATGTTTAGATAGTTCATGTTACGAGCTTCGTTTTGATATGTAGTTCGTTTGATTCCGATGTACGGTTTGGGAGAAACGACCGTTTTAAGTAACGGCGTTTCGCGAACGAAACTTTTCCCCTCGCCTTACTTTGAAACATAGGTTAAAGACCAAAAAGGGTTAATTAGTGTATTAAACAATTATGGTAAGAGTTTTAGGCAGTTGGTAAGACACTCGCGAAGGAATCTCCTTAAAACTCGTAATGGTTAAATTATTAAAAATGGTGGAGCCGAGGGTACTCGAGTGACTTAAGATAATCAGTAAGCGCAAAACAAGCGTTAGAGTCTAAGTTAGTTAAAGCATAGATTTACAAGTGACTTTGGTTTAATTCCAACTTACTTGTTGTTTATAGGTTACCAGACTCGTCCTGAGCCTTTTATCACCCCCAGTCGCTCAGGCAAGTTTTCTACCCGTTATACTGTTGTTGTGATGTATACACTTGTATATGCATTATCTTGTAATAGATGCATGATGGTTATATTAGCAAATTCTTGCGATATATTGTAGCATGTGATATGGTACATATGCATGCCTGTTTCGTATTCTTACCATATATTTGTTGGTTCAGTTGATAATACCTATGCTAGAGAATAGCGGTAATTTGCATATACCCTTAGTATAGGGACCCAAAGGTGAAAACATTTTCTAAAACCGGGAGTCGAGGATCCCGAGTAGATTATATATATATATATATTTATATATATATATGGTTATAGTTTTCAAAACTATTAATCGAATAAGGTTTATTCGATAACTTTATTTTATTAATGAATATTATCTTGAATATTCATTCGAGGACTTATGACTCCTTTAGATTATTATTGAATATTACTTGGATATTCATTTGAGGATGTATGACTCCTTTATTTTATTTAATGAATATTATTTATAATATTCATTCGAGGTATTATGACTCCGCTTATTATTTATTAATATTCTTTATTTATTAAAGAATAATGTTCGATAATCAAACTTACTTTTGATATTCAAATAAATATATTACTTTCGTATAAGTATATCTTTGATTATTTACTATTCATTTCAAGTATAAGTTTTCCAACTTCTACCTCAATTACTCTTTATGGGAATATTATTTAAATAATAATATTCAGATATTTCTTTATATTGAGATTGATTTACTTTATTAAATCAGCATTATTCCAAACACTCTTTAAAGTGTTTTCAAGTCTTTAAAATGATTTTCAAAAGTTAGAGCGGATCCCAAAACTCATTTTTATATTTAAGATCTTCCTTTTAAAAAGGGGATTTAAATACTCACTCAAAACCGGAGGGATCCGGCTCTGTGGTGTATTTTATATTCGCAACAAGGTTGTTGTCTTGATAAAAGAGTTTTTGATTACTTACCCAACACTCGGGAAGTAAAATTCTTGGAACAAGTTAATCCATTAACAGGCATCGCCTGGGAAATATCGGTGAGTTTTCCTTTCCAACTAGATACGACTTCTTGGTGGAGCCGTATCAACAAGTTTCTACTTGGGGAAAGTGGGGATGAGCTTTACGTTTCAGAGTCATGGATTTCATCTGAACTAGGAGTGGCGTAAGTGGTCGAGTAGCGTCGGCCCAGCCTTATTATATTGGCCCAAATGGCCTGGAAGTTCTGCTAAGGCGGTCCATTCCTTAGGAGTTCAGTGTTCGGTTGACAAGTAAATCCTACATGTTCTCCTCTACATGTAGAAAATGGTGGGGTTGTACTACTACGACTGATCATCATAAGTGGTCTTCCTGGCGCGGCAAACTCCCGTAATGAGTTCATCATCCATTTGGATAATTCTGCAACACTACCCGTAGCATATCGATCGAAAGGCTACTAATGGGTGGTTGCCGAAGCATTGATAGGGTCAAACAGTTTTATTGGTGTATCCATTGAATGAAGTATCTCGTAACTTTATTTCTTTTCAAAATATTTCAAAGATCAAATATTTTCAAGTTTTATTGTGGTCTCATCTATGGGATGACCTCTTGAATCTTATTATACTTGGAACAGTAGTAGTTCTAGTAGATTCTAAAATGGTATAAGTGTAGCGAAGTAATTGGTAACTTCATCTTCTTTTAAAACTTATACCCAGTAAGTAATTACCTTACACATGATAAAAGATTCTAGTAAGTATCCATTTAGATACTTGTATTATTGTTATCACTATATATTATCTTGCGAGCTGTAAGGCTCACTCTTGCTTTATTTCTTCATCACACAACAACAGTTAGGAAAGATGGCCAGACTCCAGCAGACCCAGCGCAAGCGCGTGGGAAGCGTCCCGCGTCTTCCCGTTGATGTTGTAGCTGCTATAGCTGCAGAGGTAGATCTATTGATAGATCAGGTATTCTACTTTTGAGAATCAATTATGTATAATTATAACTTGTGGCAGATAATGGCTATTAACTTTAAATTTATCAAGTAATCATTTTGGGTTGTAATAACTTTTAATTGTGGACTCAAGGACTTGTACTTATTTCAATTTCATCTCTGAGACTATAACGGGTTGTGGTGTGTGTTAGTGTGGGGTGACATCATAAGGTTATTTATTATTAATTAAGTGAAGTGATATTGTGGAAAGAAAGACCGTGATGACCCGGATCCCTGACCCCGGATCTGGGGGTGTTACAGAAATGGTATCAGAGCTAAGCGTTATAAGCCTCAGAGATGATGCGAAGATATAATAATAAACTCACAAAGATAATAAGAACTCTTGCCAAGTTCATGGTCGGACTACTTAAAGTAGTGCTGACAGTTAAAACCCTTACGGGAACCCTTATAAGTATCATGATAGTAACTTAGCTCATTTAATGTGTAGGTGCCTGAGATAGAGGACCCTGAGATGTTCGAGCGTGAGCATGATGAGGCACTGCTAGATGTCGAGGATCAGGAGGAGCCTGAGATGGAGGAGGATGAGGAGGACCCCTCAGAGGAGTCAGAGACAGAGGTCATTGCTATTTCAGAGGAGGAGGACCCCTCAGAGGAGTCAGAGACAGAGGTCATTGCTATTCCAGATGAGGACCCGGATGAGGTCCCAGTAGCTGAGGAGCGTTTCGGACCTATGGTAGTGTACACTGGTACCCCTTTACCCACACTTCCGGTGGTCAGAGCTCCTACCCCTCCACCACTATCTTGGATCCCTTATGATGACAGCTCAAAGACCCATACTTCCGAGCTTAGGCAGACTGAGGAGGCACCCCCAGCGGCCCCGGATTCACCACCTCTTGACCCTGCCCACAGGCAGTCTTCGTTAGCCCATGGCTATGTTCAGGATGTACTGAGGACCCGAGTGGCTGTTGTCGAGGCCCGACTGGATGAGGCCAGGAGGGAGTTGGATGCGGAGAGGGCGGGCAGGCGTACCCGAGCTTATGAGACTAGGGCTTCTATACCCCGATCCTTGAGGAGGGAGCTTACGAGGATAGAGCTCACGTCCCGAGCGAGGCTCAGATCGCTCCAGGGGGACAGGCATGGTAGGATCTCCAGGCTGCAGGCCGACTATATCTTCCGTCGTGCGATGGAAAGGGTATAAGAGCTGACCCGCTCCGGTGTGTGATTCAAGATTGACAATGGAATAGTCTAGTTGTCTAGTTAGCCGAGGCCTTAGTAAGAGCCAATTTTCCGGGATAGTTGACTTGTATATAGCATCCCTTTTTCTGACTAGACAGATAGACTCTTGTGTATCACATTTGGGACAGATGGCTGTAGCACTGTTGTACTTTTGACCAGATCAGACTATGTATTTCTCACATTATGTATATATTTGTTTCCTTTCGGTTCAGTTCCTTAGTGACGAGATCACTGTTTTTATCATTATTATTACTGCACTTCTTATTAGAACTGTCATAAAATAATAAAATTGCGAGATACATTCTCCCCATTATAGAATTGTGCAAGACACAATGTTGTGTATGATTGTGACCTAACGTTGAATTTCCCAATAATTTTTTTTATCAGTATCATGCCGCCAAGAAAGATTGGAACTAGGGCGAACCCTGGATCTGAGGACCAGGGAAGCTATAACCAGGACGATAGGAACCAGGAACACAGTGAAGAGGAAGATGAGGATTATGTGGAACAGGATGACTCCCTGTATGAAGAGGAAGAGGAAACATATGATGTTGAGGGATTTGAGATAGAGGCTGAAGAAGGAGAAACTGAGGTTGAGCAACCAGTACCAAACCCAGGCATGGATCCCATGGGCCAGTTCATGCAATTCCTAAGGCAGAACTTGGAATGTCAACCCAACCCACCCCCTCAAGGAAATAACAATGTTGTGGTAAACTCTTTCAGGGCTTTTAAGTCCCTTAAGCCCCCTGAGTTCCACGGATCAGCCGACCCAGTTGAGGCAAGGGCATGGTTAAAGGAAATGGAGAAATCCTTTGAGATTCTGAGTATCGATGAGGCACAGAAGACTATATTTGCTACCTACCTTCTGAAAGGAGAGGCTAACTACTGGTGGGAGGCCAAGAAAAATATGGAGACAGATGCTATTATAACCTGGGAGAGATTCAGTCAGTTGTTTATGGGAAAGTATTTCCCGAGGTTTATGGAAAACCAGATGGAGCTCAAGTTCTTGGAGCTAAAGCAGAATAACTTGTCTGTAGCAGAGTACGAAGTGAAATTTACTGAGTTATCAAGGTTTGTGCCGGAGTTTGTGAGCACCGAGGAAAAAAAAGCTAGGAGGTTTCAACAGGGACTGAAACCGTGGATTCAGAATAGGGTGGCAATCCTTGAGCTTACGGATTATGCCACTCTGGTGCAAAAGGCAACGATTGTAGAAGCCGGAAGTGAACAGATGTAGAAGGAAAGGGAGAAGAAGGGAATAAAGAGGAAAAGTATGAGCATGGGTGGAGGTTCCACAGGAAGGAGCTTCCCAACTAGATTTAATCGAGGAGCAGTGTCCCTACCGGGAAAGAACACTGGGTTTAAGCGGCCAATGAGCGTGAGTGTGAGCCAGAGCGGCCAGAAGTCAAGAATGTCCTATTCCAACCAGTCTCGACCCCCATTGCCAGCCTGTAACACTTGTGGAAGGATGCACACTGGGGAGTGTAAAGGAAAGCCAATAACCTGCTTTAAGTGCGGTCGGGAAGGTCACTATTCTCACAAATGCCCTTCACAGCCCCTGCCGTCATTCCAACCACCACTTGTCATCAGTGTGGACGCCCGGGTCATTGGAAGAGGGAATGCCCAATGAACAAACCAGCAGCTTCAGGAGCCAGCAGGGCTGCCTCCAATAAGCCACCTACTGCGAGGACTTTCAACATGACAGTCCAGGATGCTATGAAAGATTCAGATGTGATAGCAGGTACCCTTTCTCTAAATTCAGTCAGTGCAAACGTTTTATTTGATTCGAGAGCTACTAAATCTTTTATATCAAAGGACCTTGTGCGTAAGTTAAGACTTAAGGCTGAACCCTTGATAGAGCCCTTACAAGTAGAAATAGCCAATCATGAGATATTCCTGTTAACCAGATTCACCCCGCCTGTGAGATAGGCATAGGGGAGCAATCTTTTAGTGTTGATCTGATCCCTTTTAAATTAGGGGAGTTTGATGTAATTTTGGGAATGGACTGGCTATCTAGCAATGATGCTCAGATAGACTGTAAAGGGAAGAAAGTTAAGTTAAATATCCCAGGATAGAAAGAAGTTATATTTAGAGGAAAGAGACAGACGCATAATTTTTTGACTATGGCCCAGGCCAGAAGGATGCTACGAAAAGGAAATGAGGCCTACCTAGCCTATGTGGTGGACACGCAGAAGGAGGTGCCCAACTTACAAGATATTTCAATAGTCAACGAATTTGAAGATGTATTCCCACAAGACCTTCCGGGATTACCACCCGATAGAGTGATTGAATTTGCTATTGAATTGGCCCCCGGAACGGCGCCAGTTTCAAAAGCACCTTACCGGTTAGCCCCGTTAGAAATGAAGGAATTAGCTATCCAATTGCAGGAACTCTTGGATAAGGGTATGATAAGACCCAGTGTGTCTCCGTGGGGAGCACCAGTTTTATTTGTTAAGAAGAAAGATGGGAGCATGAGGCTGTGCACCGACTATCGAGAGTTGAACAAGCTAACCATAAAGAACAGGTACCCATTACCTAGAATAGACGATCTGTTCGACCAGCTAAAGGATGCTATTTATTTTTCCAAGATCGACCTGAGAACTGGATATCACCACCTAAAAATTAAACCCGAAGATATTTCCAAGACAGCGTTCCGTACCAGATATGGGCATTATGAGTTCTTGGTAATGTCCTTTGGATTAACCAACGCCCCAGCGGCTTTCATGGACTTAATGAACAGAGTATTTAAGAAGTACTTGGACAAGTGTGTGATAGTTTTGATCGATGATATTTTGATCTACTCAAGGACTGAAGAAGAACATGCAGAGCATGTGAGGATAGCTCTAGGAATACTCAGAGAGGAACAGTTATATGCCAAATTCTCGAAGTGTGAATTCTGGCGGAATGAAGTACAGTTTTTAGGACATGTGATCAATAAAGAAGGAGTATTGGTCGACACCTCCAAGATAGAGGCGGTCTCAAATTGGGAAAGGCCAACCACACCCACAGAGGTAAGGAGTTTCATAGGATTGGCCGGCTACTATCCTAGATTTGTACAGGACTTTGCGAAGATCGCAGCCCCTTTGACACGACTTACTCGTAAGACAGAGAAGTTTGAATGGATGGAGAAATGCGAGAACAGTTTTCAGGAATTAAAGAAAAGGTTGGTAACGGCCCCGGTGTTGGCATTGCCGGACGAAAAAGGAGATTTTGTGATATATAGTGACGCGTCGCACAAAGGATTAGGGTGTGTGCTTATGCAGCACGGTAAAGTGATTGCGTATGCGTCAAGACAACTGAAGGAATACGAGATTAGATATCCTACTCATGACCTTGAGCTCACGGCAATAGTATTTGCCTTAAAAATTTGGAGGCACTACTTGTATGGAGAGAAGTGCGAGATTTTCACAGACCATAAGAGCCTCAAGTACATATTTACGCAGAAAGAGCTCAACATGCGCCAGAGGAGATGGTTAGAACTAATCAAGGACTATGATTGTGAGATTCTCTATCATCCGGGGAAAGCCAATGTGGTGGCTGATGCCCTTAGTAGAAAGGAAAGACTCAGAATGATAACGACTTCAGAGGAGTTAATCAGGGATTTTGAAAGAATGGAAATAGAAGTAAAGATAACCGGAACCGGAGCTGAAAAGCTTTTTGAGATCTCAATACAGCCAGAGTTATTGGAAAAGATCCGATTGTGCCAAGAGAAAATAATGAATGAAGGCAAAAAGTCAATGACTGGAGAGGAGATCCATACTGAGAAAGATGATAAAGGGATAATGAGGTACTCCTACCGGATTTGGGTTCCGAACGTTCAAGAGCTTAAAGATGAGATTTTGGATGAAAGCCATAGTTCAAGGTATTCCATTCACCCGGGAAGTACCAAGATGTATAGGGATTTGAAGGAATATTACTGGTGGCCCAACATGAAGAGGGACGTAGCAGAATGGGTAAACAAATGTTTGGTTTGCCAAAGAGTAAAGGCAGAGCACCAGAGACCCAGTAGACTTTTACGACCCCTGGAGATTCCCGAGTGGAAATGGGAACAGATAGCGATGGATTTTGTTGTAGGCTTGCCAAGGACGAAAGCCAATCATGACGCTATATGGGTAATTATAGACCGACTGACAAAGTCAGCCCATTTCATTCCTATCAATGAGAGATATACAGTCGATAGACTGGTGGACATTTACCTTAAGGAAATAGTGACGCGACATGGAGTCCCATCGTCTATTGTCTCAGACCGAGACCCCAGGTTCAACTCCAGATTTTGGAGGAGCTTTCAAGAATGTGCGGGGACCAAGTTAAATATGAGTACCGCGTACCATCCCCAGATGGATGGGCAGAGTGAAAGGACCATCCAGACACTAGAGGATATGTTGAGAGTCTGTGCAATAGACCTTAAAGGAAGTTGGGATGACCACTTGCCGTTGATCGAGTTTTCTTATAACAATAGCTTTCATGCTAGCATTGGAATACCACCTTATGAGGCCCTGTACGGAAGAAGGTGTCGATCTCCCTTATACTGGGATGAAGTAGGAGAGCGGAAGATGCTCGGACCCGAAGTGGTCCAAAGAACCAAAGACATAGTGGATCTTATCAGAGGACGGCTTGTAGCAGCCCAAGACAGACAGAAGAAATATGCAGAGCTAGCCCGAAAGGACAAGGAATATGAAGTCGGGGACTTAGTACTGCTAAAGGTATCCCCTTGGAAGGGATTAATGAGGTTCGGAAAGAAAGGAAAACTAAGCCCAAGTTACATTGGACCTTTTGAGATATTAAGACGGATTGGAAAGTTAGCTTACGAGATAGCCTTACCCCCTAACTTGCAACAAGTTCATAATGTGTTCCATGTGTTAATGCTAAGGAAGTATCATCGGGATGCCAGACACATAGTGGAGTACGAGCAGGTGGATATGCAACCAGATCTGACTTACGTGAAGAAGCCATTAAGGATTATAGATAAGAAGGAGCAGGTGCTTCGGAACAAAGTGATCAAGCTAGTCAGAGTACTATGGCAGAATCATAATGTAGAAGAATCAACTTGGGAACTAGAGAGCGTAATGCTAGAAAAGTACCCCCATTTGTTTTCTATTTGATTCCGGGACGGAATCCTTTTAAGGAGGGGAGACTGTAATAACCCCCAAAATTTTCAACTTTTTGTAACCCTTATGAATAGTGTTTTAGCTGAATGAGAAAACTTTTCATGCCACACTATGTAGGTGTTCTGTTATGGATATTCTGAGATTTTATTAGTACTCTACATGGTATATAAGTGTATGTAAAGATCGTCAGAATCCAATACCGAACACTTTGATTTTTCCCGGAAATCCATTAGATACGGAAAGAATTGAGTATAAGGTAACATGATAAAAAGGATTTAAATTAAAGGATTATAAGAGAGGATCATAAAAGGAATATAATATATTGAGAAAGGTTAAGGGAACCTAAGTAATAAGATCCCGGGTATGATCCCTCAAACGATAAACGAAAACGAAAGTTAAGCGAACTGTATAACAAATCAGTGTTAGGGCGAAATCACGCACTAATATTCACGCAAGTATACGCATTCGCAAGTAATATAGAATACTTTCTAGTTCGTTCCCTCAGAGACTCAGACTAATTTATTGTCTAATTTAACTCACTCACCAATGTATGATTACTTCTCAATGTTAAGATAATAACACTTAAAATTGTTGATTAAATATTAACTATAATTAACTACTTAATTAACCACTTAACTAACACTTCAATTTATCAATAATAAAACACTCATGAGATCACAACTTCATTATTACTTCCTTCTATAGCCATAGCTATTACCTTTAGCATGTGACAGTGATGATATTAATCGAATAACACGAAACTGATAAAAGCCAACTTTCATTGTACTAATACCATTCTACCAAACATCCACAATTAAGATAGAAGTTGAATAGTCATCAATTATGTTGAGTTCCTATATGTCTACAGAAATTGACAACACAACGATTTAAGCACAAGTTATTCCTTTTGATTACATAGGGCAAATAAAACTGTTAGAGTTACCCACTAATCATGCACAACGTACATGAACCTATGCTAGCATGGCAAGTTCTAAATCTCAAGATCCACCGTCGCTTCACAAGAGATTAACACCCTATCTTATATGTTCGCGACACACATAAGACGAATACGCACAACCAATACTAGATATCATGCAATCATCACACACTAAAGTATTAAACAATTAACTAAAGAATTCCATAATAAATCCGTTGCAACCCCATGATCACGATTAGCCCATAATAGAACTTATCGCCATCATGGGTTCATATGAAATCATGATAAACGAACACAAGAAAATAACAACTAAACTAATTATATTGAAACAGAGTACGTCACAAGAGTAAATAAGTCAAAGCAAGAAAACTAGCATCCAACGTTACAACGAAACAAGAATCACAAGAATATATGCTTCCTCTTCGTTGCTGTGTGCTAAATCGGTCTTCTTCCTTATCTCCTTCGCTTCTTGCAAAACACAATCTAAAACATAATCTCCTCTTAATTCTCTGTGAAAAACGTCTCAAATCTACTTATATAATAGTCCCATAAAACTCAGATTACATAGAAGTTGGAAGCCAAACAGAAGTAGAAGTCTGAAACAATATATTTTTTTCCCCGACCCTGCGCGGCCGCTCAGCATTTCTGCGCGGGCGCGCAAGGCTGCTGCACGGCCGCTCAGCATTGCTGCGCGGGCGCGCAGGACCCTACTGGAAAATTTCCAGGTTTGCTCCGTTTCTTCGCCGTAATCTGCCCGTTCTTTTCCTCTCGCAATGGTGAACACATGCCAAGGCTTATTCTTGATGATTCCTTCTCCGAAATGCAACTAATACCCTGAAATGCATAAACACTAGAAAAACGCATCAAATACACAAAATACTTGATTTCAAGACACCAATTTAAGCCATTTTAAGACATTCTAAGTGGTATAAAATGCCACTTATCACACCCCCAAACTTAAATCGATGCTTGTCCTCAAGCATCACAGACTCAAAAACAAATAAAAATATGCATGAATGCAATCTATATGAAAATGCAACGATCCCCCTTACTACAATTAACCAACCAAATTGTCACGTCTCAACGAATGCAGTTAGACACTAAAGATCAAGAAACTCATGCAAACGGACATACCGCCAGAAACGTGGTGTGTGCAAATGCTTAACAGATATGCTTCGGAACTAGACCAATTACTATGACTAGACTATCCTCAAGGCAATCCTACGATTATACAAAGAATAAAAATTCTAGGCACAAAGTGATATACAACACTACAAGAACTTTGGAGCTTACTACGGAATCGTGCTTTTTATTTACAACTCAAATACTTATTTGACCGTGCAATGAGTGAGGTCCACAAAAGACTTATACAATGGTATCCATGTAACGAGCGTTAGGTTAGCGGATCCCAGACTCTAAAAGCCTTAGGTCACTAGGCACAAAGTCCCCTAAGAACTTAATAACTCGAATACCAAAGAGCCCACTCTTGATCAATTACGCAAATTTTTTTTTTTTTTTATAACTCTGAGCAAGTGCGTTTCGCTCCATCTTGCTCAACCCTAGACTACTCGCATAACATGCGAGCCGGCTACTAGCCATTTGACGCCTAGCCACAACTAGCAACAAATTCCATTTTTACTCCATTTTTTTTTCTTTTTCATGCCTTTACCACTAAGAACCTATTATCAAATTCTAAGCATAATAAATAGATTATCCTCGAAAATAATCAGATCATAACAACAATCTAGTCCTTCAGCATTCTCTAAGACTTAGTGACAATACAAGTGCTTCTAGCATGCATATCAACCTACACAACTTAATATCACTTTAATGCTATCACTACACTCGCATCAATATCACAATTCAGTCGATAAATCATTGCAAAAGGGATCATGGTTTATGCATGAGCTATATGATATGACAAACAAATAAAGCTATATATAAAAAAACTATATGGCAAAAATTATGCAACTATATGAACTAACTATCATGAATATACAGCTAAATGACACACACAAAATATTCCTTAACTACCACCCCCAAACTTAAAATCTTCACTGTCCCCAGTGAAGGTAGTAGAAAGGAACACAGGGTATACCTACTCGGAGTCATCATCATCATCACCCTCAGTGGGTGGAGTATCAGGCGGCGGGTATGCAGAGTCCTCACCAAAAACTGGCCACTGGATATCAGCTCCAAGGCCTCGAAAAGCAGTCCCTAACGCAAGGGTGAGCTCCTGAGCAAACCTGCTCTGCGTCTCATACATGGCATCCATCCGCCGTGAAAGCCTCCTATACTGGGCATCACCAATCCCAGAACCCTCCTGAGCTCTCGAAGAACTAGCCTCACCACGCCCTGGCCTGGCCATAGTAGCACCTCGTGCTGGACGCCCTCCTGGAAGACGATAACCCAGCCCATGCTCCTCAGGCTCACCACCGGTCCACTCCTGCATCCCATTCAGAGTGCCAGAATCTATAGGAGCTGCTGGCAACTGCAACTGCTCATGAGCCGGCCAGTTCACTCCTACTGCACGGCATAGCTTTGTAACCGTGGATGCATAAGGGATGTTCATATGCTTTGCTCCCCTCAAAAACTTCAGAATTTCTTGGTAGATAAACTCACCAAGGTCCACATAGTATTCCTCATTCAGAATTCCCCACAACAACTGTGCTCTCTCAACTGTGACCTCGTGTGCATGTGAAGAAGGCAAAATATTAGCACATATAAATGCATTCCATGCACGGGCATACCTGTTCATGGCGATCGCCGGAAAGTGACGATACTCATTATTGGCTGGACTGCGGTTCCAAACTGTGCCCGGTCGACAGAGAGTCGCACAAATCAAATCCAAGTCAAAATCCTCAGCAGTCTTTTCATTCCAGTTCTCCTCCTCGGGCTTCCTCTCTCACTGTCCAATCACTCGGTGAATCGCCGCAGGATGATAATCAACCGTCAGCCCACGAACTACAGAAAACCCATTCTTTTCAGCCTTCGCGTTCGCGTAGAACTCGCGAACAACACTCATCGGTACTGCTTCGGGTGACTCACAAAAAGCTATCCACCCCTTCTCTGCAATCATGGGCAACAACTCACCATCCCTCCCTGATGGTAAAAACCCCCTCTCCTTGAGAATCGGCTTCCCCAACAGCCTAGTGTACTCCTCCTCCGCGGCTCTGTCAGTTAACCGAGGCCTTGCAGCAGTACCCCTTGATGAATCAGCAGTAGGAACTGTGCTGCTGCTGTCAATAGTGCGTGCTCTCTTGGGTGCCATTGATTTGTGAATAAAAGTGTGTAAGAACTGATTTTTTTGATGTTTATGAGAGGGTTTAAGTGTAGGAAGTTGTGGAAGATATGTAGGATAGGTGTATGTATATATAGGGTGTGGAGTAGGTTAAATTAGATTAGGAGTGGGGTTGAGGGATAAAATCATGGGTTAATGGGAAAAGAATTCGTGGGTTTATGGGTTGTAATGGGTTTTTGTGTTTTTTTTTTTTTTCTGAACTGAAAAAATTTTCTGGAACTCGACCCCTGCGCGGCCGCTCAGCATTTCTGCGCGGGCGCGCAGCAAGCTGCGCGGCCGCTCAGCATAGCTGCGCGGGCGCGCAGAGGGTCTCTGGAAATTTTTTTTTTCAGCCCCTGTTTTCTGATTTTTTTGTGTTTTTGGATAGGTTATTAACTTCTAAGGGTTCCTGTAACAACAATTCATGGGTTGCCTCCCACGCAGCGCTTCTTTTTCGTCATTAGCTTGACGTTCCGTACCTTTCTCACGTAGTCAACAAAATGGCACTAACCACCTCTTGGTTTGCCATGTCCCCATAGTAGTGCTTCAACCGCTGACCGTTAACCTTGAATGCTTGGTCCGAATCATTCTCAAAAATTTCCACCGCTCCATGTGGAAACACAGTTTTGACAATAAAAGGTCTAGACCACCTTGATTTCAACTTCCCAGGAAAAAGTCGGAGCCGAGAGTTGAATAACAGAACTTGTTGCCCTGGCACAAACAACTTAGGATGTAGCTTCCTATCGTGCCACCTCTTCACCTTTTCCTTGTACATTTTGTTATTCTCGTACGCTTGAAGTCGAAATTCATCAAGTTCATTAAGCTGAAGCATTCTTTTCTTACCAGCTGCATCTAAATCCAGGTTCAATTTCTTCAATGCCCAGTAGGCCTTATGCTCAAGCTCCGCCGATAGATGACATCCCTTACCGTACACCAACTGAAACGGTGACATCCCAAGTGGAGTTTTGTATGCTGTTCTGTAAGCCCAAACAGCTTCATCGAGCTTTAAAGACCAATCCTTCCTTGACGGACAAACAACCTTCTCTAGAATGCGCTTTATCTCTCTGTTAGACACTTCCGCTTGACCATTTGTTTGCGGATGATAGGCAGTAGCTACTCGATGATTCACATTATAACGCTGCATCATAGAAGTGAACTTACGGTTGCAAAAATGCGATCCTTCATCACTTATGATTACCCGAGGTGTTCCAAACCTTGTGAATATTTGCTTATGAAGAAAATTTAGCACTGCCTTTGCATCATTTGTCGGTAAAGCTTTAACTTCGACCCATTTTGAGACATAATCGACTGCCAGCAAGATGTACTGATTATTGCAAGACGAGATAAAAGGCCCCATGAAATCGATTCCCCATACATCAAAGACCTCGACTTCAAGCATCACATTTAATGGCATCTCATCCTTCCTTGACAAATTTCCCACTCTTTGGCAACGATCACACCTTAAAACAAACTGATGAGCATCCTTGAACAAGGTGGACCAGAAAAAACCTGCTTGCAGAATACGAGCTGCCGTCTTCTCACCTCCATAGTGTCCACCATAAATCGTGGAATGGCAGTCTCGTAATATCCCCTCCGTCTCACAGAATGGGATACATCTCCTGATGATCTGGTCAGCTCCCTGTCTAAACAAATATGGTTCATCCCACATATACCACTTCACCTCATGCAGAAACTTCTTCTTTTGCGCGGATGTCAAATTAGGAGGCATTATATTGCTGACAAGATAGTTTACAATATATGCAAACCATGGTTCTTCCTCCTGAATTGCAAACAACTGCTCATCCGGAAAAGATTCATTGATTAACGTCCTATCTTGTGAAGTAGAATCGGGATTCTCCAACCTAGAGAGATGGTCAGCTACTTGATTCTCGGTACCTTTTCTATCTTTGATCTCTAACTCAAATTCCTGAAGTAAAAGCACCCAACGAATGAGTCTCGGCTTCGAATCCTTCTTAGAAACCAGATAGCGAATAGCTGCATGATCAGTGAATACTGTCACTTTCGTACCAAGCAGATAAGATTGAAATTTCTCAAAGCCAAAGACTATAGCCAAAAGCTCCTTCTCAGTAGTGGTGTAGTTCAATTGGGCCCCATTTAAAGTCTTACTCGCATAGTAGACCACATGGAAGAGATTTTTCTTGCGCTGTCCCAGAACTGCACCTACCGCATAGTCACTCGCATCACACATCATCTCAAACGGTTCTGTCCAATCTGGTGCTGTAATAACTGGTGCCGTGATCAAACTCTCCTTGAGAGTCTCGAATGCTGCCAAACATTCATCATCAAATTTGAAAGGCACATCTTTCTCAAGTAAATTGCACAACGGCTTAGATATCTTTGAAAAGTCCTTGATGAATCGCCGATAAAAACCCGCATGACCGAGAAAACTATGGATTCCTTTCACTGAATTAGGTGGGGGAAGATTTTCAATGACTCCCACCTTGGCCTTGTCCACCTCCAGACCTTTGCTAGAGACCTTATGCCCAAGGATAATGCCTTCACGCACCATAAAATGACATTTCTCCCAATTAAGCACCAAATTAGTTTCCACGCATCTTTTGAGTACGGCGCGCAGATTATTCAAGCATTCATCATATGAGTGTCCAAAGACGGAGAAGTCATCCATGAACACTTCGACGTTATTTCCAATCATGTCAGAGAATATAGCCATCATACATCTCTGAAAGGTGGCCGGGGCGCCACATAACCCAAATGAAACTCTTCGAAAAGCAAATGTGCCAAATGGACAAGTGAAGGTAGTATTTTCCTGATCCTCTGGTGCAATACAAATCTGATTATACCCGGAATAACCATCCAGAAGACAAAAATACTCATGTCCCGCCAATCTGTCAAGCATTTGATCAATGAATGGGAGAGGGAAGTGATCCTTCCTTGTGGCTTTGTTCAATTTTCTATAATCCATGCATACTCTCCATCCTGTAACTATTCGAGTAGGGATGAGCTCATTCTTTTCATTTGCGACCACAGTGATACATCCTTTCTTAGGTACACATTGCACGGGGCTCACCCACGAGCTGTCAGAAATAGGATAAATGATGCCTGCATCTAGCCATTTCAGAATTTCTTTCTTCACCACCTCCTTCATGATCGGGTTCAGTCTTCGCTGCTGTTCCACAGTTGGCTTACTACCTTCCTCTAACAGAATTTTATGCATACAATATGAAGGACTTATCCCCTTGATGTCTGCTATAGTCCATCCTATAGCCGATTTGAATTCTCTCAAAATCCTTAAGAGCTTGTCTTCCTCACTACCTGAAAGGTCAGCTGAAATAATAACAGGTAACGTAGATGAATCACCTAAAAAGGCATACCTCAAGTGTTCAGGTAAAGGTTTGAGCTCCAAGGTAGGTGCTTCCTCTATTGATGGTTTGAGTTTCCCTCCAGCGTTCTTGAGGTCAGAAGTACCAAGAGATTCAAATGGTATATCTAGCTTTCGCTTCCAGGGAGAAGCGTTCAGATATTGTAATTGCTCGTTGCTATCTTCATCATCACTGTCAAATTCCCCCACTAAGGCCTTTTCCAATGCATCAGACATTAGCATGTGATCGAGTTCCGAAGTAACCGCAGAATCAATCACATCCACTTTTAAGCACTCCTCATCTTCTGTAGGGAATTTCATTGCCTTGAATACGTTGAAGGTCACATCCTGATCTTGAACCCGCATAGTAAGTTCCCCTTTTTGCACATCTATCAAGGTACGGCCAGTCGCCAAGAAAGGCCTCCCCAAGATTATGGGAATCTTTTTATCTTCCTCAAAATCCAGAATAACAAAATCTGCAGGAAAGAAGAGCTTATCCACCTTGACGAGCACATCCTCAACTATGCCCCTTGGGTAAGCAATGGAACGGTCCGCCAATTGTAGTGACATGTATGTGGGTTTTGGATCAGGCAGGTCCAGCTTTTTAAAGATCGACAACGGCATCAAATTAATGCTTGCTCCCAAATCACAAAGGCACTTGTCAAAAGTTAGATTGCCAATGGTGCAAGGAATGGTGAAGCTTCCTGGATCTTTCAGTTTTGGTGGTAACTTTTGTTGCAGAACCGCGCTGCATTCTTCCGTGAGAGCAACGGTTTCAAGGTCATCCAGTTTCACCTTCCTTGAAAGAATAGTCTTCATAAACTTCGCATAACTAGGCATTTGTTCCAGAGCCTCAGCGAAAGGTATATTGATATGAAGTTTCTTGAACACCTCCAGAAACTTCCCGAACTGTCTATCCAGCTTTTGTTGCTATAATCTCTTAGGAAAAGGTGGTGGAGGATAGAGCTGTTTCTCCCCTGTATTAGCCTCAGGCAGAGTGTGTTCAACAGTAGTCTTCCTTGGTTCCGCCGCTTTCTCCCTTTGCTTAGATTCTTCATCTCTAACTTCAGCTTCGACTTCTTTTGCCTTTTCAGCATCAGCTACTTTTCCAGACCTTAAGGTAATAGCCTTGACTTGCTCTTTAGCTTCCTTCCTGCCTGGTACTTCCGTGTCACTGGGAAGAGTGCCAGGTTGACGATTGAGCACTGCATTGGCTAATTGACCGATTTGATTTTCCAAGGTCTTGATAGAAACCGCCTGACTCTTGCACAACAGCTTAAGTTCCTCAAAATCAGCACTAGTAGGTGCAGCTGCACTTCCCTGTTGAGGATATGATTGCCTTGTAGCATACTGCTATAGTTGCTGGAATCCAGGTGGGTTAAACTGTTTACTCACTCCTTGCTGATATGGTGGCTGAATAGCATTCTGATTATTTCCCCAGCTGAAATTTGGATGATTTCTGTTGTTAGGATGATAGGTCGCTGGCACAGGCTGCTGTTGTCGCTGATAATTATTCACATACTGAACAGATTCGTTGACAAGAGAACATTGATCCGTAGCATGAGAACCTGCGCAAATCTCACAAACCATAGCTATTTGATTAACTCCATACGTAGCCAAAGAATCAACCTTCATTGATAGCGCTTGGAGCTGGGCTGCAATAGCGGTGGCTGCATCAACTTCCAGAATACCTGCTACCTTGTCTGATGTCATCCTCTGAGTTGGGTTTTGATGCTCATTTGCAGCCATCGTCTCAATAAGATTGTACGCCTCAGTATAGCTTTTAGCCCATAAGGCGCCTCCAGCTGCTGCATCGAGCATGGGCCGAGATTGGGCCCCCAAACCATTATAAAAACCAGTGATTACCATCCAATCCAGCATTCCATGATGTGGACATTTTCTCAACATTTCCTTGTAGCGTTCCCAAGCCTCGCACATAGATTCTGTAGGTTGCTGCGCAAACTGAGTAAGAGCACTCCTCATAGCAGCAGTCTTTGCCATTGGATAAAACTTGACCAGAAACTTTTGCGCAAGATCTTGCCACGTAGTGATTGACCCAGCTGGTTCAGAATGTAACCAGTCTTTAGCCTTATCCCTCAGTGAGAATGGGAAAAGCCTCAACTTGATAGCCTCATCAGTCACGCCATTATACTTAAAAGTGCTGCAGATCTCGACAAAATTCTTTATGTGCATGTTGGGGTCTTCAGTTGCCGCTCCTCCAAAAGAAACAGAATTCTGCACCATCTGAACAGTGCCCGGCTTGATTTCAAAGGTGTTAGCTTGAATAGCCGGATGAAGGATGCTTGACTGAATGTCATCAATTTTAGGCCGAGAAAAATCCATAAGAGCTGGATCAGCTTGAACAATACGATCTCCCATGTTTACTGGTTCTTTCTGCTCAGTTCCTGAATCCGAATCCTCAAAATCTAACTTCTCCGGTGTATCAAGAACTTCGTCTTTCTCCTCAGCTGTATCTAAGGTCCTCTTGCGAGCACGAGAACGAGTTTGTATAAACGTTTGCTAAAGTACCTGAAACACAACCGAAAAGAGTAATTAACTACTACGTCCTAATCACTGAGTCCTAATGACCAATGATGGTAAGTGCATAAACTAAACAAATACGCCGAGTCCCCGGCAGCGGCGCCAAAAACTTGTTAGGGCGAAATCACGCACTAATATTCACGCAAGTATACGCATTCGCAAGTAATATAGAATACTTTCTAGTTCGTTCCCTCAGAGACTCAGACTAATTTATTGTCTAATTTAACTCACTCACCAATGTATGATTACTTCTCAATGTTAAGATAATAACACTTAAAATTGTTCATTAAATATTAACTATAATTAACTACTTAATTAACCACTTAACTAACACTTCAATTTATCAATAATAAAACACTCATGAGATCACAACTTCATTATTACTTCCTTCTATAGCCATAGCTATTACCTTTAGTATGTGACAGTGATGATATTAATCGAATAACACGAAACTGATAAAAGCCAACTTTCATTGTACTAATACCATTCTACCAAACATCCACAATTAAGATAGAAGTTGAATAGTCATCAATTATGTTGAGTTCCTATATGTCTACAGAAATTGACAACACAACGATTTAAGCACAAGTTATTCCTTTTGATTATATAGGGCAAATAAAATTGTTAGAGTTACCCACTAATCATGCACAACGTACATGAACCTATGCTAGCATGGCAAGTTCTAAATCTTAAGATCCACCGTCGCTTCACAAGAGATTAACACCCTATCTTATATGTTCGCGACGCACATAAGACGAATACGCACAACCAATACTAGATATCATACAACCATCACACACTAAAGTATTAAACAATTAACTAAAGAATTCCGTAATAAATCCGTTGCAACCTCATGATCACGATTAGCCCATAATAGAACTTATCGCCATCATGGGTTCATATGAAATCATGATAAACGAACACAAGAAAATAACAACTAAACTAATTATATTGAAACAGAGTACGTCACAAGAGTAAATAAGTCAAAGCAAGAAAACTAGCATCCAACGTTACAACGAAACAAGAATCACAAGAATATATGCTTCCTCTTCGTTGCTGTGTGCTAAATCGGTCTTCTTCCTTATCTCCTTCGCTTCTTGCAAAACACAATCTAAAACATAATCTCCTCTTAATTCTCTGTGAAAAACGTCTCAAATCTACTTATATAATAGTCCCATAAAACTCAGATTACATAGAAGTTGGAAGCCAAACAGAAGTAGAAGTCTGAAACAATATATTTTTTTCCCCGACCCTGCGCGGCCGCTCAGCATTTCTGCGCGGGCGCGCAAGGCTGCTGCGCGGCCGCTCAGCATTGCTGCGCGGGCGCGCAGGACCCTACTGGAAAATTTCCAGGTTTGCTCCGTTTCTTCGCCGTAATCTGCCCGTTCTTTTCCTCTCGCAATGGTGAACACATGCCAAGGCTTATTCTTGATGATTCCTTCTCTGAAATGCAACTAATACCCTGAAATGCATAAACACTAGAAAAACGCATCAAATACACAAAATACTTGATTTCAAGACACCAATTTAAGCCATTTTAAGACGTTCTAAGTGGTATAAAATGCCACTTATCAATCAGCGGTCATTAAGCAAACAATTAGGAAGTTAATCAAAGGGATTAGAGAGGATGATGTCATCCAACCAATGAGAAGAGGACAAGGAGGGGAAGATGATATCATAGCATGACATAAGCATGACATGGGAAGGAAGGAGATGTGGTTGAAGTAGAACCACACAAAGTTAAGGCTAAAAAGGTAATTAACCAAAACAAAAACAAAATTACATCCACCAAGCCAAACAAATCATTTCATCAAAACAAAATAAATCTATTTCTCTTCAACAAAAGCTTGCTCTCGGCTTTTTACAATTTCAAAGGAAAGAATTTTCAAAATCCAAGATCCAAGCCTCCTAAATTGGTAAGATAATTCCCTAGTGTTCCTTATGCATAGATATGGCTATATTATGAGTTTAAGCATCCCATTCATTCTCTATCTTCTCCAATAAATCAATGAATAAGACAATGAATAGTGATTTCAAGGTTTTTAACTTGATTTTTCTTGCTTTTCCTTTAAGATCCAAGCTTTCCTAAGACTCCTCAAGGCTTCCTAAGGCTTCCTAGCTACTCACACCACTTTAAGGAAGGTATATCATCTCCAAACCCTAGCTTTAATTTGTATATTAGGTTGATTTTGGTTGTTAGAGTAAAGAGTAGCTTCAAACTTGTTTGTTTAAGAGTTTGGGTTGGAATGGTGGAGATTGGAATGTTGAAATCTTATGATTTGATTAAAGAATGTAGTATAGTTTAAATTCAAGTTTTAGGATTAAGTAAATTGATTATAATGAGTTGATTTGGGGCTATTGTAAAGTAATATGGATGGAGTTTTGATTGGATTGTGAATTGGGGTTGAATTGTGGTTGTTTTGAATTGGTTTAAATTTGGGAAATCGCGTAAACATAGTCGTCGTAATGTCCGATTTACTTTAGACTGCTTTTGTTCATAACATTTGGACCCGAGAATTCCCTGCTAGATTATCACCATTTCCATTTTTAGATAGTTCATGTTACGAGCTTCATTTTGATATGTAGTTCGTTTGATTCCGATGTACGGTTTAGGAGAAACGACCGTTTTAAGTAACGGCGTTTCGCGAACGAAACTTTTCCCCTCGCCTTACTTTGAAACATAGGTTAAAGACCAAAAAGGGTTAATTAGTGTATGAAACAATTATGGTAAGAGTGTTAGGCAGTTGGTAAGACACTCGCGAAGGAATCTCCTTAAAACTCGTAATGGTTAAATTATTAAAAATGGTGGAGCCGAGGGTACTCGAGTAACTTAAGAGAATCAGTAAGCGCAAAACAAGCGTTAGAGTCTAAGTTAGTTAAAGTATAGATTTACAAGTGACTTTGGTTTAATTCCAACTTACTTTTTGTTTATAGGTTACCAGACTCGTCCCGAGCCTTTTATCACCCCCAGTCGCTCAGGCCAGTTTTCTACCCGTTATACAGTTGTTGTGATGTATACACTTGTATATGCATTATCTTGTAATAGATGCATGATGGTTATATTAGCAAATTCTTGCGATATATTGTAGCATGTGATATGGTACATATGCATGCCTGTTTCGTATTCTTACCATATATATCTGTTGGTTCAGTTGATAATACCTATGCTAGAGAATAGCGGTAATTTGCATATACCCTTAGTATAGGGACCCAAAGGTGAAAACATTTTCTAAAACCGGGAGTCGAGGATCCCGAGTAGATTTTATATATATATATATATATTTATATATATATATGGTTATAGTTTTCAAAACTATTAATCGAATAAGGTTTATTCGATAACTTTATTTTATTAATGAATATTATCTTGAATATTCATTTGAGGACTTATGACTCCTTTAGATTATTATTGAATATTACTTGGATATTCATTTGAGGATGTATGACTCCTTTATTTTATTTAATGTATATTATTTATAATATTCATTTGAGGTATTATGACTCCGCTTATTATTTATTAATATTCTTTATTTATTAAAGAATAATGTTCGATAATCAAACTTACTTTTGATATTCAAATAAAGATATTACTTTCGTATAAGTATATCTTTGATTATTTACTATTCATTTCAAGTATAAGTTTTCCAACTTCTACCTCAATTACTCTTTATGGGAATATTATTTAAATAATAATATTCAGATATTTCTTTATATTGAGACTGATTTACTTTATTAAATCAGCATTATTCCAAACACTCTTTAAAGTGTTTTCAAGTCTTTAAAATGATTTTCAAAAGTTAGAGCGGATCCCAAAACTCATTTTTATATTTAAGATCTTCCTTTTAAAAAGGGGATTTAAATACTCACTCAAAACCGGAGGGATCCGGCTCTGTGGTGTATTTTATATTCGCAACAAGGTTGTTGTCTTGATAAAAGAGTTTTTGATTACTTACCTAACACCCGGGAAGTAAAATTCTTGGAACAAGTTAATCCATTAACAGGCATCGCCTGGGAAATATCGGTGAGTTTCCCTTTCCAACTAGATACGACTTCTTGGTGGAGCCGTATCAACAAGTTTCTACTTGGGGAAAGTGGGGACGAGCTTTACGTTTCAGAGTCATGGATTTCATCTGAACTAGGAGTGGCGTAAGTGGTCGAGTAGCGCCGGCCCATCCTTATTATATTGGCCCAAATGGCCTGGAAGTTCCGCTAAGGCGGTCCATTCCTTAGGAGTTCAGTGTTCGGTTGACAAGTAAATCCGACAGGTTCTCCTCTACATGTAGAAAATGGTGGGGTTGTACTACTACGACTGATCATCGTAAGTGGTCTTCCTGGCGCGGCAAACTCCCGTAATGAGTTCATCATCCATTTGGATAATTCTGCAACACTACCCGTAGCATTTCAATCGAAAGGCTACTAATGGGTGGTTGTCGAAGCATTGACAGGGTCAAACAGTTTTATTGGTGTATCCATTGGATGAAGTATCTCGTAACTTCAATTCTTTTCAAAATATTTCAAAGATCAAATATTTTCAAGTTTTATTGTGGTCTCATCTATGGGATGACCTCTTGAATCTTATTATACTTGGAACAGTAGTAGTTCTAGTAGATTCTAAAATGGTATAAGTGTAGCGAAGTAATTGGTAACTTCATCTTCTTTTAAAACTTATACCCAGTAAGTAATTACCTTACACATGATAAAAGATTCTAGTAAGTATCCATTTAGATACTTGTATTATTGTTATCACTATATATTATCTTGCGAGCTGTAAGGCTCACTCTTGCTTTATTTCTTCATCACACAACAACAGTTAGGAAAGATGGCCAGACTCCAGCAGACCCAGCGCAAGCGCGTGGGAAGCGTCCCGCGTCTTCCCGTTGATATTGTAGCTGCTATAGCTGCAGAGGTAGATCTATTGATAGATCAGGCATTCTAGTTTTGAGAATCAATTATGTATAATTATAACTTGTGGCAGATAATGGCAATTAACTGTAAATTTATCAAGTAATCATTTTGGGTTGTAATAACTTTTAATTGTGGATTCAATGACTTGTACTTATTTCAATTTCATCTCTGAGACTATAACGGGTTGTGGTGTGTGTTAGTGTGGGGTCACAGCATAAGGTTATTTATTATTAATTAAGTGAAGTGATATTGTGGAAAGAAAGACCGTGACGACCCGGATCCCTGACCCCGGATCTGGGGGTGTTACAGTGTACTTGAACTTGGAAGTGAAAAGGATGGATTATATGTTCTACAAACAACAGCTGCTCATGAATTTATTTCATTCTCAGATAGTTCATCTCACATTATTGCTCATGTGTGTAATAGCAATACATGGCATGTAACGACTCGTATACTTTTATATTATTTAAAGGTGTTATTATTAAATATTTAATTAAATAAAAATGTGTACTGATTTTGACTGCTATGTGTTGCTCTATTATTGTTTATATGTGATTTATGATGCATAGGGTCGTTCGTGTAATTAATGATTGAGTAGTACTGAATTGTTTTCACTTTTAAAGGTGGATTTATTGCAAAATTTATCTGTATAAATACTTGGATTGTCTCTAAGATTGTTTTTACAGTTTCATAATTATAATAATTATTTTTGGGATTTTATAAAATTTAGAAATTTATATTTCATTAATTATTTAGCCCTGTATGATTTTCTGAGTGTATTTATTTATAAAATCCATATTTAATTCCATAATTCTACAAAAATAATGAAACTCATATTTATTTAAGTTTGGAATATTCCGAGAATTTTAAAATTATTTTGGGAATTTTCGGGATTAATTTCACCTGCACGTCGATCCGTTTAATTGATAAAAGCGGGTATATAGTGTGTTTCAGAAATTGTTTTAAAATTTAGAAAATTTTATTTTACTAGTTTTTATTTATTCCGGAAATTTTAAAAGTTGTTTGGCAATTTTTCGGGTTATTTTTAACTGCAAGCTTACCCGATAAAATCAAATTGAGAAGTATAAACCGGGCTGCAGGACATTCATGTTTATTTCTAAAGTGCTACGTGGTAGTTAATTGGACAGTATGGAAATATAGCTGCTACGTGTCAACTGTTGATTCACAAAGTAATAAATAAAAGGCAGATAAACTCAATCGAGTTTACCCCTCCTCCTCCTTCTCGAACTAATTGGTTTCTTCTGCAAAACTCTCTCCTTCTCCTCCATATTTTCTTCTTTTCCCTCGGCTCTATCTCCTCTCCCCCGCTTCTTTCTTCCTTTCTTCCGGCCGCTGTTCCTGTCTAACTCCCCCAACGCCGCCCTGTAGCTCCCTTGTCGCCATGAACTTTTACATGGCCATCTCCGTTTTATGCTCCCTGGTTTCGGTTCCATTTCTGCTCGGTGGGTATATACATATACGTATACGCATATGTGTATATGTTACTGAGTTCTGTTATGTCTGTTATCTTTCCGGCCGCCGCCGTGATTCTCTCCGGTGAGGTGGCCATCGTGTGTGTGATGCGGTTCCTTGTTGTATTGCTGTTATGTATATTGCGAAGTGATTTTTGTGATTCTGGATAATCAGTTCCATAAATATGATTATTGTTTACGTGATTAATCGAATTGATAATTATTGCATTTCGTAGATTATGGTGAAATTTCGACAGGAAACCCGTAGGGGTACCGTCGAAATTATGCCACGTCAGCGATGAACTCGTTGAGCTGACGGATAATTGGCGATGATGATTCATGAGCCGAATATTAAATAGATACCAATTAATTATAAAATAATTTCTCGGATCGAAAATTAGTTATTTTAAATAAAGTCGGGCATATAATTTTGGATGGTGAATTGTGATTACTGGGTTGATTGGTTGGGGGATTGATTGGGTTTGGTTGTGATTGAGTTGGTTGATTGACGTCGAATTGTAGCGACGGGTAGTCCGATAAACAAAGGGGATGCTGCCCGATTTCCTGGAAATCGAACTACAGAATACGGGAGCGTATCCGGTAATTATCGGGACGTCGAGCAAGTAGAAACATGTATATACATATATTTTGTGCGAAACTTGATTGTATGTTGTGGTCAACTGTTTTGCCGAAAGTAATAACCCTAATTTTGTAAGTGACGAGTATACGTATTTTCTGAAAATGAACACCAAATCAATTTCTTGAGAATGTGAACCCTAATTGTTGGATGTGTTATTGTATTGTAATAATGTATATAATTACGAGTCGGGTTTGAATATCGTTGGGTAGAATTGGTGTTGAGGATATGTCAAGCATACTTAGACGTCTAACGTAGGGTATTTCGGCTCTGTAGGTTCTAGTTGAAGGACTCCAGATGTTACAACCGGCATTTTCGTGTAATATTAATTATAAATTTGGTGTAATTATAAAGCCGAATGCCAATATATGCAACTATTGTATGCTTGTTTGAATGAGAATTCTGCGTCTTAAATTTTCGTTATGTGGTATATGAATTTTCAAAGCAAAAGTTTATTTCTTTCATTTTTTTGATTTATAAGGAATATTTTTAAACCTTGAATAAATATCTTTTTAAAAGTTATTTGTTCATAAAATTCAAAAGTAGTTTTATAAAATTTCTAAAAATCCAAGTTATTTTATGGTATAAATTTTATAATTTTTGAACTTGTACTTTATTTTATAAAAATAAATCTTTATAAATTTTAGTTGTCATATTTATCAAATTACAAGGAAGCCCTTGCATGCAAACCACCCTTTCATTTTTTCAAGGACAAAGAGGACAATTCCAAACCCACTAACTCATGAACTAGTAGCCAAATTACCTCCTTGACCTTGCATGCAAGTTAGCTTAATTCTAGCTAGAAGGATACCCTTGTTATTTCTCAAACCCACTCACAATATAGTCAAATAAAGACATAAAAACAACTCAAAGAAGTGATCACCACTTCACTTCACCCCACCACTTCACTCTCATCTCCTTCCTCCCCCTCCCTCTCGGCTTTTCCCCCTCCCCTCTCGGCAATTCCCAAAACCGAGCCCCCATCCCCTTCTTTCTTCGTTTCTCACTCAAACAATCATCCTATTATCAAGTAATCCTACTCCCTACATGTTGTTCTTGTATATCTTAAGAGTTTAGAGTAGAAAAACTTATGTGTTGACCTTGCATGGTGGTGATTTGTTAAAACTCCAAGTGAATATCCTTGATTCTTGTGAATTCAAGGCTTTGACCATGAGTTATAGTAGCAAAGGGTTGAGAATGGCTAGACATGAGTATGCTACACTCATGTAATTATTGTTTTCACCCTAATCCATTCGGCCATGACTTGATAGGAGCCGAATGGATGGTGTTTTGGTTGTCATGTTCCACTTTGTGTGTTTTTGTGATGATAACATGAAAATCTTAGTGAAGTCCTTATAAAACCCTTTGCATGCTAAGTGATCATCTAGATATAGCTTATGCTAGGCTTGCATGTCAATTTCATGGTAAAATATATTTAGAAAACATGTTGCTTTGATTGGTAAAACTCGAAGACATGCATGCATGTAAATTTCTCTTGGAATGTTGGAAGATTTTGATCATTTGGAAAGATTTTGTTAGTAAGCTTTAATTTCAGTAGGAATAAGGTCTTAATATTGATTAGTACTTCTTGATGCATGGTAATAATTTGTGTATATCTTTTATAAAAATGCATAACTTGTTGTTTCAAAAACTTGATGATTTGTGAGTTGTGAAATGTGGGTTCTTTTGTTTTGCCATAATTGCACCTTAGGTAAAGATGATCTCCACCAAAATTATTTTGAGTATAAGGGAGTTAGTTCAGTAGATCACCATGTTTAGGTCTTGGTTTGGGTATTGGGTTGTTGGTGGTTGAGTTTGTCAAGTCAAAACCGTGGAGAAAGGAGAGTTATAATTTCTGCAGAAAATCAGTTTAGTACCCTGAGGTTTAGAGTGAGTTTTGACCATGTCATTGATGTGAACTTTGAGGCCCAAGCCACCAGAAGTTAGTATTGGGAGTATATAAAAGGTTTTAGGTGTTGGTTGGAGGTTTGCATGTCATTTGGTTAGGTGCACAAGTAGAATAACAAAATCTGTTCAGCAGGGGACAGTTTTGTTGTAACTTAGAAATAGGGAGATTTGACCATGTCATCGGTAGGCCCTCATTAGGACCTATTGGGCCTTAGATAGAGGGAGTGTCAGAGAAGTTTTTTCAACCATAGTTCATAGGATATGAGTTAGAACCATGTATCACAAGTTAATTCAAGTCAGTGCATTTTCTGCCCAGAAAAACAGGGGAACCATGGACTTTTAGCTTAGGCCCGAGAAGGCCCAAGCCAGGCCCTTGAGCCACATCAAGGTTGGGAGATGCCCTTAGGTCAGGAGAGTCTTGTGTAAAAGTTTTGAAGGAAAACTTGTAGTTTAAGAGTGTCTAATGCACTCAAGAAACCATAGTTGTCATTCTGAAATTTGCACCAGTGATCACTTTCACTTATCACATAGTTTTACAACACTTAGGAGTGAGATTTAGGTTGACCACCATATTTTTAAGATAGTATAAGGTCAGTAGAGCAAAAGGCACAGGTGAGGGTCAATAGGTTTTGGATAGTTTAGTAAAGGCACATCGAGTTAGGAAGCCAAAATTAGAAGACTTTGTCTAGTTTAGCGACCAAGTGACTTAAGTTGTGAGTCGAGATCATCCAAGCCTAGTGTTGCATTATGGTGTATATGGTGTTATTTGGTATTAATATATGATATGTGATTATGTGGCTATGTGTGTGCAATTATAAATTAAAGGTGAATATAAATTAAGTACATATAGGCCTAAGTGCCATCCGTGTTTAAATTCGGGTTGTAAATAGGTTAAGTTGGTGAGAATATATTATAATGAGGATTATTATTATTTATGTAGGATCTCGAGACGAGGGAAAAGTTGCCATAAAGGTCGTGTGAAGCTCCAGTTGCTCCTACCAGTCAGACCAGACCAGCCTTTCTCAAGGCAAGTGATTCAACTTGTCCTTCATATTTACTGCTAATAGTTCATACAATGCTGCAACTATCCTGTGTCATTTGATATATTAAATCAAGCATATATAATGTTTATCTTTGAATTATATAGTGATGCCATGATAAAAGAAAGGGTAGTTATAACTCTTGGTTGATTCTCTTGATTTACATGCTGATGATTCCTAAGTATTGATATCTCATCTTGATACTTAAACCCCTATAGAACCTTACCTTGAACCCTGATAGCCAGATACTTATCAAAGTGATTCCTCATTGATTGATACCTCTCTTTCTTATCTTAAAGCTTGACAATTCTGATATATCCTGAGTTAAAGATCATTTCTGCATACCTTAACACCCTTAGTATTCATGAAGCTTATCTTCTTGATGATCCAACACTTGAACCTTGATGAGAAACCTTTGCTTAAAGCCCAATTTGGCATTACCCTTTTATAATATCCAATAGCCTTACTAAATCCCCTTGTCTAATCTTTGATATATGAAAACCATTCAGTTACTTTAATAGAGTATAGTTTTGTGAATCATGGCCCTGAGATTTAGTACCATATTTCCCGTGTTTCGAGTTGATCTATAATCCCTTGATAAAAAAAATGTTTACTGTAAAAGAGATTTTGTTATAAATCGACATCAGTTTTTGAAATAAATAAAATATGGGTTTTCAGTTCCAAAGGGGGGTAAATGTTTTCTTTGAATAGTGGATCTGGACTGAGACGCGAGTCCTTTTCACACTTATATTAGGCTTAAAAGTTGCCTAGGGATTCCCATTAATGTTTTAGAACCCAGCGAGGTTCGGGATTACTTCGCGGCTGATCACCAGTTGTAATCCGTAGCGTCATAAAATGATTTTGATTAAGATATGATTTTGAAATTATTTTGATACAAACGGAATGATGCCATCACCCAAAGTTTTATCTCTCGTTATCACTGGTTATGTCTTCCCATTGACATTCTTTAATATATATCTCGATTTATGTTTTGTATCATATTGTTTAGCACTTGTTGAGCATTTGGCTCACTCCTTGCTTTACCCTGATATTACAGCTAGCAGCTATGGTTAGATTCAAGCAGACTGCCCGTAAGACCTGTGATGCTGATGCTTATGTTCGAGCTCAGGTAGAATAAGTGATAGTAGTTTGTGTGAGGACTCGGTATTTAAAATCAGTTGTAATAGATGGTAGTGTTGGGCTGTTCTAAACCCTAAACTGTAAGATCTTGGTTTTGGGTATGTTTATTTAATTATTAAATGTTGTAATAGCTATATTTAATCTGCTGTTTAAGTTAGGGTGTGACACCAGAAGTGAAGTCGAACTAAAGATAACCTAGTGATCAGTCGACAAGCGTAGCAAGGTTCTAAGTGAAGGACCTGAACGTTGAATTCAGATCCAGGATAGTCTGATAATAAGGCGATAAAGCCGAGTGTCCAAGTTAGTCCAAGATCGATCGGTAGTAGTGGTAAAGCTCTGCAAGGCAAGTACCCCTGAACTAATCTTTTACAGTTCAGTATATATGAATAGTTGTTGATTTAAATTATGTACTGGAATAGAATGTTTTAAGTTACGTATTCCCCGTATTTAAATATGTTTTATTGAACGAGATTTTGGGGAAAAAGTAACTTCTGAATATACCTATCTCTAAATTATGATAAAAAATTAAAAAGGGATTTTTAGAATGTGTGCTGTAATCGTTTAAACAGAGATAGGTGTAAATGATTTTGGAAACTGGATAAAAATAAATCAGATATTGGATGGTCAGTTGGCGTAAGAGGTACGTTATTAGGTAACGGCCCAGCATGGTTGCGTAAGAGGCTAAGTCGGATGCGCGCACTGGTAGGCCGCTTAGTCCAGCATGACAGAGACCTAGCTAGTCTCTGAGTTCCGAAACGAAATTTGTGGTGGGATAGACTGATCAGCTGTCCCTTGAATTCATCCTCTTTTATATATCTGATAAAGGTTTAATGGTTCCCGAAACGGAACAAATGGTTTATAGTCCCCGTAACGGGACAGGTGATTTATGGGTCCGGCAATGGACAGTGGTTTTGGAAAGGAAATAGCATGCTAAAATTGAACTCTGGTATTTTTACACAGCACACTACAGATGATGTTATTTTGCAAAGCATGCTAGTTTTGATAACCAGTTTATACATGTTTTACATATTTCTGGAAAGTTATAAATTCTGTTCCTATAACTGCTTTACTTTAAACTATTTTACTTGTTATTCATATAGTGGTGCTGCTGAGCAAGCAA
Source organism: Apium graveolens (assembly GCF_009905375.1). Lineage (NCBI taxonomy): Eukaryota > Viridiplantae > Streptophyta > Magnoliopsida > Apiales > Apiaceae > Apium > Apium graveolens. Next base: position 119,770,839 of record NC_133648.1, read on the forward strand.
TTGTTCACCCTTGCAGATTATCTTATATGTATTGCAGATTCCTAGGAGATTTCTTGCGCGGTAGTCAGGGCAGAGTTCCAGCTCCTTTCGTGTCAGGCTCCTCTGAGGTAGTTGTGTTCAGACCAGATGAGGTCTGGTGAGTTGCTGCATTAAATTAGTGGTCAGGATTGTGTAAGGTAATTTGAGTTGTGTTAGTTGAGTAATCTAAGTAATACTTAAACCTGGAAAAGGTCTTGGTAAAGGGGTCGTAGTATATGTATTATTAATGAGTTGGGCTGAATTATGATTGTTATTATTGTTGTTGGTGACGTCAACTCCTGACCCCGGGGTTGAGGCCGTCACATGGCATGCTGGGGCATGCTTGAGTTCATATTCTTCAGCAACTCCCCATGTAGATTAAAAAATTAAGTTACTTGATGTCTGTTATAGTTATTTTCTTGCAAAATAGTCCAGACTTGTGTTTTCTCAGATTCAGAGTCAAAGTGTCAATCTATCTGATCTAGTTCATGCAGATCTTTGGGGGCCTATAGATTAAAGGCAATTGTAGTATGTTCCTCACTTATTGAAGATAAGTCAAGAACTACATGGGTGCACCTGCTATCAGATAAAGCTGCAATTCCTACCCTTATTAAGCAATTTGTGTTGCACATTCAAACATATTTGTGAATAAAATTAAGGTTTTAAGAACATATAATGGGACTGAGTTTAACAGCGTTCTTCCGGAGCTTGGCATCATTCATCAAACCAGTTGTGTCTATACTCCTCAACAGAACGGTTTAGTGGATGAAAAGATTGTTGGTTGTTGTTGGCCTTACAAAGTTAAGTATCTCCCTAATGGACAGATCAATCGATTTTAAGGCTCGTTTGGTGGCAAATGGGTTTACTCAAACATCCAATATAAATTATTTTGAGACCTTTGCCCCGGTTGTCAAGATGACATCTAGCTATATATATTCTATATTATTGACCTATTTCTCAGCTAAATGTCACAAATGCGTTTCTTCATACCACACTGTATAAAAAGGTGTATATGACACCACCTATTGGTTACACTGTTCCCAGTCACATTCAAGCCAAATTTCCAAATCAGAAATTAGTGTACAGATTATTTAAATCTCCGTATTCCTTAAAGAAAGCACACGACAGTGGTTTAGTGCATTATCAAATGCTTTGTTGTCATTTGGTTTAACTCAGACTAATGATGATCTCAGTCTATTTGCTTTAGCTCAAGATTCTGATTTGATTAATCTCCTCATTTATGTGAATGATATCGTGATGATATGTAATAATTATGCTCTTATATCTCATATAACTAAATTTCTAGGTGCTCAATTCAAAAAAAGGATCTAGGTACATTGTATTAATTTCTAGATATACAAATTCAGCATTTTGCAACTGGTATGTTGATGCATCAGTCCAAGTACTTAGCTGATATATATTACGAGATTTTGAACATCTTTTCAGCATGAGTTATGTAGTTCCCATGAATCAACATCATGAGTTATGTTAGGAATATATTATAGGCTTGACGATATTTCACCAAAACACCTTAGTAGATTTAATTAAGTGTGTTTGTAACTTTTAACGGTTAATCTCACTTTGTCATCCATTGAAAGAGTAGCTTATGTTTAAATAAGTTTTTTAGTACATTCCTGTATGCTGTAACGTCTTAGAGAATTAGAGGTTGTAGGATATTCTAAGTCATATTGACTACTGGAATGATATGCAAAATTGGTTGGCTAATTGTAAATATTAGATGCCTTGTAATTTTGCATAAATGAAATTGTGTCAACTGCTATGGAAAAACTTTCAACGGATGATTCTACAAGGCTTTGACGGATGACTCAAGATACTCTCAACAGATGATCCAATAGAGACTGAACGGATAATCTATAAAGTCTCGACGGATAACAAATTCAAATAGCAGTTGAGAGCGACTTGAAAATAAAATGGGTTGATTATATACAAAAGGAATGTGGCAGCCTATTTGCAGGTTTATGAGAACAAAGAAGCATTTCCATTTCCATGCTTACTTGAAGAAATACAAAGATGCTGGATAGAGAGATGGAGAAACATATGATTAGAATTAGACATTTTGTTTTATATGTCTGTCTTTTTCATATGTAACTTGGTGAAATATATAAACTAAGAGTAGCAAGTAGATTATCAATCGATCGAACTCAGAAATAGAAGAAGCTACATCTGTTAGGAATTTTTCTGTTCTTTCTTCGTAACTTTACTTGTAAGCAGCTGTGTGCATTCTTGCATCACATAGTTCTCAATTAATATATATCTCTGGTGGAAAGATCAATCCACCAGAAAGTTTTTAAATCTTTGTGTTTAATTACTTTGTGTCTTGAATACATATATATTTCATTTCCACGCACTTGCATATTCAAACACAGATATATTTTGGTAAAGAGTTTTTTAATTTCCAAAAAAACCAAGAATTACATTCAACCCCCCCTATGTAATTCTATTGTTAAATTGTTTGGAAATAACAATTGGTATCATAGCAAGCTCTTGACACACTAAGAGTTTAAAGATCAAAATAACTAACAACATGAGTAGAAAGGATGTTGGAGTGAAGATCCTTTTTCTAGATAAAGATAACTATCACCATTGGAAGGTGAAAATGCACCTACATCTTCTCTCCCTAGATGAAAGGTATATTGATTGCATTGAGAAATGCCCTCATGTTCCTCGAAGAGCTGCTACAGATGTTGAATGAGTTGCAGGCAATGAGCAAAGCATTCCAAAGCCACAATCAGAATGGATAAATGAAGATATTAAGCAAGTACACAAAGATAAAAAGGCTATAAACATTCTCTACAATGGTCTTGATGGAGATATGTTTGACAATATCATCAACTGTAAATATGCTAAGGACATTTGGGATACAATTCAAATCATATGTGGTGGAACTGAACAAGTGAGGAAAAACAAGATGAAACTACTAATCTAGCAGTATGAGCACTTTCATTGTAAAGAAAGTGAATCTTTAAGTGACATTTTTAGTAGGTTTCAAAAACTACTAAATGCACTGAAGCTGTATGGAAGAATCTACCAGATAAAAGATTCAAACCTGAAATTCCTTAGATCTCTACCGAATGACTGGAAGCCTATGACTATCTCTCGTAGAAAATCTCAAGATTATTAGGAGTTTACTTTGGAGAGACTATATGGCATTCTGAAAACTTATGAGCTTGAGTTGGAATAAGATGAGCAGTTAGAGAAAGGAAGGAAGAAAGGAGGATCTATTGTATTGGTAGCTGAACAAGAGAAAGTGAAAGAGATGAAGATTGAAGCTGTGGAATCTGCACCAAACTCAAGGGTTTGTAAAAGAAAAGGAAAAGGGCTAATAGTTGAGCATGAAGATCATCTTAGTTAGGATTAAATGGAGGACATAGATGAACACCTAGCTTTCCTATCAAGAAGATTTTCCAAGCTCAAATTCAAAAAGAATTTTGAAGAAACCAATCCAAATAGAAATATGGTGGATAAATCTTAATTCAAATGTTTCAAATGTGGCTTGGGTGGTCATTTTTCCAACAAATGCAGAAAGCCTGATCCTGAGAAAAGTTTGAGCTTATGGATTACAAAAAGAAGTACTTTGAACTGCTCAAACAAAAGGAAATGGCTTTAATGACTCAAGAAAATGACTGAGCAGCTGATGGGATATATGAAGATGAAGAAACAAGTATGTCAATCTAGCCCTAATGACCAAATCAGATAAAATAGAAGTCATTTCTTCAAGCAATCAGATAATCACTACTAATATGGCATACCTTTCCAAAGATGAGTGTAATGACACTATAAATGGCATATCAACAGAATTATATCACTAGCGTGTTATACTTAAATCACTCACTAAAGAAAACACAAAAATTAAAGATAATAATCTATTTTTAAGTGAGAGGAATACTGTGTTAGAAACTCAATTTATTGAGTTTGAGAAACTGAAGATAGAGTGTAAGATTGCAAAAGATGAATTGACTAAATCTTTGAAGAAAGAGGAAATTTTGAGAAAGCAACTTAAACGAGAGCAGGAGGTAATCAAGGCTTGGAAGTCATCAAGAAATGTACATGCCCAAATTGCAAAAGTTCAAGGAATAGAATCATTCTGTGAAGAAGCTTGGAAAAAGAGCAAGGAGAAATGGATCTTAAGTTGGTAGAAGGATTATCGACGAATGTGGAATCAAAGGATGATGAAGTTTATTCGTCGAAAAGTAAAAGCAATTATCTGTTGAAAAACAAGGATGCTCATCCGTTGAAAGAACACAAGCCAATTAGCAAAGCCAAGATAGATAAACTTAATGAGAAATATGAATCAGTTTCCAAGAACTTTGTTATATTGGAATAACATATTTGCAGATAATATGCCATTTCATGTTAACCAACTTGTGCATGATAATTTCACAATTATGAATGGTTTTTAAAGCCTTACCCTAATGACCAAGGTTGAATGTAACACCCCCAAATCCGTGGCCGGGCATCCGGGTTGTCACGAGTTCCATTTCCCTTAACAACACTTAATCTAAATAAACAACCAATTACTGCGTAGTGTGACCCCACAATATACACACACACCATAAGTTATTGTCTCAGAGATGAGTACCAAAAATAACACAAGTCATTTTATTCCACAAATATAAACCATTACACCTTAAAAGGGGTTTCTGAATAAATTTACATTTTCCTTGCCATTATTACAGTTCGTAAATATACATCAACAGTTGAAAACCTAGCCTACTGGTAGTTCCTACCTCAGCTACATCGTCATCCACGCCTACAGAAAACTGCGGAATATTTCCTATCCGCTTGCGAATTGGGAGCTTAGTACTGTTCATTTTGTCTATTTATTGTTGTGTGATGAAAGAAGAAAGCAAGGGTGAGCAACAAGCCCACCAAAATAATATGTATAATGATTAAACAATGTATGAACATTCTCATCATAATACTCATGAAAGTCTTGATCAAGAAGAAATGAACCAAGTTGATATCTTAACGCGACCAAGTCGCAAAATATTAAGTATATATGTATATATATACTTTTCAAAATCTTGGAAATTCTCTTCCATGCATAATATACATAGAGTTCCAGTCTATAACTGTATAAAAATATCGTTGCAAGGTGATCTCATATATCTAACCTTGTCTCAACATTTTTCTGAAAATCTTTGTCATACATAAGATAATCATTTACTAGATATAAGTTAAAAAGATGAAGTTATAAGATACTCCAATATACTTATATCTTTTCCGAATACTACTTGAACTACCACCGTTCAAGGTATAATCAGTTTCAAAAGTTCATCACATAGATGAGACTAGGAGATAAGACTTGAATAGATTCAATCTTTGAAATATCATTTAAAGAAATGAAGTTACTAGATACTTCATTAATTCCCGATATATATATACACCTATATATATCTCATACATTCCTTGAAACCCTCTGTTATGAAAAGTATAAACAGAGTTATAATACCCAGTGAGTTTGGAATGAAGAGAATTTTGGCATAAACCCGATATCTTGCTGATCAGGCAAAGATACCAATAAGTAACCTTTTCTACTGTAGATGGATGAATTCCTCGCCGGTCATCACCCTGGCCGCATTAGGACCTCGCGCTAGACCGTTAACCAGCCACTCACGCATGGATAGACTGTCACCCAGCCTCTTACACCTTCATAGACCGTACCCCGGCCTATCGCTTATGCCGACTCAATTATATGGACTTACTTCCCGAACATTGGGCAAGTAATCAAATTTTTTTCTTAAAACAGCAACCTCGTTGCGAATATAAAATACACCACAGAGCCGAATCCCTCAGATTTTTGAGCGAGTATTCAAGTCCCCTTCGAAAGGAAGATCTTAAATTTGAAAACAAGTTTTGGGATCCGCTCTAACTTTTAAAATCATTTTGAAGACTCGAAAATATTTTTAAGAATATTTGGAATAATGCTGATTTAATAAAATAAATCAGTCCCAATATGTTGAAAAATATCTGAATATTATTATTTAAATAATAGTCCCATAAAGGATAATCTTTATAAAAATAAATGAAGTAGAAGTTTTAAAACTCATACTTGAAATGAATAATAAATAACAAAAGAAATACTTATACGAAAGTACGATCTTTATTTGAATAATCGAAAATAAGTTTGATTGTTATTCAAAACTATCGGATATACCTTATCCGATTAATAATTATAGAAAACTATATATATATATATATATAAATATACATATATTATACTCAGGAACATCGACTCTTGGTTTAGAAAAATGTTCACGTTTGAGTTTCCTATACTAAGGGTATACGCAACTACTCCTTATCTCTAGCATAGGTATTATGTAGTTTATAAGCATTTGAATTGGTAAAAAATATCAATATTATGAAACAGGTATGCATATATGTCATATCAACATGCTCCAATATATCGCAAGACTTTGCTAATAATAACCATACACTTATCTCAAGATAATGCATCAATATATTACATCACAACAATAGTATAACGGGTAGAAAAACTTGCTTGAGTGTTCCGGGAAAGACTTAAGCTTAGAGTGGGTCCGGTAACCTATGAACAACAACATAATCCGGAATTAGACCACGGTCGCTTAAGAAACTAGTCAAAACTCACTCATACCCTAACGGTCGCTTACGGTCGCTTAGACACTTAACGATTTGCTTTAATCGCTTACGTACCCTCGGCTCCACCAATTTTAATAAATTAACCGTTATGAATTTTAAGGCAACTCTTTCACGAGTACTTTACCAACTGCCTAATCCATTTTACATAATTGTTTAGTGTTTCGATTAATCATTTAAGGGTATCAATTATGGTCTCAAAGTTACTCGAGGTTTCGGGGTTCGCTCGCGAAACACCATTACTTAAAATGGTCATATCTCATCGCTCGTAACTCGGATTTAGGCGAACGACATATCAAAACGAAGCTCGTAACATGAACTATCTAAACATGGCAACGGTCAGAAGCTTACAGTGAGTTCACGGGTCCTAAAGTTTCATGCAAAACAGTCTAAGGAAGATTGGGCATTACGACGGCTATAACTTAGCAATTCCCAAAATTTACCAAATCATTTCAATACCGAACTACCACCAATCAACACCATTCCACCATAATTCAACCACAATACAAGATCATTCAATCATAACTCAAGATCTCAACATATTCATCTAAATCAAGTCAAAATGTGACCAAGAACTTCAAATCTACAAGTATCACTCCTAACTCCAAAATCAACAAAACCACTTACTAAACAAAGCTCTAAACACGATTACGCACCCATTACACTAATCAATCATCTAAAAATTATGAAATCCAAATCAACAAAACTTAAGGCTAAGGGTTTGAGAAGTTATACCTTCCTTGGAGAGTGGAGAATCACTTAGGAAGCCTTAAATAACCACTAACTATCTCTACTAAGCTTGGATCTTGAAGAAAAAATAAGAAAACACAAAGTTAGTTTCTTGAAAACACTATTCATTAAGAACTTTGATGAATTGATTAGCTTAGTAAACCTTGGAATATTGGCTTCAAACTCATAACATAACTAATTCATGAATTATGGAAGCTAAGGAAACAAACCTCTTAATTTTTGAAGGGGTGTAGCTTGAGTTTTGAAAATTTTGTTCCTTGCTTTTCATGGAAAAGCCGAGAGCAAAGAATGGGGGGAGAAGATGATATTTGCTTGGTTGCTTCTCTTTTTGTCTTAGCAATTGATTTAGCTTTTTACTATGGTTAATTTTCCATGATCCAAAATCAACCAACAAAACAACATCCTTTTGTCATGCTTATGTCATCAAGCTTGTGTCATCATTTTACACTTGTCTTCCCTTTGTGGTGTGATGACATCATCATATACTAACCTTTTTGATTAACCCCTAATTACTTGGCTAATGGTCGCTTATCTGTTATACGGTTCGCTTAACTTTCGTTCTTGTTTATCGTTTGATGGATCATACCCGGGATCTTATTACTTGGGTTCCCCTAAACCTTTCTCAATATTTTATATTCCTTTTATGATCCTCTCTTATAATCCTTGAATTTAAATCCTTTTAATCATGTTACCTTATACTCAATTCTTTCGGTATCTGGTGGATTTTCGGGGAAAAATCAAAGTGTCCGGATTCAAATTCTAACGACCTTTACATACACTCATTTACTTTATGGAATACTAATACGATCTTAGAATTTCCATAACAGTAGTCCTATATAGCGTGATCTGATAATTTTCATGAATCAGAATCATCAGCAAAAGTTACTATTCATCCGTGTTTCAAAAATTCCAAATATTGGGGTTATTACAGTCTCCCCTCCTTAAAAGGATTCCGTCCCGAAATCAGATAGAAAATGAATAGGGATACTTTCTTAGCATTGCACTTTCTAACTCTCAAGTCAATTCTCCATATTGTGGTTCTACCACTAAACTCTGACTAGTTTGATAACCCTTCTCCTAAGCAATTGTTCCTTTTAGATCTATAACCCTTCCTGGTTGCTCCATATAGGTTACGTCTGGTTGCATGTCTATGCGCTCATATGCCCCTATATATCTAGCATCCAGATTACACTTCCATAACATTGATAAGTGGAACACATTATGAACTTGCTACAGGTTCGGGGGTAGGGCTAGCTCATATGCTAACTTCCCAATATGTCTTAATACCTCAAAGGGTCCAACAATTCGGGGGCTTAGCTTTCCTTTCTTTCCGAACCTCATCCATCCTTTCCAAGGGAATACCTATAACATCACTAGGTCCCCTACCTCCTACTATTTGTCCTTTCGTGTCAAATCAACATACTTCCTATGTCCATCTTGGGCTACTACCAGCCGTCTTCTGATTAGATCTATTATATCCCTGGTCTTTTGGACCACTGCTGGTCCGAGCATCTTGCGCTCTGCAACTTCATCCTAACATAAGGGAGATCGACATTGTGTTCCCTCAAGGATCTCATAAAGCGACATCTCAATAATGAAATACGATCTATTGTCGTAACAAAACTCAATCCGTGTTAAGTGATCATTCCAAATTCTTTCAAGTCTATTGCACAGGTTCTCATCATAACTTCTAGCATTATAGCCTTTGCTTATCAATACCCATTCTGTTACAGTTCGTAATCGTTACTATCTTCCGTACCTAATATTATACTGGTTACACTTTTGCTCGCTAGCGTTCTATAACCTTTTAATAAACGCGTCAACCTTAGTATCAGGAATGCGTTAGAATCGGAATACCACCGCACTGATACTACTTCATTTCTAGCAGCTTCCATATTTAAAAGCTTGATCCATCGTATGAAGTAAAAAAATTTATTGAGAGATCACTATGATCATGAACACTTGTTCTATTGCATAGTTAGTACAGAAGGTGGCCAGCCTTTAGTACTTGACAAGCAATTAAACAACATGTGGTATCCTACTAGGCTTCTATCACACAGATAGACAGTCATTCGGCAATACCTCCCCTTCTGGAAGGGTTGTTCTTCTCAGCTTACATGAAATGAAAAGAAGAGAAAAGAACGAATTGAAGAGAATTGTATATATGTAAAAAAAAATATACTGCCATAAAATATCTGGCTTGGAATCTACCTCTGAACTATAGAGGTTTGTCATAGGAGAACAAAACATATATGTATATATATCAACATCAAGTATTATAGCATCGCATTCCACATGCCTAAATATTTTTGCTATTCCGTCCATCATTCTATAGACCCATGCTCTTGCTCGAGCTCATAAACACTCACCATTGAAACTCCCTCGACATCGAAACTCGAATAAAGGATTTCATTCTAGACATCATCGTTACTAGAATTTTATGCTTGCATGCAACCTTCCTCGTATAGTAATACTACTCTTTATCGATAAGAAGGAATAAATATATCATAGGTAAATGTTCGGCTTAGTTGGTCTATCAATAATAACTTATACATTACCACGACCCGATTAGTGGTACTGAATCTCAACATTCATTCCAATCCAACTCTTACGGTTGTAATCGACTCATTACTCGCAGAATCACCGCTGCATTACTATGGTCCACCGTTGACCTACTATAGTTATTCGTTTTCCATGAAATCTTAATTTCTAACCATACAGAGTCCATAGCTATCGTATCGAATTTTCTAAGGAGGCAACATGATAACCATTCATGATTCATGAAGAACACTCCTGAACTGGACATACATATGATATGAAGCAGATAAAATTACAGAAGAGTTTCAATGAAAGCAACGATAGCAGGTTAATACCATTATTAACCATATATCTTTATTAGGAGACATGAAGCTCAAAGGATCATTTAGTCCTTTCGTAACATGGTCCTGGCTTATCTCAAGATAGGACCTTCTAAGATAGATAGCCTGCTCATAGCGATTGCATGAATTAAATCTTTACCAACTACTATTACGGTTGAGTATCGCACAATCATCAGAAGGAATGTCAATCTTTCACACCATAATACAACCTTCATGGCTTTAACCATCATCACTGTATTCCTCTGGCACGAGTGCCTATAATTGGTCTCTTACACTTAGAGTGTCGGCCACCTCATTGGCCTTTCCTGATAGTAATAGTTCCTTATAATCAATGTCTTTTGAACGATCTCCAACTAAATTTTCTACCTCATTTCCAACCACTGCTTGTGTGAAAATGCTCTTCCTTAAGATCTGGTGAGAAAAAAATATCACCATTCTTCCATAAGGTATTGCCTCGGTCTTTAGAGGTTAACATTATCACGACTGAGTCTCGATCATACTTAGGACGTCTCTTATCTTGGGTCTTTCTTGTTTTCACCAATCTCGACCCTCATTGGGTCGATCTATACTTTCTTATGGTTCAACACGTGCCCCACCTGGAATCATTATAATTACGTCATATTCCCTTTATCAAAATTTCTATTCTTGAGAACTTTGAATATTACCTTTCTCCTTGTAAAACCTCTAAGGTTATCCTTAAATCCTTCATCATGTACACCCTAGGTACAGGGCATATTAAGATACCATTTACTAATACTAGAATCATAGTCTATATAGTTCTGAAAACTTTCTCCACTGATCTTTAAAGGTTGTTGTTGCCTTAATCCTTCATTCCGTATTATCCAAACTCATAATGTCCCTATTAAGGGTGAAAACCCAACCTTTATGCATTACCCCATGGTTCATCTCTATTTTTCGAGGTTCCATCCTTAATTCCACCTTTTAAAAAGGTACTTTCATCCTTCTATAGATAAATCAAGTCATATATCCCTGATAAGGGTATCTTATTCAACCATTCCCACCTCGATAACATATGCCTAATTTCACAATAATATATTTATTCAAAATGAGGTCAATCATATGGCCTTCAAAAGATAACAACGGTTATCCGCTTTTCTTGCCTGATTTAGTAATGTTAACAGGGATGTTCTAAAAGATATTGGTCGTGTTCAACGTGAACTTTTAGTTCTGACTACTCATTTACCTCTTTCATTTATCTCAACAGTCATCTCAATGTTGGGATATATTTTATACCCGGCGTCCCCCTTTTAGGGTATCAATTCACATGTGTTACTTACACTCCACATTCTTAAAGGTCACTTCCTTCATCCAATTTCCTAATTTCTTACTTTCTTGTCTCCTCAATCTATCCGCGTCTCATTATTTATCCTTCGAACTATCTCAAGGTTTCCTCGAATCCTTCCAACTTAAAGGGGATAAAATATATGTATATCTTATGCCTTCAACCATCAGTTTTAACTCATGGTGAATCACCCTCATCCTGATGATTACATACTTTTCTATTTATATTGCTACGAGTCTTTTAGTGTTTCCTTATACCCAACTCCCTTATCATTCCTCAAACTCTATTGCCTTTATATTCCTTTCTCTTATAATCATTTCATGAACCCACTAATCGTTGACTTCAAACATCACGTCATTCTGGGATTCTTGTCCTCAGAACGAATCTTGACAACTTTTACAACTTAGATTCATAATCCATCATACTCGTCCATCTTTGTTCTGGCTCTAAAGCTTTTACACTACCTCCATAACCTTGGGAAGTACTTTCCCGAAAATAATTGGCTGAACTTTAATCAGTTGATTATAACCTTTGGCTCTGTGTCTTTCTTGGCCTTTCATCAACGGGTGGCCTCTCTCTTAGGAGGATAAGTGACAAAAACAGTCTTTTGTGATTCGTCAATCATTTAAAATCTCAAATGATTCCTATATTTCCTTTAGCCAGGCTCTTGCCTCGACTGGGTCAGCCTGTTCCTTGGAACTCTAAGAGCTTACGACTTAAAGGTCCTGAAAGAATTTCTCACCACATTGTTTCCTCAGGGTGGTGGTAGGGGATAAAAGTATAATTTTTGTTTAGGCAGGTCCATGAATTGCCCCATAGGAGTACCATCCCGGTTCTCCCTATTTTGCTCGACTTCTGTTTTCTCAGTATGAAATGTTTCATCCTTCTCCCATATTCAGGGTTATCTTACACGTTAAAATCCTTGTTTTCCATTTCATTATGTTATGGGTTCTTTCTTTCTTGATGGCGACCTCCCTGACTATCACATTCAGGGTTTGCCCTAGATCTTATTCCTCGAACTATGGCTTTCATATAAGATCTCGTCCTTAAGCTCTTAAACATTTGGAACCCAAATTCTGTAGGAATACCTCATTATTCCCTTATCATCTTTCTCGATATTAATCTCTTCTCTATTTGTCACAATATGATCTTTTCCAATAATTCGGGCTGTATTGCAATCTCCAACAGCTTTTCAGTACCGGCTCCGGTTACCTTCACTTCTATTTCCATTTTCTAAAAATCTCTTATCAACTCTCCCAAAGACATTTTCATCTTGAGTCTCTCTTTTATACTAAGGGCATTAGCCACCATTTTGGCTTTCCCTGGATGATAAAGAATCTCATAATCGTAATCCCTGATTAGCTCTAACCACCTCCTCTTGCACATGTTGAGCTCTTTCTGCGTGAAAATGCACTAGAGCACTTATGGCTTGTGTAAATCTCGCACTTCTCTCCATACAAGTAGTGCCTCCAATCTTTAGGGCAAAACTATTGCCACGAGCCCAAGCTCATGGGTGGGGATATCGAATTTTATATTCCCTTAATTGTCTTGACGACGCGATTACCTTGCTATGCTGTATAAGAAGCACCCTAATTCCTTATGCGAAGCGTCGCTACACAGCACAAAATCTCCTTTTCCATCCGGTAACGCCAACATAGGGGTCGTCACCAATCTTTGCTTTAGTTCTTAAAAGCTGTTCTCGCATTTCTCTGTCCATTCAAACTTATCAGTCTTACGAGTGAGCCACGTTAAAGGGGCTACTATCTTTACAAACTTGAACGAACCTCCGGTAGTGACCGGCCAATCCTACCTCTGGTAGTCGCCCTAACCATGGTCATCAATTCCTCAGTGGTCCTTTATTCATTCTTGTCAGGATCCTCCATGGGATCCTCCTCAGCAACAATCCCTTCTGGTATAACATCCTCAACCGCTACGTCCTTAATATGAACATCATTTGGTCCCTCATTAGGGTGCTCCATTGGATCCACAATCTAATCCCCAATATCTAGTAAAACATCATCATATTATTTCTCTTGAACATCAGGGTTCGGAGTCCCACTACCATATATGATAACAAACTACGCTTCTATCACGATATTTATAAACATAGTTATAATACCCAGTGAGTTTGGAACGAAGAGAATTTTGGCATAAACCCGATATCTTGCTGATCAGGAAAAGATACCAATAAGTAACCTTTTCTACTGTAGATGGATGAATTCCTCGCCGGTCATCATCCTGGTCGCATTAGGACCTCGCGCTAGACCGTTACCCGGCCACTCACATGTGGATGGACTGTCACCCAGCCTCTTACACCTTCATAGACCGTACCCCGGCCTATCGCTTATGCCGACTCAATTATATGGACTTACTTCTCGAATATTGGGCAAGTAATCAAATTGTTTTCTCAAAACAGCAACCTCGTTGCGAATATAAAATACACCACAGAGCCGGATCCCTCAGATTTTTGAGCGAGTATTCAAGTCCCCTTCGAAAGGAAGATCTAAAATTTGAAAACGAGTTTTGGGATCCGCTCTAACTTTTAAAATCATTTTGAAGACTCGAAAACATTTTTAAGAATGTTTGGAGTAATGCTGATTTAATAAAATAAATCAGTCCCAATATGTTGAAAAATATCTGAATATTATTATTTAAATAATATTCCCATAAAAGATAATCTTTATAAAAATAAATGAAGTAGAAGTTTTAAAACTCATACTTGAAATGAATAATAAATAACAAAAGATATACTTATACAAAAGTACGATCTTTATTTGAATAATCGAAAATAAGTTTGATTATTATTCAAAACTATCGGATATACCTTATCCGATTAATAATTATAGAAAACTATATATATATATACATATATTATACTCGGAAATATCGGCTCCTGGTTTAGAAAAATATTCACCTCTGGATTCCCTATACTAAGGGTATACGCAACTACTGCTTATCTCTAGCATAGGTATTATGCAGTTTATAAGCATTTGAATTGATAATAGAATATCAATATTATGAAATATGCATGCATATATGTCATATCAACATGCTCCAGTATATCGCAAGACTTTGCTAATAATAACCATGCACTTATCTCAAGATAATGCATCAATATATTACATCACAACAATAATATAACGGGTAGAAAAACTTGTCATACCAACTGCCTAATCCATTTTACATAATTGTTTCGTGTTTCGATTAATCATTTAAGGGTATCAATTATGGTCTCAAAGTTACTCGAGGTTTCGGGGTTCGCTCGCGAAACGCCATTACTTAAAATGGTCATTTCTCATCGCTCGTAACTCGGATTTAGGCGAACGACATATCAAAACGAAGCTCGTAACATGAACTATCTAAACATGGCAAAGTTCAGAAGCTTACAGTGAGTTCACGGGTCCTAAAGTTTCATGCAAAATAGTCTAAGGAAAATTGTGCATTACGACGGCTATAACTTTGCGATTCCCAAAATTTACCAAATCATTTAAATACCAAACTACCACCAATCAACTCCATTTCACCATAATTCAACCACAATACAAGATAATTCAACCATAACTCAAGATCTCAACATATTCATCTAAATCAAGTCAAAATGTGACCAAGAACTTCAAATCTAACAAGTATCACTCCTAACTCCAAAATCAACAATACCACTTACTAAACAAAGCTCTAAACATGATTACACACCCATTACACTAATCCATAATCTAAACATTATGAAATACAAACCAACAAAACTTAAGGCTAAGGGTTTGAGAAGTTATACCTTCCTTGGAGAGTGGAGAATCACTTAGGAAGCCTTAAATAACCACTAACTATCTCTACTAAGCTTGGATCTTGAAGAAAACATAAGAAAATACAAAGTTAGTTTCTTGAAAACACTATTCATTAAGAACTTTGATGAATTGATTAGCTTAGTAAACCTTAGAATCTTGGATTCAAACTCATAACATAACTAAGTCATGAATTATGGAAGCTAAGGAAACAAACCTCTTAATTTTTGAAGGGGTGTTACTTGAGTTTTGAAAATTTTGTTCCTTGCTTTTCATGGAAAAGCCGAGAGCAAAGAATGGGGGGAGAAGATGATGTTTGCTTGGTTGCTTCTCTTTTTGTCTTAGCAATTGATTTAGCTTTTTACCATAGTTAATTTTCCTTGGTCCAAAATCAACCAACAAAATAACATCCATTTGTCATGCTTATGTCATCAAGCTTGTGTCATCATTTTACACTTGTCTTCCCTTTGTGGTGTGATGACATCATCATCTACTAACCTTTTTGATTAACCCCTAATTACTTGGCTAATGACCGCTTATCTGTTATACGATTCGCTTAACTTTCGTTCTTGTTTATCGTTTGAGGGATCATACCCGGGATCTTATTACTTGGGTTCCCCTAAACCTTTCTCAATATTTTATATTCCTTTTATGATCCTCTCTTATAATCCTTGAATTTAAATCCTTTTAATCGTGTTACCTTATACTCAATTCTTTCGGTATCTGGTGGATTTTCGGGGAAAAATCAAAGTGTCCGGATTCGAATTCTAATGACCTTTACATACACTCATTTACTTTATGGAATACTAATACGATCTTAGAATTTCCATAACAGTACTCCTATATAGTGTGATCTGATAATTTTCCTTAATCAGCATCATCAGCAAAAGTTACTATTCATCCGTGTTTCAAAAATCCAAAAATTGGGGTTATTACATTGAATCTCAATCACCTAGTTCAAGTGAGGAAAAGCCCAAGAAATCTAAAAAGAAGGCTAACAAGGCAGGACCCAGGGAAACTTGGGTACCAAAATCAACTCGATTTGATTTTAATGTATGCATGGAAACATAAAGAGTCTGTGGTATCTAGATAGTGGATGTTCATGGCACATGACTGGAGACCCTACCCTACTCATTAAGTTCAAGGAGAGAGTTGGACCAAGTATTACTTTTGGAGATGGCAGCAAAGGGTATACTGTGGGATATGGCTTGATTTCCAAGGAGAATGTCATCATTGAAGAAGTTGCTCTGGTGGATGAACTCAAACACAATCTTTTGAGTGTCAGCCAGCTATGTGACAAAGGCAATTATGTAACCTTCAATTCAGAAGCCTGTGTTGTTACAAATATAAGAACAACAAAGTGGTTATGATAGGAGTGAGAAAAGGAAATGTGTATCTAGCTGACTTCAACTCATCCAATGAAGATTCTATCATTTGTCTTTTTAGCAAAGCAAGTGAAGATGAAAGTTGGTTGTGGCACAAGAAGCTGTCCTATCTGAATTTCAATACTATGAATGAATTAGTCGAGAAAGACCTAGTAAGAGGTATTCCTCTAGTTGAGTTCTCAAAAGATGGATTGTGTGATGCCTGTCAAAAGGGAAAATAAATCAAGGCATCATTCAAGAGGAAGCTTGAATCTACAACTGAAGAATCAACTATTGCACATGGACTTATTTGGACCAATCAATGTGTTGTCAACCTCAAAGAAAATATATTGCCTAGTGAATGTGGATGATTTCTCAAAGTTCACTTGGACATACTTCCTCAAATCTAAAGATGAAGCTAGTGAAATAATTATCAATTATATAAGGCAAGTCAACAATCATCCTGATCTCAAAGTTAGAAGAATCAAGAGTGACAATGAAACTGAGTTCAAGAATTCTGCAATGAGGTTGTTTTGTGAAGAAAATGTGATCATGCATGAGTTTTCAGCAGCAAGAACTCCATAACAAAATGGAGTGGTGGAAAGAAAGAATAGATCTCTACTTGAAGCTGCAAGGACAATGCTAGAAGAATCAAAGTTACCAACTTATTTTTGGGCAGAAGCTGTAAATACTGCATGCTACACTCAAAATATTTCTTTGGCCAATCAAGCAAAATGCATGACTCCTTATCAATTGTTCAAGAACAGAAAACCAACACTTAACTTTCTTCATGTCTTTGGATGCAAATGCTACATTCCAAGGAATCAAACTGAGCAACATGGAAAGTTTGATGCCAAAGCTGATGAAGGTATATTTGTTGGATATGTTGTGGTAAAATCATATAAGGTCTACAATCTTAAAACCAACATTGTTACGAAATATGTACTTGTTGTGTTTGATAATGAGAAGATTGAAGGACTACAAGATGAAGGTTTCCATGAAAGCCTCAAATTTGAAAATATTGAGATAAATTGTGATGAAAGTGATGATGAAAGTGATCAAGAAATAATTTCTAAGAAAAATGTAGAAAAGTCAGTATAATGAAGCATAGAATTCTACATCTGTCGAAAGACAAAGTGCAGCATCTGTCGAAAGACATGGTGCATCATCCATTGACAGACAAACTGCATCATCCGTCGAAAGGCAAAATTCAACATTCGTTGAGCTATCAATAGGATTTGAAAGTCATTTTAGATTGCACATAGAAAGGACCCCAACCTCAAGTCAAAGATCCACAAACTCAGGGGGAATTTTTTAATCAAAACTCAGTCACACATCAAGACAATCTAGAGGCCTCTTCATCTAGAGCTAATCTACCACAACAAAGGAAATGGACTAGAGATCACCCATTTAAAATAATTATTGGTGATGCATCTTCACGAGTGCAAACATGGAAAATAACTCAAGATGAATGTCTATATAGCAGCTTCCTGTCACAGGAAGAGCCAAAGAAGGTAGAAGAAGTTTTGTTGAATCTTGATTGGGTTTTAGCTATGCAAGAAGAGCTAAACCAATTGGAAAGGAATGGAGTATGGAAGCTGGTACCCAAACCAAAAGGCAAGAATCCTATTGACACCAAATGGGTATTTGGAAACAAGATGGATGAGAATGGCATAGTCATAAGGAACAAAGCCAGATTGGTTGCTAAAGGCTATTGTCAACGGGAAGGGATAAATTTTGATGAAACTTTTGCTCCTATTGCAAGAATTGAAGCTATCAGAATTTTTCTAGTCCATGCAGCCCATGCCAATTTCAAAGTCTATCAAATGGATATAAAGAGTGCCTTTCTAAATAGAGATTTGGAGGAGGAAGTCTATGCCAGTCAGCCTCCTGGTTTTGAAGATCCCAATTTTCCAGAATCTGTCTGCTATCTTTTGAAAGTACTCTATAGTTTGAAGCAAGCACCTAGAGCCTGATATGACATTCTGCCAAAATTTCTTCTAGAAAATCATTTCACAAGAGGTAATGTTGACAAATATACTTGTTCAAAGTTATGTAGATGATATTGTATTTAGCTTTACAAATGAAGAACTTTATAAAAAGTTTGCCAAACTAATGCAAAGTGAATATGGAATGAGCATGATGGGAGAACTAACTTACTTTTGGTCTTCAAGTTAAGCAAGTTAGTGATGGAATATTCATTAGTTAAACGAAATACATTCATGATCTTTTAAAGAAGTTTGACTTAATGGATTGCACATCTGCAAAAACTCCCATGACCACTGCCACTAAACTTGAAATAAATACAACTGAAAAGTCTGTAGATATATCAAATTATAGAGGCATGGTAGGTTCACTTTTATATTTAATAGCCAGTAGGCCAGATATAATGTTTACTACTTGTCTTTGTGCTAGATTTCAAGCTGATCCTAAAGAATCTTATTTAGTAACTATTAAGAGAATTTTCAGATATCTCAAAGGAACACCAAAACTTGGCATTTGGTATCCTAGAGATTCTGGTTTTGATCTAATTGATTATTCAGATACAGATTATGTAGGTTGTAGAATAGATAGAAAAAGTACAACAAGAACCTGTCAGTTTCTAGGAAATAAGCTAGTGTCCTAGTTTAGTAAGAAATAAAACTCAGTTTCTACTTCCGTAGCTGAGGCTGAATACATTGTTATTGGTAGCTATTGTTCACAGATTCCATGGATGAAAAATCAGCTATTGGATTATGGTCTACTTGTGGACAGGATTCCAATTTTCTGTGACAACACAAGTGCCATTGCCATTACTGAAAATCATGTACAACATTCACGGACAACGCACATTGACATCAAGTACCATTTCATTCGAGAACATGTCATGAATGGTATTGTGGAACTTCATTTTGTTCCAAGTAAGCAGCAACTTGCAGACATCTTTACCAAGCCACTTGATGAGTCAACTTTCACTAGGTTGGTAAGTGAGTTAGGTATGCTTAATTATTCCTAAGTTATTTTGAATTATAAGCAAATTGTAATGCATCCAGAAATAAATTTGACTTTTTCTAAAGAGATGAAATTTTGGCTAAGTCAAAATTTACATCTCGACGGATGTTCATTATCCGTTGAAAATGAATATACGTTGAATTTCATTATCTGTTGAAAATGAAATATTTTCATGGGTACTTTATATCTCGATGAATATTTTTTTAATCTATATCCGTTGAATTTCTTTAATCACAACCGTTAATTTTATACCTTATCCGTCGAATTTACTTATAGTATGTATGTATATGTCGATGGATAATCTTTAGAATTTCTATAATTTACTTTATTTTTAAATGGCTATTTTTGGCAATTTTCATTGGGTACTTTATTTTACTTTTTTTTTTAATTTCTTAGAAAGTATAAAAGCCCCTTTTAATTTTTCATTTTAATTTTATCTTTTTCATTATCATCAAAGCTGTTATGCCCAAATATGGACATGGGCTCTAAATAGGCCCATTACAAGAATTTATTAATAATATTGGGCTTAATAAACAAGTTCAAGAATATGGAAAAGCTCTCCTAATTTGTATATGGATCGGGACCATGTACTGCATGTTGACCAAGACTTCGCATGATGACACGTGGAAATATATAAAGGAGAATAATCCTGTTCACCTCTTACTAGGAGATGACACATATCTACCTCTAACTAGGAGGTGATACCTGCCCATCTCTTACTAGGAGGTGAGTCATGCCTGCCTCTCCAACAGGAAGGGGGCATGTTCACCTCTTACTAGGAGGTGAGTCCTGCCCTCCTCTGACAAGAAAGTGAGCCCTGCCCTCCTCTTACTAGGATGTGAGTCTTATCCGCTTGTCCAGCAGTAAGGGGGTCATGTCCACCTCTCAACAAGACTAGAGTACTGTCAACCTCTCAATCGGGAAGGAAGTCATGTCCACCTCTCAACAAGATATAGATCAAGTCCACCTCTCAACAGGAGGGAAGTCCCGTCCTCATACTACTAAGAGGGGAGTCATCTTCTCATACTACTAAGAGGGGAGTCCTCTCCTCATATATACATGACTCCATATTACTAGGAGGCGTGGCCTACCCCCATATTTCTATGAGGGGTAACATGTCCCAATATTATCAAGAGGTCAGGCCGGCACCCATATTAAAAAGTAAGGAGTAACTCTCCATATCTCGGAGAGGCTCTAAGAGACCAGTTGGAGAATAAACTCACATACAAGCTAGATAGAAGATATAATTACAATAACTTGTGACTACATGATCCCATAGGGGACACATTATAGAGTCTTTATATCACACTTGAAAGGACCTCTTCGAGGTCAGCATTCACTATATATTTCTAAGATCACATCACATGAAAACAATCTCTATTACAATACAAAGATTGAAGGCATGCAAGGCTAGCTTTAAAAGGAGATACTTCTCTATCAACTTATTATCTATTTGACTTAAAGATCCATGACCAGGCCTCAAGGGGTCGCACGGGACGAAGGATCGCTATGCGTGGCTAGGTCTGCTGTGATCGCACATACTCTCTATATAGCCACATCGCATGACCAGACTCTAATGGGTCACATGCGAGGCCATGTTCTCCATAAGGCCACATCGCATGACCAGACTCCAAGGGGTCACATGCAAGGCCTACAGGTATTCTCATGCCTCACCAACGAGATATATTTGCCTAACTCCATGACAGCCTATTACAGCCTAATTGGGCTTGGGCCATGGAAAAATATAGGCTTTTTACGAACTATCCAATGGTCAACGAACCTGGGCTTTGATGGATCGGGCCAAACCCTAGCCCGTCTAGGTAACTTATCCTCCAAGAACTATGTATGGCTTGAATCCCTATAAAAGAGTACGTAGGCTCTTGTTTATGGATGATCAACAATTTGAAATAAGAGAGAATAAACATTATTCCTCTGGCATTCTACGAATCATCAAACAAGATCAGCTACAATATTCATTAATTTCCGTCTAGTGTTCTTCGCTAAAACAACTTCAAATTAACATAATTTGCTCCGTAATTTCAGCAACCTCTGAATTCATGTTGTTACGAATTTCTCCCAACAATATTTGGCGCTAGAAGGAGGGGCTTGATATCTATGGGAGAAGGATGTCTCGATCTCACAAAACGGAGCTAGCAGCCACCCTAAAGGCGAAGATGAGGACCACTGGGAGACCACTGGCCCGAGGAGAAGGGACACACGACCCTGACCCTCTTAGGCATGAGGTCCCTTGGTACTTCTTGAAGTAGTGGAGAAGTTACCATTGTCCACCACAATCCAACCTAATCTGAAGCATTGATCAGTAATGGGTGGTCGTCTATTTAATGAGGTTGTCTACCCTGGGACAATCAATAAATGGTCTTTAATAAAGGTTGATCATTTATCTTATGCCCCTCGTGGGATACCTTTGTGTGAGCACCTTAGCGGGTCGCCCTAAATGAGATTCATCTATGGAGATGCCTCTAAATGAGATGCCCCATCATGGGATGCCTCTGTGTGAGCATCTTAGCGGGTCGCTCTGCATGAGATGCCTCTACAGAGATGCCTCTACATGAGATGCCCCCTAGTTGGACGCTTCCGTGTGAGCACCTTAGCGGGTCTATTTGCATGAGATGCCTTTACGTGAGATGCCCCCTCGTGAGATGCCTATGCGTAAGCACCTTAGCGGGTAGCTCTACAGAAGATGTGTAACACTCCCAGATCCGGGGTAGGGGATCCAGGTCGTCACGGTCTTTCTTTCCACAATATCACTTAACTTAATTAATAATAAATAACCTCATGTTGTGACCCCATACCACCACAACCCGTTATAGTCTCAGAGATGAAATTGAAATAAGTACAAGTCCTTGAATCCACAATTTAAAAGTTATTACAACCCAAAATGATTACTTAATAAGTTTACAGTTAATTGCCATTATCTGCCACAAGTTATAATTATACATAATTGGTTCCCAAAAGTAGAATGCCTGATCTACCAATAGATCTACCTCTGCAGCTATAGCAGCTACAACATCAACAGAAAGACGCGGGACGCTTCCCACGCGCTTGCGCTGGGTCTGCTTGAGTCTGACCATCTTTCCTAACTGTTGTTGTGTGATGAAGAAATGAAGCAAAAGTGAGCATTACAGCTCGCAAGATAATATATAGTGTAAACAATAATGCAAGTATCTAAATGGATAACTTACTAGAATCCTTTATCAAGTGTAAGGTAATTACTTACTGGATATAAGCTTAAAGGAAAATGAAGTTACCAATTACTTCACTATACTTACACCATTTTTAGAAATCTACTTGAACTACCACTGTTCAAAGTATAATAAGTTTCAAAAGTCCGTCCCATAGATGAGACCACAAGTTAAGACCTGAATAGATTCAATCTTTGAAATATTTTAAAAGGAAATGAAGTTACGAGATACTTCATTCAATGGAAACACCATTATAACTGTTTGACCCTTGTCAATGCTTCGGCAATCACCCATTCGTAGCCTTTCAATCGAAATGCTCGGGGTAGTGTTGCAGAAATATCCAACTGGATGATGAACTCATTACGGGAGTTTTCCGCGCCAGGAAGACCACTTACGATGATCAGTCGCAGTAGTGCAACCTCACCATTTTCTACATGTAGAGGAGAACCTGTCGGATTTACTTGTCAACCGAATACTGGACTCCTAAGGAATGGACCGTCTTAGCGGAACTTCCAGGCCATTTGGGCCAATATAATAAGGCTGGGCCGGCACCACTCGACCACTTACGCCACTCCTAGTTCAGATGAAATCCATGACTCTGAAACGTAAAGCTCGTCCCCCCCTTCCCCAAGTAGAAACTTGTTGATACGGCTCCACCAAGAAGTCTTATCTAGTTGGAAAGGAAAACTCGCCGATATTTCTCAGGCGATGCCTGTTAATGGATTAACTTGTTCCAAGAATTTTACTTCCCGGGTGTTGGGTAAGTAATTAAAAACTCTTTTATCAAAATAGCAACCTTGTTGCGAATATAAAATACACCACAAAGCCGGATCCCTCAGGTTTTGAGCGAGTATTTAAATCCCCTTCGAAAGGAGGATCTTAAATATAAAAATGAGTTTTGGGATCCGCCCTAACTTTTAAAATCATTTTGAAGACTCGAAAACATTTTTAAGAATGTTTGGAGTAATGCTGATTTAATAAAATAAATCAGTCCCGATATATTAGAAAATATCTGAATATTATTATTTAAATAATATTCCCATAAGGGTGATCCTTATAAAAATAATCGAGGTAGGAGTTTTAAAACTCATACTTGAAATGAATAATAAATAACCAAAGATATACTTATACAAAAGTATGATCTTTATTTGAATAATCGAAAATAAGTTTGATTATTGAAACATTATTCTTTAATAAAATAAAGAATATTATTTAGTAAATAAGCGGAGTCATAAGTCCTCGAATGAATATTCAAAAATAATGTTCATTAAATAAAATAAACGGAGTCATATGTCCTCGAATGAATATTCAAAATAATATCCATTAATATGAATAAACGGAGTCATAAGCCCTTGAATGAATATTCAAAAATAATATTCATTAATAAAAATAAAGTTATCGAATAAACCTTATTCGATTCATAGTTTTGAAAACTATATCTATATATATATATATATATAAATATATCTAAATATATATAATATACTCGGGAATATCGACTCCCGGTTTTAGAAAATGTTCACCTTTGGGTCCCCCTATACTAAGGGTATACGCAATTACTGCTTATCTCTAGCATAGGTATTATGCAACTAATAAGCATTTGAATCAACATATATATATCAAGATTACGAAACAGACATGCATATATACCATATCACATGCTCCAATATATCGCAAGATTTGCTAATTAACCATCATGCATCTATCACAAGATAATGCATATACATATGTATACATCACAACAACAGTATAACGGGTAGAAAACTTGCCTGAGCGAATGGGGGTGATAAATGGCTTGGGACGAGTCTGGTAACCTATAAACAACATATAAGTTGGAATTAAACCAAAGCCGCTTGTGAATCTATACTTTAACCAATTAGACCCTAACGTTCGCTTTTGCGCTTAATGATTCACTTAAGTCGCTCGAGTACCCTCGGCTCCACCATTTTTAATAAATTAACCATTAAGGGTTTTAAGGCGACTCTTTTGCGAGTGCCTTACCAACTGCCTAATACACTTTACATAAATGTTTCATACTCCAATTAGTCATTTAAGGTCTTTAACCAATTTTTCAAAGTAAGGCGAGGGGTAATGGTTCTTCGTGAAACGCCGTTACTTAAAACTATCGTTTCTCCTAAACTGTACATCGGATTTAACGAACCACATATCAAAATGAAGCTCGTAACATGAACTATCTAATCATGGCAATGGTCAAAACCTGAAAGTGAGTTCTCGGGTCCTGATGTTAAGAACAAAACAGTCTAAAGTAAATCGGACATTACGACGGCTATGTTTACGCGATTACCAATTTTTATCCTACTCCAAATCAACCACCAATCAACCACAATTCAACCATACAACCAAACTCCATACATACAATGCTAAAACAGCCCCAACAACTCAATATTTCCAAATTTATACTACTTCCCAACATGAACTAAAAGCTTTACTTAAGTTCTTTAACTAATCAACAAGATTTACAACTCCAAACACATCCCAAAACCAACACATCTCTAAATACACAGTAATCAAGCTTCTCATGAACCATACCAAACACAAAAGCTCTAAATATACAAAAGTAGGGCTAGGGTATGAGATTATACCTTCCTTGGTGAGTAAAATTAAATAAGGAGCTTGGAATCACCCTTGAAAGTCCTTACCAAAGCTTAATCTAAACAAAAACTCAAGAACAAAATTTTAAGTTCTTGAAAAACACTATTCACCCTCTTCTTCCATGAATTTTAGGAAGAGATTTTGAAGGAATTTGAAGCTTAAACTTATAGGATAGCTATATCTATGCATAAGGAATCTTAAATAATTACCTCACTAATTAATGAAGCTTGGAACTTGGATTTTGGTTTTTCTTTTCTTGAAAGAATGAAAGGGCCGAGAGCTTTTAGCTTGAAATGGGAAGTCAACTTGTGTTTTTTGGTGTTATGATTTGTTGGTTGGTTGTTTTTGCTTTTGTTTTAATTATTTACCTTTTAACCATGGTGATGTTTAGGTCATCAATCTTATGTCATCTTCCCATGCTTGTCCTCTTCTTATTGGTTTGATGACATCATCCTCACTAACCTCTTTGATTAGCTTCTAATTACTTGGCTAATGACCGCTGATCTTGTTATACGGTTCGCTTAACTTTCGCTTTTGTTTATAGTTTGAGGGATCATACTCGGGATCTTATTACTTGGGTTTCCTTAACCTTTCTCAATACATTATATTCCTTTTATGATCCTCTCTTATAATCCTTGAATTCAAATCCTTTTTATCCTGTTACCTTATACTCAATTCTTTCGGTATCTGGTGGATTTTCGGGAAAAATCAAAGTGTTCGAATTTGGATTCTGACGATCTTTATATATACTTATATATTATATAGAGTACTAATAAGATCTCATAATAATAATAATAAAAGAACCTCTACATAGTGTGGCATGAAAGTTTTCTTATTCAGCATAATCAGCAAAAACACTATTCATAAGGGTTAAAAAAAAGTTCAAAATTTTGGGGTTATTACAGTCTCCCCTCCTTAAAAGGATTCCGTCCCAGAATCATATAGAAAACAAATGGGGGTATTTTTCTAGCATTGCGCTCTCTAGTTCCCATGTTGATTCTTTCACATTATGATTCTGCCATAGCACCTGCTCCTTCTTATCCATAATCTTTACTGGTTTCTCCATGTAAGTCAGATCTGGTTGCATATCCACATGCTCATACTCCACTATGTGTCTGGCATCCCGATGATACTTCCTTAGCATTGACACATGGAACACATTATAAACTTGTTGTAGGTTCGGGGGTAAGGCTAGCTCGTAAGCCAACTTCCCAATCTGTCTTAGTATCTCAAAAGGTCCAATGTATCTTGGGCTTAGTTTCCCTTTCTTTCCGAACCTCATTAATCCCTTCCAAGGGGATACTTTTAGTAGTACTAAGGCTCCTACTTCATACTTCTTGTCCTTTCGGGCTAGGTCTGCATATTTCTTATATCTGTGTTGGGCTGCTACCAGCCGTCCTCTGATGAGATCCACTATGTCTTTGGTCCTTTGGACCACTTCGGATCCGAGCATCTTCCGCTCTCCGACTTCATCCCAGTATAAGGGAGATCGACACCTTCTTCTGTACAGGGCCTCATAAGGCGGCATTCCGATGCTAGCATGAAAGCTATTGTTATAAGAAAACTCGATCAACGGTAAGTGATCATCCCAACTTCCTTTAAAGTCTATTGCAGAGACTCTCAACATATCCTCTAGTGTCTGGATGGTCCTTTCACTCTGCCCATCCGTCTGGGGATGGTAAGCGGTACTCATATTTAACTTGGTCCCCGCACATTCTTGAAAGCTCCTCCAAAATCTGGAGTTGAACCTGGGGTCTCGGTCTGAGACAGTGGACGCTGGGACTCCATGTCGCGTCACTATTTCCTTAAGGTAAATGTCCACCAGTCTATTGACTGTGTATCTCTCATTGATAGGAATGAAATGAGCTGACTTTGTCAGTCGGTCTATAATCACCCATATGGCATCATGGTTGGCTTTCGTCCTTGGTAAACCGATAACAAAATCCATGGCTATCTGTTCCCATTTCCATTCGCGAATCTCCAGGGGTCGTTAAAGTCCACTTGGTCTCTGGTGCTCTGCCTTTACTCTTTGGCAAGTCAAACATTTGCTTACCCATTCTGCTACGTCCCTCTTCATGTTGGGCCACCAGTAATACTCCTTCAAATCCCTATACATCTTGGTGCTTCCCGGGTGAATGGAATACCTTGAACTATGGCTTTCATCCAAAATCTCGTCTTTAAGCTCTTGAACGTTCGGAACCCAAATCCGGTAGGAGTACCTCATTATCCCTTTATCATCTCTCTCAGTATGGATCTCTTCTCCCGTCATTGACTCTCTGCCTTCATTCATTACTTTCTCTTGGCATAATCTAATCTTTTCCAATAACTCTGGCTGCATCGAGATCTCAAACAGCTTTTCAGTCCCGGCTCCGGTTACCTTTACTTCTATTTCCATTCTCTTAAAATCCCTTATCAATTCCTCCGAAGTCAATATCATTTTGAGTCTTTCCTTCCTGCTAAGGGCGTCAGCCACCACATTGGCTTTTCCTGGATTATAGAGAATCTCACAATCATAGTCCTTGATTAGTTCTAACCATCTCCTCTGGCGCATGTTGAGCTCTTTCTGCGTAAATACGTACTTGAGGCTCTTATGGTCTGTGAAAATCTCGCACTTCTCTCCGTACAAGTAGTGCCTCCAAATTTTTAAGGCAAAAACTATTGCCGCGAGCTCAAGGTCATGAGTAGGATATCTAATCTCGTAATCCTTCAGTTGTCTCGACGCATACGCAATCACCTTACCGTGCTGCATAAGCACACACCCTAATCCTTTGTGCGACGCGTCACTATATATCACAAAATCTCCTTTTCCGTCTGGCAATGCCAACACCGGGGCCGTTACCAACCTTTTCTTTAATACCTGAAAACTGTTCTCACATTTTTCCATCCATTCAAACTTCTCTGTCTTACGAGTAAGTCGTGTCAAAGGGGCTGCGATCTTCGCAAAGTCCTGTACAAATCTACGATAGTAGACGGCCAATCCTATGAAACTCCTTACCTCTGTGGGTGTGGTTGGCCTTTCCCAATTTGAGACCGCCTCTATCTTGGAGGGGTCGACCAATACTCCTTCTTTATTGATCACGTGTCCTAAAAACTGTACTTCATTCCGCCAGAATTCGCACTTCGAGAATTTGGCATATAATTGTTCCTCTCTGAGTATTCTTAGAGCTATCCTCAAATGCTCTGCATGTTCTGCCTCAGTCCTTGAGTAGATTAAAATATCATCGATAAAAACTATCACACACTTGTCCAAGTACTTCTTAAATACTCTGTTCATTACATCCATGAAAGCCGCTGGGGCGTTGGTTAATCCAAAGGACCTTATCAAGAACTCATAGTGCCCATACCTGGTACGGAACGCGGTCTTGGGAATATCTTCAGGTTTAATCTTTAGTTGGTGATATCCAGTTCTCAGGTCAATCTTGGAAAAATAAACAGCATCCTTTAGCTGGTCGAACAGATCGTCTATTCTAGGTAACGGGTACCTGTTCTTTATGGTTAGCTTGTTCAACTTTCGGTAGTCGATGCACAGCCTCATGCTCCCATCTTTCTTCTTAACAAATAATACTGGTGCTCCCCACAGAGACACACTAGGTCTTATCATACCCTTATCCAAAAGTTCCCGCAAATGGGTAGCTAATTCCTTCATTTCTAATGGGGCTAACCGGTAAGGTGCTTTTGAAACTGGCGCCGTCCCTGGGGCCAACTCAATAGCAAATTCAATCACTCTATTGTGTGGTAATCCCGGAAGGTCTTGTGGGAATACATCTTCAAATTCGTTGACTACCGGAATATCTTATAAGTTGGGCACCTCCTTCTGCGTGTCCACCACATAGGCTAGGTAAGCCTCATTTCCTTTTCGTAGCATCCTTTTGGCCTGGGCCATAGTCAAAAATTTCTGCGTCTGCCTCTTTCCTCTAAATATGACTTCTTTCTTTCCTGGGTTATTCAACACTAAAAGATTGTTCCCCTATGCCTAACTCACAGGCGGGGTGAATCTGGTTAACAGGAATAACTTCATGATTGGCTATTTCTACTTGTAAGGGTTCTATCAAGGGTTTAGCCTTAAGTCTTAATTTACGCGTAAAGTCCTTTGACATAAAAGATTTAGTTGCTCCCGAATCAAATAAAACGTTTGCACTGACTGAATTTAGAGAAAGGGTACCTGCTATCACATCTGAGTCTTTCATAGCATCCTGGACTGTCATGTTGAAAGTCCTCGCAGTAGGTGGCTTGTTAGAAGCAGCTCTGCTTGCTCCTGAGGCTGCTGGTTTGTTCATTGGGCATTCAATCTTCCAATGACCCGGGCGTCCACACTGATGACAAGCGGTGGTTGGAATGACGGCAGGGGCTGATGAAGGGCATTTATGGGAATAGTGGCCCACTTGTCCATACTTAAAGCATGTTACTGGCTTTCCCTTACACTCCCCAGAATGCATCCTTCCACAAGTGTTACAGGCTGGCAATGGGGGTCGAGACTGGTTAAAATAGGACATTCTGGACTTCTGGCCGCTCTGGCTCACATTCACACTCATTGGCCTCTTAAACCCAGTGTTCTTTCCCGATAGGGATACTGCTCCTCGATTAAATCTAGTTGGGAAGCTCCCTCCTGCAGAACCTCTACCCATGCTCATACTTTTCCTCTTTATTCCCTTCTTCTCTCTTTCCTTCTGCATTTGTTCACTTCCAGCTTCTATAATTGTTGCCTTTTACACCAGAGTGGCATAATCAGTAAGCTCAAGGATTGCCACCCTATTCTGAATCCACGGTTTCAGTCCCTGCTGAAACCTCCTAGCTTTCTTTTCCTCGGTGCTCACAAACTCCGGCACAAACCTTGATAACTCAGTAAATTTTGCTTTGTACTCTGCTACAGATAAGTTATTCTGCTTTAGCTCCAAGAACTTGAGCTCCATCTGGTTTTCCATAAACCTCGGGAAATATTTTCCCAGAAACAACTGACTGAATCTCCCCCAGGTTATAATAACATCTGTCTCCATATTTTTTTTGGCCTCCCACCAGTAGTTGGCCTCTCCTTTCAGAAGGTAGGTAGCAAATACAGTATTATGTGCTTCATCGGTACTCAGAATCTCAAAGGATTTCTCCATTTCCTTTAGCGATGCCCTTGCCTCAACTGGGTCGGCTGATCCATGGAACTCAGGGGGCTTAAGGGACTTGAAAGCCCTAAAAGAGTTTGCCACAGTATTGTTATTTCCTTGAGGGGGTGGGTTGGGTTGACGTTCCAAGTTCTGCCTTAGTAGTTGTATGAACTGTCCCATGGGATTCATGCATGGGTTTGGTACTGGTTGCTCAACCTCAGTTTCTCCTTCTTCAGCCTCTATCTCAAATCCCTCAACATCATATGTTTCCTCCTCCTCTTCATACAGGGAGTCATCCTATTCAACATAATCTTCATCTTCCTCTTCACTGTGTTCTTGGTTCCTACCACCCTGGTTATGGCTTCCCTGGTCCTCAGATCCAGGGTTCGCCCTAGTTCCAATCTTTCTTGGCGGCATGATACTGATAAATTTTTTTGGGAAATTCAATGTTAGGTCACAAACATACACAACATTGTGTCTTGCACAGTTTCCATAATGGGGAGAATGTATCTCGCAGTTCTATTATATTATGACAGTTCTAATAAGAAGTGCAGTAATAATAATGATAAAAACAGTGATCTCGTCACTAAGGAACTGAACTGAAAGGAAACAAATATATACATAATGCGAGAAAGACATAGTTTGATCTAGTCAAAAGTATAACAGTGCTACAGCCATCTGCCCAAAAGTGATACACAAGAGTCTAGCTGTCTAGTCAGAGAAAGGAATGCTATATACAAGTCAACTATCCCGGAAAATTGGCTCTTACTATGGCCTCGACTAACTAGACGACTAGACTATCCCATCACCGGTCCTGAATCACACACCGGAGCGGGTAAGCTCCCATACTCTTTCCATCGCACGACGAAAGATGTAGTCGGCCTGCCGCCTGGAGATCCTACCATGCCTGTCCCCTGGAGTGATCGGAGTCTTGCTCGGGACGTGAGCTCTATCCCCGTCAGCTCCCTCCTCAAGGATCGGGGTATAGTAGCCCTAGTCTCATAAGCTCGGGCACGCCTACCCGCCCTCTCCGCATCCAACTCCCTCCTGACCTCATCCAACCGGGCCTCAGCAACAGCCACTCGGGTCCTCAGTACATCCTGAACATAGCCGTGAGCTAACAAAGACTGCCTATGGGCAGGGTCGAGAGGTGGTGAATCCGGAGCCGCTGGGGGTGCCTCCTCGGTCTGCCTAGGCACGGAAGTATGGGTCTCTGAGCTGTCATTATAGGGACTCAAAGATAGTGGTGGAGGGGTAGGAGTTCTGACCACCGGGAGTGAGGGTAAAGGGGTACCAGTGTACTCTACCATAGCTCCGACATGCTCCTCAGCTACTGGGACCTCATCCGGGTCCTCCTCATCTGAAATCGCCACAACCTCCGTCTCCGACTCCTCTGAGGGATCCTCCTCATCCTCCTCCATCTCAGGCTCCTCCTGATCCTCGGCATCTAGCAGTGCCTCATCATGCTCACGCTCGAACATCTCTGGGTCCTCTATCTCATGTGCCTACATATTAAACGAGCTAAGTTACTATCATGATACTTATAAGGGTTCCCGAAAGGGTTTTACCAGTCCGTTCTACTTTAAGTAGTCCGACTATGAACTTGGAAAGAGTTCTTATTATCTTTTTGAGTTTATTATTATATCGTCGCATTATCTCTGAGGTTTATAACGCTTGGCTCTGATACCATTTCTGTAACACCCCCAGATCCGGGGTCGGGGATCCGGGTCGTCATGGTCTTTCTTTCCACAATATCACTTAACTTAATTAATAATAAATAACCTCATGCTGTGACCCCACACTAACACACACCACAACCCGTTATAGTCTCAGAGATGAAATTGAAATAAGTAGAAGTCCTTGAATCCATAATTTAAAAGTTATTACAACCCAAAATGATTACTTAATAAGTTTACAGTTAATTGCCATTATCTGCCACAAGTTATAATTATACATAATTGGTTCCCAAAAGTAGAATGCCTGATCTACCAATAGATCTACCTCTGCAGCTATAACAGCTACAACATCAATGGGAAGACGCGGGACGCTTCCCACGCGCTTGCGCTGGGTCTGCTTGAGTCTGACCATCTTTCCTAACTGTTGTTGTGTGATGAAGAAATGAAGCAAGAGTGAGCATTACAGCTCGCAAGATAATATATAGTGTAAACAATAATGCAAGTATCTAAATGGATAACTTACTAGAATCCTTTATCAAGTGTAAGGTAATTACTTACTGGATATAAGCTTAAAGGAAGATGAAGTTGCCAATTACTTCACTATACTTATACCATTTTTAGAAATCTACTTGAACTACCACTGTTCAAAGTATAATAAGTTTCAAAAGTCCGTCCCATAGATGAGACCACAAGTTAAGACTTGAATAGATTCAATCTTTGAAATATTTTTAAAGGAAATGAAGTTACGAGATACTTCATTCAATGGAAACACCATTATAACTGTTTGACCCTTGTCAATGCTTCGGCAATCACCCATTCGTAGCCTTTCAATCGAAATGCTTCGGGTAGTGTTGCAGAAATATCCAACTGGATGATGAACTCATTACGGGAGTTTGCCGCGCCAGGAAGACTACTTACGATGATCAGTCGCAGTAGTGCAACCCCACCATTTTCTACATGTAGAGGAGAACCTGTCGGATTTACTTGTCAACCGAACACTGGACTCCTAAGGAATGGACCGTCTTAGCGGAACTTCCAGGCCATTTGGGCCAATATAATAAGGCTGGGCCGGCGCCACTCAACCACTTACGCCACTCCTAGTTCAGATGAAATCCATGACTCTGAAACGTAAAGCTCGTCCCCCTTTCCCCAAGTAGAAACTTGTTGATACGGCTACACCAAGAAGTCTTATCTAGTTAGAAAGGAAAACTCACCGATATTTCCCAGGCGATGCCTGTTAATGGATTAACTTGTTCCAAGAATTTTACTTCCCGGGTGTTGGGTAAGTAATCAAAAACTCTTTTATCAAAATAGCAACCTTGTTGCGAATATAAAATACACCACAGAGCCGAATCCCTCAGGTTTTGGGAAAGTATTTAAATCCCCTTCGAAATGAGGATCTTAAATATAAAAATGAGTTTTGGGATCCGCCCTAACTTTTAAAATCATTTTGAAGACTCGAAAACATTTTTAAGAATGTTTGGAGTAATGCTGATTTAATAAAATAAATCAGTCTCGATATATTAGAAAATATCTGAATATTATTATTTAAATAATATTCCCATAAGGGTGATCCTTATAAAAATAATCGAGGTAGGAGTTTTAAAACTCATACTTGAAATGAATAATAAATAACCAAAGATATACTTATACGAAAGTATGATCTTTATTTGAATAATCGAAAATAAGTTTGATTATTGAAACATTATTCTTTAATAAAATAAAGAATATTATTTAGTAAATAAGCGGAGTCATAAGTACTCGAATGAATATTCAAAAATAATGTTCATTAAATAAAATAAACGGAGTCATATGTCCTCGAATGAATATTCAAAATAATATCCATTAATATGAATAAACGGAGTCATAAGCCCTTGAATGAATATTCAAAAATAATATTCATTAATAAAAATAAAGTTATCGAATAAACCTTATTCGATTCATAGTTTTGAAAACTATATCTATATATATATATATAAATATATATAATATACTCGGGAACATCGACTCCCGGTTTTAGAAAATGTTCACCTTTGGGCCCCCTATACTAAGGGTATACGCAATTACTGCTTATCTCTAGCATAGGTATTATGCAACTAATAAGCATTTAAATCAACAGATATATATCAAGATTACGAAACAGACATGCATATATACCATATCACATGCTCCAATATATCGCAAGATTTGCCAATTAACCATCATGCATCTATCACAAGATAATGCATATACATATGTATACATCACAACAACAGTATAACGGGTAGAAAACTTGCCTGAGCGACTGGGGGTGATAAATGGCTTGGGACGAGTCTGGTAACCTATAAACAACATATAAGTTGGAATTAAACCAAAGTCGCTTATGAATCTATACTTTAACCAATTAGACCCTAACGTTCGCTTTTGCGCTTAATGATTCACTTAAGTCGCTCGAGTACCCTCGGCTCCACCATTTTTAATAAATTAACCATTAAGGGTTTTAAGGCGATTCTTTCGCGAGTGCCTTACCAACTGCCTAATACACTTTAAATAAATGTTTCATACTCCAATTAGTCATTTAAGGTCTTTAACCAATGTTTCAAAGTAAGGCAAGGGGTAATGGTTCGTTCGCGAAATGTCGTTACTTAAAACGGTCGTTTCTCCTAAACCGTACATCGGATTCAAACGAACCACATATCAAAACGAAGCTCGTAACATGAAATATCTAATCATGGCAATGGTCAAAACCTAAAAGTGAGTTATCGGGTCCTGATGTTAAGAACAAAACAGTCTAAAGTACATCGGACATTACGACGACTATGTTTACGCGATTACAAATTTTTATCCTACTCCAAATCAACCACCAATCAACCACAATTCAACCATACAACCAAACTCCATACATACAATGCTACAACAGACCCAACAACTCAATATTTCTAAATTTATACTACTTCCCAATATGAACTAAAAGCTTTAATGAATCAACAAGATTTATAACCCCAAACACATCCCAAAACCAACACATCTCTAAATACACAATAATCAAGCTTCTCATGAACCATACCAAACATAAAAGCTCTAAATATACAAAAGTAGGGCTAGGGTATGAGATTATACCTTCCTTGGTGAGTAAAAATAACTAAGGAGCTTGGAATCACCCTTGAAAGTCCTTACCAAAGCTTAATCTAAACAAAAACTCAAGAACAAAATTTTAAGTTGTTGAAAAACACTATTCACCCTCTTCTTCCATGAATTTTAGGACGAGATTTTGAAGGAATTTGAAGCTTAAACTTATAGGATAGCTATATCTATGCATAAGGAATCTTAGATAATTACCTCACTAATTAATGAAGCTTGGAACTTGGATTTTGGTTTTTCTTTTCTTGAAAGAATGAAAGGACCGAGATCTTTTAGCTTGAAATGGGAAGTCAACTTATGTTTTTTGGTGTTATGATTTGTTGGTTGGTTTTTTTTTGCTTTTGTTTTAATTATTTACCTTTTAACCATGGTGATTTTTGTGTGGCTTGAAATCAACCACACTTCCTTCCCTTTTTGGTCATGTTTAGGTCATCAATCTTATGTCATCTTCCCATTCTTGTCCTCTTCTTATTGGTTTGATGACATCATCCTCACTAACCTCTTTGATTAGCTTCTAATTACTTGGCTAATGACCACTGATCTTGTTATACGGTTCGCTTAACTTTCATTTTCGTTTATAGTTTGAGGGATCATACTCGGGATCTTATTACTTGGGTTTCCTTAACCTTTCTCAATACATTATATTCCTTATATGATGCTCTCTTATAATCCTTGAATTTAAATCCTTTTTATCCTGTTACCTTATACTCAATTCTTTCGGTATCTGGTGGATTTTCGGGAAAAATCAATGTGTTCGAATTTGGATTTTGACGATCTTTACATACACGTATATATCATATAAAGTACTAATAAGATCTCAGAATAATAATAAAAGAACCCCTACATAGTGTGGCATGAAAGTTTTCTTATTCAGCATAATCAGCAAAAACACTATTCATAAGGGTTAAAAAAAAGTTCAAAATTTTGGGGTTATTATAAGATGCCTCTGTTTGATCACTTTAGCGAGTCACTCTACATAAGATTTCTCTATCTGAGATGCCCCATCATTGGATGCCTCGACATAAGTACCTTAGCGGATCACTTTGAATGAGATGCCCCCTCGTGGGATGCCTTTTTATAGGTTATCTTAGCGGGATGCCCCCATATGGGATGCCTCTTATAAAGATGCCCCTAGCGAAATGTCCCTGAGTGGGATGGCTCTTCATGATTCCCCTAGTGGGATGCTTTTTCTTTTTTAAGGAGTGATGATCTCTATCAGTGAGACCCTTTACTAGGATGACTAGCAAGGTCTATATAGTTTGTTGATCTCTCTCCATGAGGCCCCTTACTTGTGCTATAAATATGATTTTCTTCATGGTTTAGTAGCCTCTCAGCGAGACCTCCTACTTTGGTGTCTGGCAAGGTTTTTATTGGGTGGTAGCCTCTCTTAATGTGGCATCTCTACATTGTGTGGTTTTTCTTCAAGATTTTAACTTTTCTTATTTCAACTATTTTTGCGCCTGTTCTAGCATTTGAACTATTAACAGAACTAGGCCTGGATTCATATACAAGTCCGAAAAATTCTAGGATACAGCGTTGCGAGGGCCAATAGGCCTCTCCAATGATCTAAGATTTTGTTCATAAGTCTGTTAAATGCTAACTCAGGTGATAATGGTTGAGAATAGGCCACCTTAATTAAAAAGGATGATTATTATCTCCTCAATATATTAAAGAAATGATCTCCACTGTGACCCGAACGAAGTTGATGCTATATATATATAATCTATAAAGCTCAAGAGCGCTAAGGAGCCCTTGTGCCAGAGGTAGCGTTGATGAAGCATGAGCCTCCACCCATCTCTCTAGAAAAGATTTGGGCTCTCCTCTCTAAAAGGGATTAGGCTCACCTTTGTAACATGGATCAGGCTTGCTTCTCCAATTATGATTCAGGCTCTTTTTATCTCCCACAGTGATTCAGGTTCTCCTTATCTCTCAAGGATTCAGACCCTTCTCACTAGCGGAAGTGGGGTCACCTTTCTAGAAGGAATCGGGCTTATCTCTCTAAGAAATTCAGACTCTTCTCTCCGTAAAGGATTTAGGATCAACTCTCAAAAGGATTCAAGCTCCCCTATTTAGGGGATTCAGGCTCATCTCTTAAAGGGATTCGAGTTCACCACTCTAACGAGTGCACTAACCTTATTTTCCTAGAAGAAGCTCTAACCCTCATCAATGACAGGATTTAGAAGAAAATTCGGGGAACCCACCACATTTGGACTATTATAAAGACTTGAATTGAGTGCTGATGAGCTCTTATACCCGGGGTAGCGTTGATGCAGCATGAGTGTGAAGAGGCTTCCCAGAAATTAAGGCACACCCAGGTTCCCTCTCTCAACTAAATTATGGATTTAGGGCACTTTGATGTGGCATATTAGCCTCAAGGAACTTTAAAGGGTCAATCATTGACCAACTTCATGATTGAGTTTCCGCCTCATTCTAAGGATGATTCTAGGGCACTCATAGCTACCCTAAAAGGAGAGGAATCCCTCGAAAAAGTGCCAAATGTGCCATGGAGGGTCCTATATATTGATGAGGCTCTTATTAACATTCTCAAGCTAGCTCTGAAGAGGAAGGTCATTGATCTCAATGTCTACAATGACTTCATGTTAGTGAATCCTAATATTTGTTGTGAAAGGTTCATCAAATTTTTCAATGAAGGTAGGGTGAGCCCATCCCAAGGGATCAGAATCAAAAGGCAGATGCATTGGCAAAGTTGGGCTCTCAAAGAGAGGCCATACTACTTGAAAATATTTTCCATGAAATTTCAAGTCAAGGCTAGCGTGCTGATGAATTCACCATGGAGATAGCGAGCCCGGGGCCTACATTGATGACCCTCTCCAGGACTATGTCAAAATGGGGAATTCCTCAAAATAGGATGGAAACATGAACTATCAAGTAACAAATGACCTGCTATCTTATTTATGACAAGGTTCTACGAGGGAGGATTTAACACACCGCTATTGAGGTGTGTGGATAGAGAAGAGAGAAGTTACTTGAAAATAAATTACACAAAGACATAGTGGCAATCACCCCGAGGTAGCTTTGACGAGGCCTAATGCCCCCGGGGTAGCATTGAAGAGATCAGTTGAGCCCTAATAATGTTGGATATATGGTGTTAACTCAAATAGCACAAAAAAAACACTACAATATTTTGATTCCTCGTCGCATCTCTAATGATAACAAGGAATCGGGGGGCAGTGGTACTATCGAAACACCTCATCTAGCATGATATTAAAAATTGTAGGGCAAGGCCAACATCTACTGACATGAGGCCGCAAAATTGAGATCTTGCAATATGAAACTTCTTGACCCTGTTGACGATTGATGATGGGCTAGTTCGTAAGTCCATACATTATGAATCAATCTCAATGCATGTGCTAAAGTCAATCTGTCAGCAAGGAGAATTATTTGAAGACTCAGTCAGTTATCTTAAAGCACTTGGCAAAATTTTAAAAAAAATTATGATCTGCATGAGGCAACGCGAGTCTCTCGAGGCTGACACATATGACATAGGGCCTTCTTGCATGCGTCATGAAGGTAGGGATAGCGTCCGCAATGTGAGGTCGATAAGAGCTATACAATAAATTTTATAAGGATCCTATTTGTAACATATATTTTACAAGAAGGTGAAAATATAAAGCTCTATTCTCTAATAGCCAATCTTCAATGATGCGAGGCCAACCAACCATCGTATATGAAGAAAGTTTAGAGGCAATATCTTGCGGTACGAGACTGGTATGAAAGAGATCAAAATTGTGCTCCTAAACATCACTAGACCTCTCCAAATAATTCAATTTTTTTTGTTGCCTTGCGGAGATCCCTCCTCAAGTCCTTGATGTAAACCTCATTCCCTAGTCCAAACTTAGAAGTAACCAATATAGAATCTTTTTACGGCGTGGAGCTTATGTGAAAAAGATCCCACCCAAAGTTGTGCTCTATGAACATAACGTTATTATCCACAATATCTGTAGACCAAGAATTCACGTCAATCACACATAACGGCCTTAAATTGTCTTAGGTCTGAGCTACTACATTAGAAGAATATGAAAGAATGCTAGAGTTCTTACCCTACTTTGGTAATCAGTTTGAGGAATCATTTGGCGGTGATCCCCCAACAAAGGTTCACTTCTTCGGCTCTTAGCGGTAACTCAGAGAGGCATCCTGTTTAGATGCACATTCAACATAGTAACCAAACCTTTTCCATATGTCACTTCAAGGAGGAATAATACTTTTTTGATTTCACATTACATTCATAATGACAACATGAAATTGGGGGTAGTTGTTATGCCCAAATATGGACATGGGCTCTAAACAGGCCCATTACAAGAATTAATACTAATATTGGGCTTAATAAACAAGCTCAAGAATATGGAAGAGCTCTCCTAATTTGTATATGGATCGGGACCATGTACCGCATGTTGACCAAGACTTTGCATGATGACACGTGGAAATATATAAAGGAGGATAATCTTGTTCACCTCTTA
The DNA here is from genome assembly GCF_009905375.1 of Apium graveolens. Taxonomy (NCBI): domain Eukaryota; kingdom Viridiplantae; phylum Streptophyta; class Magnoliopsida; order Apiales; family Apiaceae; genus Apium; species Apium graveolens. The sequence goes on from NC_133648.1 coordinate 119,810,745, forward strand.
CTAGGAGATGACACATGTCCACCTCTAACTAGGAGGTGACACCTTCCCATCTCTTACTAGGGATGAGTCATGTCTGCCTCTCCAACAGGAAGGGGGAATGTTCACCTCTTACTAGGAGGTGAGTCATGGCCTCCTCTTACAAGAAAGTGAGTAGGGATATTCGGGGATCGGGGCGGGGCGGGGCGGGGGCGGGGATTAGTGTCTCCCCGTCCCGATACCCGACCCCAAACCGTATTATAAATAAAAATAATATTATATAGATATAAATATCTCAAATAAATATTGAAATATATGCAATATGTTATTATTTTCAATTTCTTATCTTCTAAATGATTTAAGTTTCCTTATCGTGATATTATTTTATTATAACAATATTATTTTTGTTCATTATTATACTAGAAATATATTAATTCAAATTAAGTTTAAACATTAATATTAAATTTTAAAGAAAATCTATATATTATGATTTATTATGTGTATCTTTATTAAAAATATTATTTAAAATTTAATTTTTATTAAACGAACAAAAATAAAGAAATTCTCTGAATCCCCGCGGGGATCCCCGTTCCCCGAATAATCCCCGTTCGGGGATCAGGGCGGGTTCGGGGATCAGTTTTGGGTTCGGGGGTCGGGGGCGGGGATAACACTTCCCGACCCTGAAGTCATCCGATGGTCATCCCTAAAAGTGAGTCATGCCCTCATTTTACTAGGAGGTGAGTCTTATCCGCCTCTCCAGCAGTAAGGGAGTCATGTCCACCTCTCATCAAGACTCGAGTACTGTCCACCTCTCAATCGGGAAGGGAGTCATGTCCACCTCTCAACAAGATAGGGATCAAGTCCACCTCTCAACAGGAGGGGAGTCCCGTCCACATACTATTAAGAGGAGAGTCATCTCCTCATACTACTAAGAAGGGAGTCCTCTCCTCATACATACACGACTCCATATTATTAGGAGGGGTGGCCTACCCCCATATCACTATGAGGGGTAGCATGTCCCCATATTATCAAGAGGTTAGTCCTGCACCCATATTAAAAAGTAAGGAGTAACTCTCCATATCTCGGAGAGGCTCTAAGAGACCAGTTGGAGTATAAACTCACATACAAGCTAGACAGAAGATATAATTACAACAACTTATGACTACATGATCCCATAGGGGACACATTATAGAGTCTTTATATCACACTTGAAAGGACCTCTTCGAGGTCGGCATTCACTATATATTTCTGAGATCACATCACATGAAAACAATCTCTATTACAATACAAAGATTGAAGGCATGCAAGGCTAGCCCTAAAAGAAGATACTTCTCTTTCAACTTATTATCTATTTGACTTAAAGATCCATGACCAAGCCTCAAGGGGTCACATGGGAGGAAGGATCGCTATACGTGGCTAGGTCTCCTATGATCGCACATACTCTCTATATAGCTACATCACATGACCAGACTCTAATGGGTCACATGCGAGGCCATGTTCTCCATAAGGCCACATCCCATGAACAGACTCCAAGGGGTCACATGCAAGTCCTACAGGTATTCTTGTGCCTCACCAATGAGATATATTTTCCTAACTCCATGACAGCCTATTACAGCCTAATTGGGCTTGGGTGGAAAATAATAGGCTTTTTACGAACTATCCAATGGTCAATGAACCTGGGCTTTGATGGACCGGGCCAAACCCTAGCCCGTCTAGGTAACTTGTCCTCCAAGAACTACGTGTGGCTTGAATCCCTATAAAAGGGTATGTAGGCCTCTTGTATATGGAGGATCAAAAGTTTGAAATAAGAGAGAATAAACACTATTCCTCCAACATTCTAGGAATCATCAAACAAGATCAGCTACAATATTCATCAATTTTCGTCCCGTGTTCTTTGCGTTCTTCATGAAAACAACTTCAAATTAACATAATTTGCTCTGTAATTCCAGCAACCTCCGAATTCATGTTGTTATGAATTTCTCCCAACAACAAAAGCAAATTTTACTCTCTTCATATCCAAAAAAACCCTATTTCTATGTAACTGCTTTCAATCATAAAAATGGGCACCTGTAGTCAAGATTATATCTCAGTCTGGATTTTTCTATGGGAAGAACAACTTCATGGAACTGGTGGACAAGAACATTGTTGCTTTTGTGGACTATCACAAGATGATGGACTTCATTTGCAACTGCAAACTAAGCCATGCTATGCTTGAGTCTCCAGTAATCTACTGTGAAGTTGTTGAGCAGATTTGGACTACGGTTGTATACAACTTCAAGGATAAAACCTTTTCCTTCTCTCTTAAAGGTAATGAATATTGTATTAATTATAATGAAATACAAGCTTGCTTCCATTTTCCTGAAAATAACATTAATGTTCCGTACATAGACACATGTGTGAGCACCATACTTATGTCTATGGGCTATTCTCTCAATCCTCCCAAACTAGGTGAGATTAGGAGAATGGGCCTTAAAAAAGAATGGAGCTTTCTCTGCGACACTTTTATAAAAGCCTTTTCTGGTAAAATTAGCAACTTTGTTGCAGTTACCTATTCAATGATTAACATGCTCTATATGCTTTTGAATGACAAGAACTTTAATTTTAGTAACTATATCATGATAGATTTAGGGTATAAATTAGGAGATATCAAGAAAAGATCAAAGAACATATACTATGCTAGGTTTCTTATGATGCTAGCAAACCATGTTTTTAAGGACCTCTTGATTGAGAACCCAACAAATAAGCTTGATTATTGGGTCCAAGAAAAGAGGGTACTTGCTGATTTGAACATGAACAATCTTCATAGTGAAGTGTCTCTTAACTATCTGTCAATCATAAAGGCACCAAAGGTAAGTGAGGTAACTGCTTCTGTCACAACTCTTTACCAACCTCCACTTTCTTTGAATTCAACTTTGGATATGACATTCGTGACTGTGACCAAACAGATGCTTACCCAAGCCACAAAACCAAAAACTTCTAAATCCAAATCAAAGAAACAACACTCTAGTTTCTCTCAAAAGAAGCTAGTTTTAAAAACTACCAAAACACAAGAGGGGAGTGTGAAGGGTGGTAAGCAAGGTGAGGGACAAGGTGAACATAAAAGAAGCCCTAAGGATAAGGTGAGAGAGGTTAGTGAATCCCAGCCTAGCCACACCACAGTCTTCCAACAGGCTGTGGTGATTAATAAGGACAGTAGCACATTGCTAGTTGTATCCTCCCAAAAGGATGTAACTATTGAAAATAGCTCATCTCCAAGAGCACAGAGGAAAAGGGATAGGGACACTACAGGCCAAACTCAAACCTACATTAGAAAGAAGAAATTAAAAACTTTGGGGGGGTCTCAGGGTGCACACACAGTGCCAACTGTAGTCAAATACTCAATTAATGCATCATCTCATATTCAGGTTGATGTGGCTCCAATAAATGGGGGGTCACAGCCAAATTCTGTCACAATCAAAACACCTCATATACATAATTTTCCCACAAACTCACTGGATATGGATATGATAAAAACATCAATTCCTAAATCTCCATCTTTGAAACTCATGGAGGAGCCAAAATCTAAAGCAAGTGAGCATCATCTAATTGATGATTTGTTGGCTCACTTGCCATTTCTTTCTGATACTACTAATAAATTTGTGCATAATCTCAAATCAATCACCACAGATTCAACAGTATTTTCAACTCCTAACTCTGTCATTTCTACCTTCTCGGCGGATATTTCTCATCTGTCGATAAGTGATAGTCTTTCAACGGATAAGCTTAACATGAATTATCCGTCGACATTTACAACTGCTATTTTGACATATGTCTCCCATCCGTTGGAAGTCTCTACACAGCTTGAAATTTCTAAACTTGTGACTAGTATAAATGACTTAGTAGTTGTTCAATCACTTTTAGGATTGAGGGAAGGGATTGACTTGAGTGAGAGGCTGAGTTTCTCTCAGGAAAAAGGAGGGGAAAAGAGTGAACATATGCATGCTATTTCTTCCAGCATGGAAAAAGAAAGTGAGAGGAGTCCCACTTAGATGGTGAAGGTGAGGGTGTCAGGATGGTGAGCCAAGGGGAGCCCTTGATGCAAAAATAGAGAGAAAATGAGAGAAAGGTAGGTATAGAAGAATGGGAAGATTCCATTGCTAGTGAGTTAATGGATGTCAATGATGCAGATAAAAAGAAACTATTTCAATAATAATATCAAGTTGTTCTATATTATATCTCTTTTGATGTTGAGGCATTTACTCACCCTGTTCCAGTATATCAGATTCTAACTGAACAGGGCAATGAGGCTGCTGAGAAGAGTCTAAACATGGTGCACACTACAGCTTCTATGCTAAGGGAAAAGGATGCAATCAATTCTCTTCCACCTATAGCTGGTGATTATTTTGATTATCCTTATAGTGCTTCTAGTGATTCAATTGGGCATGACTCTCTTGAAGAGGATGCTGAAGAGGTAGGTAGGAACATAGGGGGAGATATAGACACTCCAGCCTGGATGTTCACAAAAGACTGCAACTATCATCATTTCAAATCCACCTTGCTCAATCTCATCCATGACACTCAATCTACTATTCAAGCCACCAACAATGCCAACACCAATAGCCTTCTACAGGCCCATCCCGAGTCTCTTCAATTGCATAAAATTGAAGCTCTCAAACAGAATCAAGATGTGGATGAACTCAAGAATTCCATTAAGCTAGTCAATGGGGATCTCAACAAAAGACTGGATTCCAAACTTCCTGATTCAACCATGACAGATATACACCAGAAGCTCAGGAAGGAAAATGACTTGAATAGAAAGGTTGAGGATTTGGGTTCAAGCTCCAATCTTTACTAATCAACAAACTCAAACTCTTCTACTATAGCAATTGGTGGTAGCTCAAACTTCAACCCCTGCTCTACTTGATGCTAACAAAAAGGGGGATAAGAATCTAAGTGTACAAGTCAGTAAGGTAATTGTTCCAGCCATTACCTTCTCAAAGCCAACAGTGTTAGATAGTATTGATCTAATCAACATAGCAACATGTTGGGTAATGAATACAACACAGAGGGGGTTGAATGCGTTTTAAGAAAATTTTAATCTTTTTGAACTATTTTTGGATGTGAACAAAGTAATCTGTATTGTAGAGATAGTATGCTTTAACAGAATAATTGAAACATGCACATGAACACACTTATCTTTCGAAACTCACTTAATTTTATATTAAAATCAAGCTAGTATTTTGCTATAAATTTATGGGTTCTTTGTTGAAAAAGAACTCAGCTTCTCTCTTGAGAGTTACAAGATTTTTTAGATCTATTTGTTATAACCAAAAACAAAGCATCCAGTGTTTACTTTATAGGACAGTAAATACTGGTTTTACACAGCATGCAAAAGCATGTACTAAACCCTACTTTAAGTTAACTAAAACTTTCTATTTCTGGCTTAGTGTATCTTTGTAAACCGTGCATGTCTGTAACTTTACTTTGTCAGTTAATCTTGGCCTTTGATCTTGTACTCTTCAAGCCGCTTTTGTAGACTTTTCAAATTATTGATAGATTTGTTTTTTGATTGATAATTCTGGATATTAAACTGATCTACATTCTGTACTTGGTCTTTACATCGAGATCTCCAGTTAGTCATATAAAGAACTAGACATTTCGATAAGTATAATGGCTTATCAAGATCTCTTTTTACTCTATAGTTGATATGACTTATCAAAGTCTCTAAGTTCTCGAATATGAAATTGACTTGTTGAGATCTCTGAGTTCTCGAGTATAATATTGACTTGTCGAGATCTCTAAGTTCTCGAATGAACTTTTGCTTATCGAGGTCTTCATTTCTTTTCATGTAGAATTTACTTATCGATATCTCTGAGTTCTCTAGTGACATTTTGACTTGTCGATATCTTAGAGTTCTCTAGTAAAGAAATGACTTGTATCTCTTATGCCTTCAACCATCAACTTTAACTCATGGTGAATCACCCTCATCCTGACAATTATATACTTTTCTATTTCTATTGCTACGAGTCTTTAGGGTTTCCTCATACCCAACTCCCTTATCATTCCTCAAACTCTATTTCCTTTATATTCCTTTCCACTTCAGTTTCTTTTTATTTTCCTTTCTATTACAATCATTTCACGAACCCACTAATCATTGACTTCAACCATCACATCGTTCTGGGATTCTTCTCCTCAAGACGAATCTCGACAACTTTTACAATCTTAGATTCATAATTTATCATACTCGTCCACCTTTATTCTGGCTCTAAAGCTTTTACACTATCTCCATAACCTTGGGAATTACTTTCCCGAAAATAATTAACTGAACTCTAATCAGTTTATCATAACCTCTGGCTTCGTGCCTTTCTTGGCCTTTCACCAGGGGGTGGCCTATCTCTTAGGGAGGTAAGTGATAAAAACAGTCTTTTATGATTCGTCAATCATTTAGAATCTCAAATGATTCCTATATTTCCTTTAGCCAGGCTCTTGCCTCGACTGGGTCAACTTGTTCCTTGGAACTCTGAGAGCTTAGCGACTTAAAGGTCCTGAAAAAAATTTCTCACCGCATTGTTTCCTCAAGGTGGTGGTTGGGGATAATAGTCTAAGTTCTGTTTAGGCAGGTCCATGAATTTCCCAATAGGAGTACCATCCTGGTTCTCCCTATCTTGTTCGACTTCTGTTTTCTCAGTATGAAATGTTTCAATAATTTGGGCTGCATTACAATCTCAAACAACTTTCAGTACTGCTGTGAATATGTTGTGTACTTGATGATTACCTAAACAAAACATCTAAGTAGATTTTACGTAGTGAAATAATGTAGCACTCGACGGATAAGAATTATAGTCCCGACGGGTAACTCATTATAGTCCCGACGGATGATTAACTTATTATCCATCGAGTGAGTAGCTTATGTAATAATAAGTTTGTAGCACAGTGTTGTATGCACCTTTGTATAGAATCTGAAGTAGCATATAAGTCATGTTGACTTTAACTAGATATGCAGAATAGGTTGATTAACTGTACATAAGCAATGTCTTGTAATTCTGTATAAGTGAAATGAAGTCAAGTGCCAAAATAGCTACCCACGGATGTTTAACAAAGCTTCGACGGATGATCAAATGACTATCAACGGATGTTTAACATAGCAGTCGACGGATGATCAATTAAGTCATCGACGGATGATCTGAAAGTCGACTGATGATCATATCAAGATTCAAACATCAGTTGAACAGTGAAAGCTGACACACAGCCGTTGAGTTGGATACAAGTACACTGTGGAAGCCCATTAACTGGGTAATAGAGGACGAAAAGCAGCAAAGATCAAGACTGTTAGATTTTATATTTGTTCAGTTCTTTTGACTTTGTAATATTGGTAATATATAAACCAAGAGAGTAGCAAATAGAAAAACAACTGAGATAGCTAAGAAACAACAGAGAAATCTTTGTAAGCATTATCTTTAGCATTTCCTGTGTTTTTAGCAGTTCTATTTTGTAAGCAGCTGTGAGCATTTCTGCACACAAAGTCCTCTCGATATATTAAATATATCTCTGGTGGAATTGTTTAAATCCACCAGAAAGTTTTTAAAGCCTCTTGTTTTTAAATACTTATGTTTTGATTCATTCAAGTTTACATTCCGCATTGTGCTAATCAAAACAAATATATCCATAATCGAGTTGAACATTTTTATTTCAAGAAAAAGGTTCAAGAATTCCATTCAACCCCCCTTCTGTAATTCTTGCTATATTGTTAAGGGACTAACAATTGGTATCAGAGCTAGCTCTTAATCTACAAAGAGTTTAAATATCAAAACAATTCAGCAAGATGAATAAGAAAGATGTTGGAGTCAAGATTCCTTTTCTTGATAAAGATAATTACCATCATTGGAAGGTAAAGATGCATCTTCATATGCTTTCTCAAGATGAGGCCTATGTGGATTGCATAGAAAGAGGCCCTCATGTTCCTATGAGAGCTTTAACAGGAAATGAACCATCTGTTCCAAAGCCAAGGCATGAATGGTCTGATCCTGATATTGAACAAGTCAAGAAAGATAAAAAGGCCATGAACATTCTGTTCAATGGTGTTGATGCAGACATGTTTGATAACATCATCAACTGCAAGACTGCCAAGGAAGTTTGGGACACAATACAGATAATCTGTGATGGTACTGAGCAAGTAAGAGAAAATAAAATGCAGCTCCTGATTCAGCAATATGAGCATTTTCACAATGAAGAAAGTGAGTCACTCACTGACATTTTTAGTAGATTCCAAAAGCTACTAAATGCTCTTAAATTTCATGGAAGAGTCTATCAGACTAAAGACTCCAATCTGAAATTTCTCAGATCTCTTCCAAAAGAATGGAAACCAATGATAGTCTCATTGAGAAACTCACAAGATTATAAGGAGTTTACTTTAGAGAGACTGTATGGCATTCTGAAGACCTATGAGCTTGAGATAGAGCAGGATGAAAGAATGGAGAGAGGAAAGAAGAAAGGAGGATCCATTGCACTAGTGGCTGAACTGGAAAAGGAGAAGGAAGTGAAGATGGAAGCTGTGGAATCAACTTTAAAGGCCTGTGAAAGCAAGGGTAAAGGGCTAGCTGCAGAAAGTGAAGATTCATTGAGCCAAGATGACATGGAGGACATTGATGAGCACCTAGCATTCCTTTCAAGAAGATTTGCCAAGCTCAAGTTCAAGAAGAACTTTGGAGCTGCCAAGCCAAATAGAAACATGGTGGATAAATCAAAATTCAAGTGTTTCAAATGTGGCTTGGTAGGGCATTTTGCAAATGAGTGTAGAAAGTCAGATTCCAGTAAGAAAAAATTTGAGTCTGTGGATTATAAGCAAAAATACTTTGATCTACTCAAACAGAAGGAAAGGGCTTTTATTACACAAGAGAATGACTGGGTAGCTGAGGGTTTGGATGAAGATGAGGATGTCAGCTATGTCAATCTAGCCCTTATGGCCAAGTCTGATGAAACAGAGACAAGTTCCTTAAGCAATCAGGTAATCACTACAAACCTTGCACATTTATCTAAAGCTAAGTGTAATGATGCAATAAATGACATGTCTACAGAATTGTATCATTTGCGTGTTACACTTAAGTCCCTCACTAAAGAAAATACTAAAATCAAAGAAAACAACATGTTTTTGAGTGAGAGGAATAATGTGCTTGAGTCTCAGTTTGTTGAGTTTGAGAAACTAAAAATTGAGTGTAGAATTGCCAAGGAGGAATTAACTAAGTCCTTGAAAAAGGAAGAAATTTTAAAGAAGCAGCTCGATCGTGAACAGGAGGTGATTAAAGCATGGAAAACATCCAGAGATGTTCATGCTCAAATCACCAAGGTTCAAGGAATTGAGTCTTTTTGTGATGAAGCCTGGAAAAAGAATAAGGAGAAACTAGAACCTATTTTGGTAGATGGATTGCTGACAGATGTAGACTCAACGGATGATGAGAACTATCCGTCGGATAACAACAAGTGTTATCCGTTGAATGATAAAAATCCTCATCTGTCGGCTGTGAGCAAACCCATTAGAAAAGCCAAATTAACCAAGCTAAATGAAAAGTATGGGTCTGTTTCCAAGAACTTTGTTTCAGGAGAGTCAAGTCAAGCCAAGAAAGGGAAGAAGGCTAATGTTGGTCACATGACTGTCAAACAGTTAAGTGACAGACTTGAGAAGATAGAGGTAAAAATAGAGACTAAAAGGAAAAACAATAGGAATGGTAAAGTAGGGATTAACAAACATAATAACTACACACCTGACAAATATGCTCCTAGAAAAATCTATATCAAATGTGGTAGTGTAAATCATTTGTCTGTTAATTGCAAATCTGCCATGCCTACTCCCATGTCTGTTCAGCCTCAATTCTCTAACATGAATGCCATGCCTCCCATGCCTGTTAATGCTATGCCTACACAGAACATGAATGCACAGTTTGCGAATATGCCATTTGCACCTAATCCATATTATGCTGCATACAATATGCCTTAAATGCCATTTAGCATGCCTTACTGGAATAACATGTTGGCACCAAGCATGCCATTTCCTGTTAGCCATAACATGCATGATAATTTTGTTGCATCTAGTGGTTTCAAAGGCCCAACCCAAATGACTAAGGAAGAATCTGAAATTCCTAAGTCAAATGAGGTAAGACCTAAGAAACAGAAGAAGAAAGCTAACAAGGCAGGACCCAAGGAAACTTGGGTACCAAAATCAACTTGATTTGATTTTGATGTGTGCAGGGAAACAGAAGGAATTTTTGGTACTTGGATAGTGGTTGTTCAAGACACATGACTGGTGATTCTACCCTGCTCACAGAGTTTGAAGAGAGAGCTGGCCCAAGTATCACTTTTGGAGATGACAGCAAAGGTTATACTGTGGGATATGGCTTGATTTCAAAGGACAATGTCATCATTGAAGAGGTTGCCTTAGTGTATGGTCTCAAACACAATCTGTTGAGTATCAGCCAGCTTTGTGATAAAGGCAACTCAGTAACCTTCAACAAAGAAACCTGTGTTGTGATTAATAATCAAAACAACAAAGTGGTTCTCACTGGTGTGAGAAGAGGAAATGTGTATCTAGCTGACTTCAACTCAACTAAAGCAGAATCTGTAACTTGTCTTCTCAGTAAAGCAAGTCAAGATGAAAGTTGGCTATGCCACAAGAAGCTATCCTATTTGAACTTCAAGACCATGAATGAGCTGGTAAAGAAAGAGGTAGTTAGAGGCATTCCTATGGTGGAGTTTACAAAGGATGGACTGTGTGATGCCTGCCAAAAAGGGAAGCAGATTAAAGCATCATTCAGGAAGAAACTTGATTCAGCAATTGAAGAGCCTCTACAACTGCTTCACATGGATTTGTTTGGACCTGTCAATATATTGTCAATCTCAAAGTAAAGATTTTGCCTAGTAATTGTTGATGATTTCTCAAAGTTCTCTTGGACCTATTTTCTAAAGTCCAAGGATGAAGCTAGTGAAATCATCATCAATCACATAAGGCAAGTTAACAATCATCCTAATTTCAAAGTTAGAAGAATCAGGAGTGATAATGGAACTGAGTTCAAGAACTATGTCATGAGAGCATTTTGTGAGGAAAATGGAATCTTGCATGAGTTTTCAGCAGCAAGGACTCCACAACAGAATGGAGTAGTGGAAAGAAATAATAGATCTCTTATTGAAGCTGCAAGGACAATGCTTGAAGAATCAAAACTACCAACATACTTCTGGGCTGAAGCTGTAAACACTGCATGCTACACTCAGAACATCTCTCTGATTAATCAAGCAAGATGCATGACACCTTATCAATTGTTCAAGAACAAGAAGCCAACTCTGAACTTTCTTCATGTCTTTGGCTGTAAATGCTATACTCTGAGAAATCAAACTAATCAAAATGGGAAGTTTGATGCTAAAGCAGATGAAGGAATTTTTGTTGGATATGCTGTTGGTAAAGCATATAGAGTCTACAATCTAAGAACCAACATTGTTGTTGAATCTATACATGTTGTGTTTGATGATAAAAAGATTGAAGGACTAAAAGATGGAGATTACCATGAGAGCCTCAAATTCGACAATGTTGAGATGGTCAGTGATGAAAGTGATGATGAGAGTGATCAAGAAATAGTGTCTAAGGATAATGCAGACAAATCTACTACAAATGAAGCACAAAACTCAACATCCGTCGAGTTACATAATGCTTCATCCGTCGGAAGGCAATCTGTATTATCCGTCGGAAGACAACCTGCCTCATCCGTCGGTACTCAAAATTCACCATCCGTCGGGTTATCAAAAGGAGCAGGAAGTCAAGGTAGATCACCCATAGAAAGCACCCCAATCTCAAATCAAAGATCCACAAACTTAGGGGGAGTTTCTAGCAATTAAAACTCAATCACACATCAAGACAACATTGAGGTCTCTTCATCTAGGGCTAATCTACCTCAACCAACAAAATGGACAAAAGATCACCCCTTTGAACTGATTATTGGTGATGTTTCTTCCAGAGTTCAAACCAGGAGAGCAACTCAAGAAGAATGTCTATACAGCAGCTTCCTGTCTAAGGAAGAACCAAAGAAGGTAGAAGAAGCCTTGTTAGATCCTGATTGGATTTTAGCTATGCAGGAGGAGCTAAACCAATTTGAAAGGAATAAAGTATGGAAGCTGGTACCCAAGCCTACATGAAAGAATCCAATAGACACCAAATGGGTATTCAGAAACAAGATGGATGAAAATGGCATAGTAGTAAGGAACAAAGCAAGATTGGTTGCTAAAGGCTATTGTCAGCAAGAAGGAATAGATTTTGATGAAACATTTGCTCCTGTTGCAAGACTTGAAGCCATCAGAATCTTCTTAGCCTATGCAGCCCATGCCAATTTCAAGGTCTATCAAATGGATGTCAAAAGTGCCTTTCTGAATGGAGATTTGGAGGAAGAAGTGTATGTAAGTCAACCTCCTTGCTTTGAAGATCCAAATTTCCCAGAGTATGTCTATTATCTACTGAAAGCACTTTATGGACTGAAGCTAGCACCTATAGCCTGGTATGACACTTTATCAAAGTTCTTTTTGGAAAATCACTTCACAAGAGGTACTGTAGATAAAACTTTATTTTTCAGAAATGTGAATGGCTCTAGTATACTTGTTCAAATTTATGTAGATGATATTATTTTTGGCTCTACAGATGAGAAACTTTGTAAAAAGTTTGCCAAACTGATGCAAAGCAAGTATGAAATGAGTATGATGGGAGAACTAACTTACTTTCTTGGTTTACAAGTTAAGCAAGTTAGTGATGGAATATTCATTAGTCAAACTAAATATATTTTTTATCTTTTAAAGAAGTTTGATCTAATGGGTTGCACATCTACAAAAACTCCCATGGCCAATTCAACTAAGCTTGAACTAAACACTACTGAAAAGTCTGTGGATATTTCAAGTTATAGATGCATGGTTGGCTCACTTCTATACTTAACAGCTAGTAGGCCGGATATAATGTTTGCCTCATGTTTGTGTGCTAGATTTCAGGCTGATCCTAGAGAGTCTCATATGATAGCTATTAAGAGAATCTTCAGATATCTCAAAGGAACACCAAACCTTGGAATTTGGTATCCTAGAGATTCTGGCTTTGATCTAACTGGTTATTCAGATGCAGATTATGCAGGTTGCAGAATTGATAGAAAAAGCACAACAGGAACCTGTCAATTTTTAGGAGACAAGCTTGTGTCCTGGTTCAGTAAAAAGCAAAATTCAGTTTTTACTTCTACAGCTGAAGCTGAATATATTATTGTTGGCAGTTGCTGTGCACAGATTTTATGGATGAAAAATCAATTGCTAGACTATGGTTTGCAAGTTGAAAGGATTCCTATTTTTTGTGACAACACAAGTGCAATTGCCATCACTGAAAATCCAGTGCAACATTCAAGGACAAAGCATATAGACATCAAGTACCATTTCATAAGGGAACATATAATGAATGGTACTGTAGAGTTACATTTTGTTCCAAGTGAGAAGCAACTTGCAGATATTTTTACCAAACCACTGGATGAATCCACCTTTTCTAGGTTGGTAAGTGAGTTAGGTATGCTTAATTACTCTTAAATTTATCTGAATTATTTTGCAAGTTGAAAAGTAGCCAGAAATTTAACTGATTTTTAGTCTTGGATGAAAATTTTGGCTAAGTCAAAATTTGCATCTCGACGGATGACCATTATCCATCGAGTTGAGTCATCCGTCGATATACAAATTGTAAATAAAAATCAATTACTTTTCTGGAGTATTTTAAAGCTCGACGGATATCAACTTATCCTCATCCGTCGAAGTTTCTAAATCTTAACCGTTAATTCCCTGAACATTATCCATCGAGTATACTTACAGTTTGTAAGCATTACACGATGGATAATGGGTAGAAGTTTTACAGTTTATTTTAAAACGGCTATTTTAGACAATTTCTATTGGATAATTTACTTCTCTTTATTATTTTTATCAGTTGATTTTGAGTAAAGTATAAAAGCTTATTTCATTCTAATCATTTTCTTTTATCATTCTCAAATTCAACTGTGTTACTTCATTCTCTCTCAAGCAAAAATCCTCTTTCTCTTCAAGCTTTTCTTCTCTAACAATGGCACCCATAGTTAAGATCATGTCACAGACTGGGTTCATCTATGAGAAGAACAACTTCACTGCCTTGGTCAATAAGGGGATTCAGCAATCTGAAGACTATCATAAGATGATGGACTTCGTGAACAACTGCAAGTTAAGTTTTGCCATGCTGGAATCACCCACAATTTATTGTGAAGTTGTTGAGGAGACGTGGACAACAGCAATCTATAACTCTACTGACAAAACCATCACTCTAACCATCAAAGGTAATGATTTTTGTATCAATAGTGATGTCATAAAAGCATGTTTCAAGATTCCTAATGATAATGTAACTGCACCACACACTGACACTGATATTGTCAATATGCTCAATTCCATTCATTATGCACTTCCTACTGCAAAACTAAATGAAATTAGAAGACTAGGTCTTAGGAAAGAATGGAGTTACTTGTGTGATGTAGTAACTAAAGTCTTTTCTGGAAAAATCAGTAATTTTGATTCTGTGAACATTTACATGCTTAACAAGCTATACATGCTAGTTACAGACAAATATTACAATTTCAGTGACCTTGTTGTGTATGAGTTAGGTTCTAAACTAGGTGACTTAGCCAAAAGAGGAAAGAATATTTACTATGCTAGATTTTTTATGCTTTTGGCTAACCATCTTTGTCAAGAGATTGAACTTGAGAACCCAAATAACAAATTAGCTTGTTGGGTTCAAGAGAGAAGAATCATTGCAGACTTGAACAGAGCCAACCATCACAAGGATGTGCCAATGTTCTATTTTCCTGTAATGCTGACACCTCAGGTAAGTGAGGTAAGTTCATCCAGACCCTCAACTATTCCAATCTCTTCTATTTCTTTGACTTCAGGCATAGCTATGGCAACTGTGACAATGACCAAACAGTTGCCTACCAAAGATGCCAAAATAACTGCAATTTCTAAATCCAAATCAAAGAAAACCCCCTTTGGTATCTCTCAAAAGGTACCAGTTCAAAAATCTACCAAAGCCAAAGAGGGGAGTGTGAAGGAGGGTAAGATAGGTGAGGGAAGGGGTGAACATCAAAGAAACCTCAAGGATAAGGTTGGAGAGTTGAGTGAATCCCAGCCTAGCCACACTGCAGTTTCCCAACAAACTATAGTGCTTAAAAAGGACAAAAGCTCACTTCTAGCTGCATCCTCCCAAAAGGATGTGGCTATTGAACAAAGCTCTCATCCAAGAGCACAGGCCAAGAGGGTTAGGGATACAAGCTCACACCAAACTTACACTAGAAAGAAGAAATCCAAAACAACTGGGGATGCACAGGGCACACACTTAGTGCAAACTGGTGCTAAAGACACAGTCCCTGCACCTTCTCAAATTCAGATTGATGTGGCTCCAATAAATGTGGAGTCACAGCCAAAATCTCTCATAATAGAAGCCACAGAAACACAATACTCACCAACTAACTCACTGGAAGTGGACATGATAAACACTTCAATTCCTTATTCCCCTTCTTTAACTCTGTTGGGGAAGCCAAAATCTAGTGCAAGTGAGCATCATCTTTTAGATGATTTGTTGGCTCACTTGCCAATTCTTTCTGATTCTATTGTGACATCTGTGCCTCAAATAACTTCAATCAACATAGAGTCAACAATAGTTTCTCTTCCCACCTCATTCATTTCTACTCTCTCGATGGATATTGCTCATCCGTCGAGTAGTGATTGTATCCCGACGGATAAGCTTAACAGCAGTTATCCGTCGGATAGCTTTACCACTCACCCGACGGATATCACTTATCCGTCGAGTGTCTCTGCACAACTTCAAACTTCAATAATTTCAAGTGCAGAAGATTTGGTGGTAATACAATCACTCTTAGGACTGAGAGAGGAGAGTGTATTGAGTGAGAGGCTGGGTTGCTCCCAGGCAAAAGGAGAGGAAAAGAGTGAATCTCAGCAATCCATTCATTCAGGATTGACAAAAGTGAGTGATAGGAGTCCCACCTTAGTAGGTGAAGGTGAGGGTGTGAGGGTGGGGAGCCAGGGTGAGACCCTGATGCAACAAAAGAGAGAATATGAGAGAAAGGCAGGTACTGGAGAAATAAGGATGGAACTAGCCATTGCTAGTGAGTCAATGATTGTGGATGATGCTGACAAGGAAAGACAATTTCAGCAACATTACAAAGCTGTAATTGATAACATTTCCTTGAATGCTGACACTTTTACTCACCCTGTTTCAGCCTATCAACTGTTGGCTGCTCAGGGCAATGTGGAGGCAGAGCAGACTTTGAATTTAGTGCACACCACAGAATCTCTTCAAAGAGATAAAACTACTGTGAACAGAATGCCTTCTCAAGCTGGAGAGCCATCTGAAGAATTTGGAGTAAATTCTGATGATGATGACTCTAGTTCTTTGGATGGAAGCATGAACTTAGGGGGAGCTGAAGGCCCAAGTTCTGCTTTCAGTTTATCTAAATGGGCATGGGCAAAGGAATTTTCACCAGGGCAATTTGAGGTGTCTTTGGTAAAACAATAATAGCTATTCAGCAGGTCCTTCAGGAAGCTTCAGATGCTGGTACCAAGGCTGTACTTCAAGCTCACCTAGACTCCTTACATTTAATGAAGATCCAACATTCAAGACAGAATCTCAATGTAGATGAATTGAAAAAGGATATACCTGACTTAAAGACATATAACTCTGAGAAGCTGGATTCAATAATGTCATATGGTACCATGCATGATCTATTACTAAGATTAAGGAGAGAATCAGATTCTGACAAGAAGATAGCCAAGCTGGAGAATAGAGTTCAGGTCATTGATAATTCAGTGGCTCTACTTCTTCAAAATCAACAGACTCAGACAAATCTTCTTATGCAACTGGCTAAAGCACAAGGCCTAACTCCTCCACTTGAAGATAACAAAAAGGGAGAGAGAGAATCAAGTAAGGGGGAGAAAGGACCAACTGAGAGGGAGAAACTTCTAGTTCAAATCAGCAAAGTAATTGTACCTTCAATTACTATCTCCAAGCCACCAGTTGCAGATGGTATAGATCTTATAAATGCAGCAGCAGTAAATTTGAAAGATACTGATAAAGGAGAGTTGACTCTGATCAACTGGAAAAAGATTGATGAAGAAATACAGAAAAAGTTTCAATTAGTCAAGGAACCAGATCAGTCAGCCATCCATCACTCTCATGTCAAGCCAATCAATGTGAATGAAATGAGCATGAACTATCTGGATTAAGGACAATCTTCCTGCATCAAGACTACAAAGGCTGAGATAATTCTTAAACCAAGGGCAAACTATCCAAAGTTATCTTTGAAGAACCCTATGGATTCTGTGTATGAGACACCCAAGCCTGATGAAATGAAGCTTCTGTCAATATCTATTCTCCTCTACAAAGATCCAGCTGATTCAGCCTCAAGAAAGAGAATTGCAAAGATATTCAGAAATGGGAAGGAAATTTGTGTGGTAGCTGGACATCCATAATTTGCTCATGCAAAGGAAGAAGAAAAAGCCAGATTGAAGCAGGAAAAGAGGCAAGCTGCTCTAGATGCAAAGATGTCTAAACAAAAGAGAGAACAGTTTGTTATCTTGGCCAAGCTACAGGCTGAGAATTCTTCTCAACAAATTCCCTCTCAACCATCTCAAGCTACTGAATCAGAGAAGAAGATTGAAAAACAGAAGAAATCCCCAAGAAAGAAAGAACTTGCTAAAAGAACAAAAAGAAAGTTGGATGTTGTTGACAAGGATTGGAAGATCAATTTCCAAAGGAATCCACTCAAGCTGAAACTCAAGCATCAAAGCCCTCTGTGGTGTTTGAAGACATAAGGGTGGTGGACCCCTACAGGAACATACATGGAGAGCCTATTGTGCCAAAGGATGAGCCAATAGAGTGGGATAAATTACCAATTCCTGACTTCAACTTGCCAATTCTTACTAAGCCAAGAAGGACAAAATCAAGGGCAGTCAAGAAAGTGAAGTTGTCACCTCTCAAATCCAAGTCAGTAGTCAAAACTCAACCCAAGGTCAACAGGGGAGACTACTTGTACTTATGTGACATCAAAGAATTCTCAGATCTAAACCTTTATTTGGAGGAGCTGGATGAGGTAAGGGCAATTGATGCATACAGAAACCTACCTGAAAGGTTGGTGTTCAAGTACAAAGGGGGAAGGGAGATTCAGTGGCCTCTTCACAGGATACTTCAAGAAAGCCAAGCTGTGTTGATCAAAGTCTATTCATCCTTCAAGAAAAACTTTGGGTTCAATGTAACTGCAAGAAGATTAGTATTGAAGAAGATTGAAGAGCTAAGGAGTGTTAGAGCCAAAGATGCACTACCCAAAACTCTTATCATCCCATATACAGGGAAAAGAGTGCATCTAAGGCCCTACTGGCTGATGGAATTCATGGATGACAAGGGTGTGAGAAGATTCTTCAGATTAGAAGACCAATTGAGTATCTCCAGCAATGAGACTCTCTTGGAAATGCAAGAAATGTTAGATCTCTCAGAATCTGATGAATTAGAATTCCACAGACAGCTCTAGAATCAAATTGAAGAAAATAATAATAACCTTGGAAGAAGATCCAGACCTTCAAGAAACTAGAAAAATCTGCTCAGACTAGAGGAGCATCTTGAACTGACTGTGAGCCAAACCTTGTACATTTTTATTTAAATTGAAGCACTTTCAGTTTTATCCACTTATCTTTAAAGATATATGTTTAGGATGTTTTGTTATCATCAAGTATCTCTTAATTTATGGCTACAATTCCAGTAGACATAAATTGGGGGAGATTGTTGTGAATGTGTTGTGTACTAGATGATTACCTAAACAAAACATCTAAGTAGATTTTACTTAGTGAAATAATGTAGCACTCGACGGATAAGAATTATAGTCCCGACGGATAACTCATTATAGTCCAGACGGATGATTAACTTATTATCCATCGAGTGAGTAGCTTATGTAATAATAAGTTTGTAGCACAGTGTTGTATGCACCTTTGTATAGAATCTGAAGTAGCATATAAGTCATGTTGACTTTAACTAGATATGCAGAATAGGTTGATTAACTGTACATAAGCAATGTCTTGTAATTCTGTATAAGTGAAATGAAGTCAAGTGCCAAAATAGCTACCAACGGATGCTTAACAAAGCTTCGACGGATGATCAAATGACTATCAACGGATGTTTAACATAGCAGTCGACGGATGATCAATTAAGTCATCGACGGATGATCTGAAAGTCGACTGATGATCATATCAAGATTCAAACATCAGTTGAACAGTGAAAGCTGACACACAGCTATTGAGTTGGATACAAGTACACTGTGGAAGCCCATTAACTGGGTAATAGATGACGAAAAGCAGCAAAGATCAAGACTGTTAGATTTTATATTTGTTCAGTTCTTTTGACTTTGTAATCTTGGTAATATATAAACCAAGAGAGTAGCAAATAGAAAAACAACTGAGATAGCTAAGAAATAACAACAGAGAAATCTTTGTAAGTATTATCTTTAGCATTTCCTGTGTTTTTAGAAGTTCTATTTTGTAAGCAGCTGTGAGCATTTCTGCACACAAAGTCCTCTCGATATATTAAATATATCTCTGGTGGAATTGTTTAAATCCACCAGAAAGTTTTTAAAGCCTCTTGTTTTTAATTACTTATGTTTTGATTCATTCAAGTTTACATTCCGCATTGTGCTAATCAAAACAAATATATCCATAATCGAGTTGAACATTTTTATTTCAAGAAAAAGGTTCAAGAATTCCATTCAACCCCCCTTCTGTAATTCTTACTATATTGTTAAGGGACTAACAAGTACCGGCTCCGATTACCTTCACTTCTATTTTCATTTTCTCAAAATCTCTTATCAACTCTCCCAAAGACATTATCATCTTAGGTCTCTCCTTTATACTAAGGGAATTATCCACCATTTTGGCTTCCCCTGGATGATAAAGAATCTCATAATCGTAATCCTTTATTAGCTCTAACCACCTCCTCTGGCGCATGTTGAGCTCTTTCTACGTGAAAGTGTACTAGAGCACTTATGGCTTATGTAAATCTCGCACTTCTCTCCATATAAGTAGTGCCTCCAATCTTTAGGGAAAAACTATTTCCATGAGCCCAAGCTCATGGGTGGGGACATCGAATTTTATATTCCCTTAATTGTCTTGACGCGTACGCGATTACCTTGTTGTGTTGTATAAGAAGCACCCTAATTCCTTATGCGAAGCGTCACTATACATCACAAAATCTCCTTTTCCATCCGGCAACGCCAACATAGGGGCCGTCACCAACCTTTGCTTTAGTTCTTAAAAGTTGTTCTCGCATTTCTCTGTCCATTCGACATTCTCAGTCTTACGAGTAGGCCGCGTTAAAGGGGCTACTATCTTTACAAACTTGAACGAACCTCCGGTAGTGACCGGCCAATCCTACTCTGGTAGTCGACCTAACCATGGTCATCAATTCCTCAGTGGTCCTTTATTCATTCTTGTCAGGATCCTCCACGGGATCCTCCTCAGCAACAATCCCTTCTAGGAAAACATCCTCAACCGCTACATCCTCAATATGAACATCATCCGGTCCCTTGTTAGGATGCTCTATCGGATCCACAATCTGATCTCCAATAAGTATTAAAACATCATCGCACTGTTGCTCCTCAACCTCAGGGTTCGGAGTCCCGCTACCATATACGATAACGAACTACGCTTATATCACGATATTTATAAGGGTTCCCATAAGGGTTTTAACTGTTAGTACTACGCTAGGTAGTCCGACTATGAACTTGGTAAGAGTTCTTATTTATCTTAGTGAACTTATTATTTTAACGTCACTTCATCTGAGGTTTATAACGCTTGGCTCTGATACCATTTCTATAACGCCCCCAAATCCGGGGTCGGGGATCCGGGTTGTCACGGGTTCCATTTCCCTTAATAATACCTAATATTAATAAACAACCAACTACTGCATACTGTGACCCCACAATATACACACACACCCCACAAGTTATAGTCTCAGAGATGAATACCAAAAATAACACAAATCGTTTTATTCCACAATTATAAGCCATTACACCTCAAAAGGGTTTCTGAATAAATTTACATTTCTTTGTCATTATTACAATTCATATAGATACATAAGTCTGGTACAACAAAAGTTGAAAGCCTAGCCTACTGGTAGTTCCTACCTCAGCTACAACGGCATCAACGCCTACAGGAAACTGCGGAACGTTTCCTAACCGCTCACGAATTGGGAGCTTGATCCTGTTCATCTTGTCTATCTGTTGTTGTATGATGAAAGAAGAAAGCAAGGGTGAGCAACAAGCCCACCGAAATAATATGTATAATGAATAACAATATATGAGCATTCTCATAGCACTCATGAAAGTCTTGGTCAAGAAGAATTGAACCAAGTTTGTTATCTTAATGCGACGAAGTCGCAAAATATTCAGTATATATACATATATACTTCTCAAATCTTTGAAATCCTCTAACATGTATAATATACACAGAGTTCCAGTTTATAACTGTATAAAATATCGTTGCAAGGTGATCTCATATATCTAACCTTGTCTTAACGTTTTTCTGAAAATCTTTGTCATGCATAAGATAATCATTTACTAGATATAAGTTGAAAAAATGACGTTACAAGATACTCCAATATACTTATATCTTTTCCGAATACTACTTGAACTACCACCGTTCAAGGTATAATCTGTTTCAAAAGTTCATCACATAGATGAGACTACAAGATAAGACTTGAATAGATTCAATCTTTGAAATATCATCAAAATGAAATGAAGTTACGAGATACTTCATTTGATGAAAACATCATTTTGAAAACTCGACCCTACCAACATTCAACAATTGCCCAGCTGTAGCCTTTCTATCGAAGTGCTCTGGGTAGTGTTGCAGAAATATCCAATTGGATGATGAACTCAGTACGGGAGTTTTCCACGCCAGGAAGACCACTCACGATGATCAGTCACAGTAGTGCAACCCCACCATTTTCTACATGTAAAGGAGAACAGTTGGATTTACTTGTCAACCGAACGCTGGACTCCTAAGGAATGGACTGTCTTAGCGGAACTTCCGGGCCATTTCGGCCAATAAATAAGGCTGGGCCGGTGCCACTCGACCACTTACGCCACTCCTAGTTCAGATCAAATCCATGACTCTGAAACGTAAAGTTCGTCCCCCCTTTCCCCAAGTAGCAACTTGTTGATACGGCTCCACCAAGAAACCGTATCTAGTTGGAAAGGAAAGCTTACCGATATTTCCCAGGTTTTGAGCGAGTATTTAAATCTCCTTCGAAAGGAGGATCTTAAATATAAAAATGAGTTTTGGGATCCGCTCTAACTTTTAAAAAATCATTTTGAAGACTCGAAAACAATTTTAAGAATGTTTGGAGTAATGTTGATTTAATGAAATAAATCAGTCCCGATATATTAGAAAATATCTGAATATTATTATTTAAATAATATTCCCATAAAGGATAATCTTTATAAAAATAATTGAAGTAGAAGTTTTAAAACTCATACTTGAAATGAATAATAAATAACCAAAGATATACTTATACGAAAGTACGATCTTTATTTGAATAATTGAAAATAAGTTTGATTATCGAAACATTATTCTTTAATAAAATAAAGAATATTATTTAATAAATAAGCGGAGTCATAAGTCCTTGAATGAATATTCAAAA
This sequence comes from Apium graveolens, assembly GCF_009905375.1. Lineage (NCBI taxonomy): Eukaryota > Viridiplantae > Streptophyta > Magnoliopsida > Apiales > Apiaceae > Apium > Apium graveolens. Next base: position 119,833,465 of record NC_133648.1, read on the forward strand.
TAATATTCATTAAATAAAATAAAGCGGAGTCATAAGTCCTCGAATGAATATTCAAAATAATATTCATTAAATAAAATAAAGTTATTGAATAAACCTTATTCGATTAATAGTTTTGAAAACTATTTATATATATATATATAATATACTCGGGAAACATCGTCTCCCGGTTTAGAAAATGTTCACCTTTGGGTCCCCTATACCGAGGGTATACGCAACTACTGCATATCTCTAGCATAGATATTATGCAACTTATAAGCATTTGAATCAACAATTAGATATGAAGATTACAAAACAGGAATGCATATAAACCATATCAGCATGCTCCAATATATCGCAAGATTTGCTAATAACCATCATGCATCTATCACAAGATAATGCATATACATATATACATCACAACAACAGTATAACGGGTAGAAAACTTGCCTGAGCGACTGGGGTGATAAAAGGCCTGGTACGAGTCTATTAACCTATAAACATCATATAAGTTGGAATTAAACCAAAGTCGCTTAAGAATCTATACTTTAACCAATTAGACCCTAACGTTCGCTTTTGCGCTTAATGATTCACTTAAGTCACTCGATTATCCTCGGCTCCACCATTTTTAATAAATTAACCATTAAGAATTTTAAGGCGATTCTTTTGCGAGTACCCTACCAACTGCCTAATACACTTTACATAATTGTTTCATACCCCAATTAGTCATTTAAGGACCTTAACCAAGGTTTCAAAGTAAGGCGAGGGGTAATGGTTCATTCGCGAAATGCCGTTACTTAAAACGGCCGTTTCTCTTAAACCGTACATCGGATTCAAGCGAACCACATATCAAAACGAATCTCATAACGTGAACTATCTAATCATGGAAATGGTCAAAACCTAAAAGTGAGTTCACGGGTCCTGATGTTAAGAACAAAAGCAGTCTAAGGTAAATCGGGCATTACGACGACTATGTTTACGCGATTACCAAATTTATACCACTCCAATCAGTCCACAATTCAACCCACAATCATCACTACAACCAAACTCCATCCATACTTTACTATAATAGCCCCAACATCTCAAGATTTCCAATTTATACTACCCTCAAACATGAACTAAAAGCTATACTTAAGTTCATTAACCGATAATCAAGATTTACAACTTCAAACTTATTACAAATCTAACCACACTCTAAGTATACAAGAATCATGCTTCTCATGAACCATACCAAACATTAAAACTCTAAATATAGAAAAGTAGGGCTAGGGTATGAGATTATACCTTCCTTGGTGAGTAAAAGTAACTAAGGAGCTTGGAATCACCCTTGAAAATCGTTACCAAAGCTATATATAAACAAAAACACGAGATCAAAATTTATAAGATCTTGAAAACACTATTCACCCTCTTTTTCCATGAATTATTGGAAGAGATTGTGAAGGAAATGGAAGCTTAGATTCATAGGATATCCATATCTATGTTTAAGGAACCTTAGATAATTACCTCACAAATTATCAAAGCTTGGAACTTGAATTTGGATTTTTTTCTTCTTGGAAAAGAGAAGAAGCCGAGAGCTTCTTGCTTGGAAATGAAAAGTCAACTTGTGTTTTTTTGTTATGAATTGTTTTGGCTTGGTTGCTTCCTTTTGTTGTTAATTAAATTGTTACCATGGTAAAAATTGTGTGGCTTACAATCAACCAACAAATCCTTCCCATTTTGTCATGCTTTTGTCATCCACTTATGTCATCTTGTTACACTTCTCTTCCTCTTGTTGGTGTGATGACATCATCATCCACTAACCTCCTTGATTAACTCCTAATTACTTGGCTAATATTCGCTGATCTGTTATACGGTTCGTTTAACTTTTGTTCTCGTTTATCGTTTGAGGGATCATACCCGGGATCTTATTACTTGAGTTCCCTTAACCTTTCTCAATACATTATATTACTTTTATGATCCTCTCTTATAATCCTTGAATTTAAATCCTTTTTATCATGTTATCTTATACTCAATTCTTTCTGTATCTGGTGGATTTTCGGGAAAAATCAAAGTGTTGGAATTTGGATTCTGACGATCTTTACATACACTTATATACCCTATAGAGTACTAATAAAAGTTTTCTTATTCAGCATAATTAGAAAAAGCACTATTCATAAGGGTTATAAAAAGTCCAAAATTTTGGGGTTATTACAGTCTCCCCTCCTTAAAAGGATTCCGTCCCGGAATCAGATAGAACACAATTGGGGGTACTTTTCTAGCATTGCGCTCTCTAGTTCCCAAGTTGATTCTTCCACATTATGATTCTGCCATAGCACTCTGACAAGCTTGATCACTTTGTTCCGAAGCATCTGCTCCTTCTTATCCATAATCTTTACTGGTTTCTCCACATAAGTCAGATCTGGTTGCATATCCACCTTCTCGTACTCCACTATGTGTCTGGCATCCCGATGATACTTCATTAACATTGACACATGGAACACATTATGAACTTGTTGTAGGTTCGGGGGTAAGGCTAGCTCGTAAGCTAACTTCCCAATCCGTCTTAGTATCTCAAAAGGTCCAATGTATCTTGGGCTTAGTTTCCCTTTCTTTCTGAACCTCATTAATATAACGACTCGTACATTTCTGTAATATTAAATGTATAATTATTAAATAATTGCATAAATAAAATAGGTATGTGGGTTCTGTCAGCTGAATATTATTTTGTTAATATTTTAAGTAATTATGTGTGATTGTGGTGTTCGTGTATTAATTGTGTAATTCGTTGTGAAGTTGTGTTGTGTCACTTTTGTATTTAAAGGTGATTTTATTCAGGATTTATTTTCATAAATACTTGAGTTATCTCTAAAATCATTTTTATGGCTTCATAATTTTATTAATTATTTTTAGGAGTTTTCAAAATTGAGAAATCAATATTTCATCAATTATTTAGCCATATATGATTTTCTGATTGCAATTATTTGTTAAATCCGTATTTAACTCCAAAATTCTTCAAAAATTATGAAATTCATATTTTATTTGGTTTAGAATATTTCGATAATTTTAAAATTTATTCCGAAATTTTTAGGGATTAGTTCGACCCGCGTGTTGTTTTATTTGATCGATAAATTCTGATATGAGTTGCATTTTTAAAAATAATTTCAAATTATGGAAAAATTATTTTAAATAACTTTTAATTATTTGTAATATTTTATAAAATATTTTGTCGATGTTCGGATTTTAAGTTCCCGTGAATTGTTCGCTTAGACTAAATTTCGGGTCAGATAAAGTTCCTGTTGCGAGGTTTATATGATAAATGATAATAAAAGAAAAGGGGGGGCTGTTGTTGTTAATCGTGTATAACCCGACTCTTTCCTCTCCAATCTCTCTTTTGATTCTCTCTCTCTCTCGTGAATCTCTCCTTCTATTTTCTTCGTCCCCTCTGATTTCCCGGTTACTCCAGTGAGTTTCCGGCTTGATTTCTCTGGTGGTCTCTTGGTTGTTTCGGTTCCTGAATATATATATACATATGTTGTGTGTATATCTGTACTCTGTGTGTCTATACGCGCGCCTTGCGTGCGTATCTCTGTGCGTGGCCAGTGGTTGGGCCGTGGTTGATTCATGTTCAGTGTTGGGCTTTACTTTTGCTCCGTTCGCCGCCGGTTATTTTCCGGCTGGGTGACGGGGGTGCGTGTCTATCGCGCGGCTTGTGTTCTGTTGCCCTGTTTTGCAGCGCGTATGCGTGTTGTTGTCCTGTGATTTATTTCATATTACTGAATATTTTAATTTTCAGTTATTTTGTGATGGAAATTATTGGATTTTGCGGAATTTAATTATTAATGTAATCGATGAGATTCGTGTCGGAAACCCATATTTATCGGGTACCCACGAGTTTTATCATCGTCGGCGATGAGCTGTGGCGAGCCGATGGTGGACTGTGATGATTCAATATGAGTCCTAAAATTTAAAATACAAAATATGATTTAAAATACGAATTGCGAATAAAACTGTAAAATGCGATTAAAATTATAAAACGGGACTGATAATTAATAATTGCATTTAGGTGGTATTGGTGAATTTATGAATTGTTGTTGTTGACTGAAGTTGGTGATTGGAATTTGGTTTGGGTTGGGTTGTTGTTGTGGTCAATTTGGCGTCGGGATGTTCGACGGGTTAGCCGATAATCAAAGGAGGTGCTGCCCGATTTCCGAAAAATTTAATTACAAAAATCTGGGGCCGTACCCAATGACTATCGGAACGTTGATCAGTTATATTATCGTACCTTATACGAAATCTGATTATGTGTTGTGATGAAATACTTTACGAAAAACCGATAACCCTAGTTTCATAAAAGGATAAATATACCTATTTTCTGAAAATGAACACTGAATCGACTTTCGAAGACGTGAGCCCTAATTGATACGTGTATTATTATATGAAGTATGTTACGAGTCGGGTTTTGTTAACGTTTGGGTAGATTGTTAGTAAGGATATGTCAAGCATAATCGAAGGTCTAAGTTAGGGTGTTTCGACTTTGTAGGTGATAGTCAGAAAGCCCAAGAGTTGGCGTTGGATAGCCTAGTGGACAGTCGACGAACTCAGTAAGGTTCCGATCGAAGGACCTGAGTGTTAAAGTCGAAGTCAGGGTAATCTAGTGGTTAGGCGATAAAGCCTGAGCGTTCGTGTCGGCTCAAGGTCAATCAATATTATTTGTAAAGCTCTGCAAGGCAAGTACCCCTGAACAAATCTTTTACAGTTCAGTACTATATGAATAATTGTTGATTTACATTTACGTAATGGAACAGAACGATTTAAGTTACGTATCCCCTAGGTTTCAGATTGTTTTGTTAACTTGGTTTTGGGGGGAAAGTAACTTCTGAAAATACCTATCTCTAAGTTCTGAATAAAATGAAAATGTTTTGGAAAATGTACTGAGTTATAATTATTTTGATAAGAGATAGGTAAGTGATTAGGAAAACTGGATAAAAATGATCAGATAATTGGATGAGTGTGCGCGAAAGGCCCGTAACGGCCTGGAAGTTAGCGTAAGAGGTGAAGTGGTTGCGCACCCTATTATAACCACCAGCCCAGCGTGACAGAGACCTAGCTAGTCTCTGAGTTCCGGAACAAGTTTCATAGGATAGCCTGATCAGCTGTCTCACCAGGGATCATCTAATACTTTTATATCTGAGTAAGTTTCATAGGTCCTGTGATGGGACAAGTTTTATAGGTCCTGTGATGGGACAAATTTTATGGTTCCCGTAAAGGAACAAATGATTTTGGGTCCCCGTAATGGGACAAATGGTTTTATGGGTCCTGCGATGGGACGGAAGATTTGAAAATGAAAGAAGCATGCTAAAATTGAAATTGATATTTATGCACAGCACACAACTAATGATTTGGTTTATAGAGCATGTTAGTTTTGATATCCAGTTCAGACATGTTTTACTTGTTTTCTAGCAAGTCATGATTTATGTTCCTATAATTGTTTATCATAAACTGTTTTTGATTATTATTCATATAGTGGTACTGCTGAGCAATTGATTGCTCACCCTTGCAAAATGTTTTATATATGTATTGCAGATACCTAGGAGATTCTCCAGTGGTATTCGGGGCAGAGTTCCAGTTCCTTCCGTATCAGGCTCCTCTGAGGTAGTTGTGTTGGACCCAGGCGGGCCTGTTGAGTTTCTGAATAAAGATAGTATTGTTTGAATTGTCGTTACTAAATTGGTTTTGTTGTGCATATGTTGTGTACTTGATGATTTCATAAACAAATCATCTAAGTAGATTTTACTTAGTGAAATTATGTAGCACTCGACGGATAAGAATTATAGTCCTGACGATAACTCATTATAGTCCCGACGGATGATTAACTTATTATCCATCGAGTGAGTAGCTAATGTAATAATAAGTTTGTAGCACAGTTATGTATGCACCTTTGTATAGAATCTGTAGTAGCATATAAGTCATGTTGACTTTAACTAGATATGCAGAATAGGTTGATTAATTGTACATAAATGATGTCTTGTAATTCTGCATAAGTGAAATAGAGTCAAGTGCCAAAATAGCTACCGACGGATGATTAACAAAGCCATCGACGGATGATCAAATGACTATCAATGGATGTTTAATATAGCAGTCGACGGATGAACAATTAAACCATCAACGGATGTTCTGAAAGTCGATGGATGATCATATGAAGAATTTAAACAGCAGTTGAACAGTGAAAGCTGACACACAGCCGTCGAGATGTATACAAACACACTGTGGAAGCCCATTAACTGGGTAATAGAGGACGAAAAGCAGTAAAGCTTAAGACTGATAGTTTTTATATTTATTCAGTCTTTTTGACTTTGTAATCTTGGTATTATATAAACCAAGAGTGTAGCAAATAGAAAAAACTGAGATAGCTGAGAAACACAAAAACAGAGAAATCTTTTTAAGCAGAATCTTTAGCATTTCCTGTATTCTCGGTAGTTCAATTTATAAGCAGCTGTGAGTATTCTTGCACACAGAGTCCTCTCGATATATAATATATATCTCTGGTGGAATTGTTTAAATCCGCCAGAAAGTTTTTAAAGACTCTTGTTTTTAATTACTTATGTTTTGATTCAATTAAGTTTACATTCCGCATGGTGCTAATCAAAACAAATATATCTATAATCGAGTTGAACATTTTTATTTTGAGAAAAAGGTTCAAGAATTCCATTCAACCCCCCCTTCTGTAATTCTTGCTATATTGTTAAGGGACTAACAATTGGTATCAGAGTGAGCTCTTAATCTACAAAGAGTTTAAAGATCAAAACAATTCAGCAAGATGAACAAGAAAGATGTTGGAGTCAAGATTCCTTTTCTTGATAAAGATAATTACCATCATTGGAAGGTAAAGATGCATCTTCATATGCTTTCTCAAGATGAGGCCTATGTGGACTGCATAGAAAGAGGCCCTCATGTTCCAATGAGAGATGCAACTAGAAACGAGCCATCTGTTCCAAAGCCAAGGCATGAATGGTCTGATCCTGACATTGAACAAGTCAGGAAAGATAAAAAGGCCATTAACATTATGTTCAAAGGTGTTGATGTAGACATGTTTGATAACATCATCAACTGCAAAACTGCCAAGGAAGTTTGGGACACAATACAGATAATTTGTGATGGCACTGAGCAAGTAAGAGAAAATAAAATGCAGCTCCTGATTCAGCAATATGACCATTTTCACAATGAAGAAAGTGAGTCACTCACTGACATTTTTAGTAGATTCCAAAAACTACTAAATGCTCTTAATTTGCATGGAAGAGTTTATCAGACTAAAGACTCCAATCTGAAATTTCTCAGATCTCTTCCAAAGAAATGGAAACCAATGACAGTCTCATTAAGAAACTCACAAGATTATAAGGAGTTTACTTTGGAGAGACTATATGGCATTCTGAAGACCTATAAGCTTGAGATAGAGCAGGATGAAAGAATGGAGAGAGGAAAGAAGAAAGGAGGATCTATTGCACTAGTTGCTGATCTGGAAATGGAGAAGGACGTGAAGATGGAAGTTGTAGAATCAACCTCAAAGGTCTGTGAGAATAAGGGTAAGGGGCTAGCTGCAAGAAGTGAAGAATCATTGAGCCAAGATGACATGGAGGACATTGATGAGCACCTAGCATTCCTTTCAAGGAGATTTGCCAAGTTCAAGTTTAAAAAGAACTTTAGAGCATCTAAGCCAAATAGAAACATGGTGGATAAGTCAAAATTCAAATGTTTCAAATGTGGCTTGGCAGGGCATTTTGCAAATGAGTGTAGAAAGTCAGATTCCAGTAAGAAAAGGTTTGAGTCTTTGGATTATAAGCAAAAATACTTTGATCTACTCAAACAAAAGGAAAGGGCTTTTATTACACAAGAGAATGACTGGGCAGCAGATGGTTTGGATGAAGATGAAGATGTCAGCTATGTCAATCTAGCCCTAATGGCCAAGTCTGATGAAACAGAGACAAGTTCCTCAAGCAATCAGGTAATCACTACAAACCTTGCACATTTATCTAAAGCTGAGTGTAATGATGACATAAATGACATGTCTACTGAATTGTATCATTTGCGTGTTACACTTAAGTCTCTCACTAAAGAAAATGCTAAAATTAAAGAAAACAACTTGTTTTTAAGTGAGAGGAATAATGTGCTTGAGTCTCAGTTTGTTGAGTTTGAGAAACTAAAAATTGAGTGTAAGATTGCCAATAAGGAATTAACTGAGTCCTTGAAAAAGGAAGAAATTTTGAAGAAGCAGCTCGAGCGTGAACAAGAGGTGATTAAAGCATGGAAAACATCCAGGGATGTTCATGCTCAAATCACCAAAGTTCAAGGAATTGAGTCTTTTTGTGATGAAGCCTGGAAGAAGAATAAAGAGAAACTATAACCTATTTTGGTAGATGGATTGTTGACAGATGTAGACTCGACGGATTATGAGGACTATCTGTCGGATAACAAAAAGTGTTATCCGCCGAATGATGAAAATCCTCATCCGTTGGCTGTAAGCAAACCCATTAGCAAAGCCAAATTAATCAAGCTAAATGAAAAGTATGGGTCTGTTTCCAAGAACTTTGTTTCAGGAGAGTCAAGTCAAGCTAAGAAAGGGAAAAAGGCTAATCTTGGTCACATGACTGTCAAACAGTTAAGTGACAGACATGAGAAAATAGAGGTAAAAACAGAGACTAAAAAGAAAAACAATAGGAATGGTAAAGTAGGGATTAACAAACACAATAACTACACACCTGATAAATATGCTCCTAGAAAAATTTGTGTCAAGTGTGGTAGTGTAAATCATTTTTCTGTTAATTGCAAATCTGCCATGCCTACTCCCATGTCTGTTCAGCCTCAATTTCCTAACATGAATGCCATGCCTCCCATGCCTGTTAATGCTATGCCTACACAGAATATGAATGCACAGTTTGCTAATATGCCATTTGCACCTAATCCATATTATGCTGCATACAATATGCCTCAAATGCCATTTAGCATGCCTTACTGGAATAACATGTTTTCACCAAGCATGCCATTTCCTGTTAGCCATAACATGCATGATAATTCTGTTGCATTTAGTGGTTTCAAAGGTACAACCCAATTGACTAAGAAAGAATCTGAAATTCCTAAGTCAAATGAGATAAAACCTAAGAAACAGAAGAAGAAAGCTAACAAGGCAGGACCCAAGGAAACTTGGGTACTAAAATCAACTTGATTTGATTTTGATGTGTGCAGGGAAATAGAAAGAATCTTTGGTACTTGGATAGTGGCTGTTCAAGACACATGACTGGTGATTCTACCCTGCTCACAGAGTTTAAGGAGAGAGCTGGCCCAAGTATTACATTTGGAGATGACAACAAAGGTTATACCATGGGATATGGCTTGATTTCAAAGGACAATGTCATCATTAAAAAGGTTGCCTTAGTGGATGGTCTCAAACACAATCTGTTGAGTATCAGCCATCTTTGTGACAAAGGCAACTCAGTAACCTTCAACAAAGAAGCTTGTGTTGTGACTAATAATCAAAACAACAAAGTGGTTCTCACTGGTGTGAGAAGAGGAAATGTGTACCTAGCTGACTTCAACTCAACTAAAGCAGAATCTGTAACTTGTCTTCTCAGTAAAGCAAGTCAAGATGAAAGTTGGCTATGGCACAAGAAGCTATCCCATTTAAACTTCAAGACCATGAATGAGCTGGTGAAGAAAGAACTAGTAAGAGGCATTCCTCTAGTGGAGTTTACAAAGGATGGACTGTGTGATGCCTGCTAAAAAGGGAAGCAGATCAAAGCATCATTCAGGAAGAAACTTGATTCAGCAATTGAAGAGCCTCTGCAACTGCTTCACATGGACCTGTTTGGACCAGTCAATGTATTGTCAATTTCAAAGAAAAGATTTTTCCTAGTAATTGTAGATGATTTTTGAAAGTTCTCTTGGACATATTTCCTAAAGCTTAAAGATGAGGCTAGTGCAATCATCATCAATCACATAAGGCAAGTTAACAATCATCCTGATTTCAAAGTTAGAAGAATCAGGAGTGACAATAGAACTGAGTTCAAGAACTATGTCATGAGAGCATTTTGTGAGGAAAATGGAATCTTACATGAGTTCTCAGCAACAAGGACTCCACAACAGAATGGAGTAGTGGAAAGGAAGAACATATCACTTATTGAAGCTGCAAGGACAATGCTTAAAGAATCAAAATTACCAACATATTTATGGGCTGAAGCTGTAAACACTGTATTCTACACTCAGAACATCTCTCTGATTAATCAAGCAAGATGCATGACTCCTTATCAATTGTTCAAGAACAAGAAGCCAACTCTAAATTTTCTTCATGTCTTTGGTTGTAAATGCTATATTCTGAGAAATCAAACTGATCAAAATGGGAAGTTTGATGCTAAAGCAGATGAAGGAATATTTGTTGGATATGCTATTGGTAAAGCATATAGAGTCTACAATCTAAGAACCAACATTGTTGTGGAATCTATACCTGTTGTGTTTGATGATAAAAAGATTGAAGGACTGAAAGATGGAGATTAAACACTACTGAAAAGTCTGTGGATATTTCAAGCTATAGAGGCACGGTTGGCTCACTTCTGTACTTAACAGCTAGTAGGCCAGATATAATGTTTGCTGCATGTTTATGTGCAAAATTTCAGGCTGATCCTAGAGAATCTCACTTGATAGCGATAAAGAAAATTTTCAGATATCTCAAGGGAACACCAAAACTTGGCATTTGGTATCCTAGATATTCTGGTTTTGATCTAACTGGTTATTCAGATGCAGATTATGCAGGTTGCAGAATTGACAGAAAGAGCACAACAGGAACTTGTCAATTTCTAGGAAACAAGCTTGTGTCCTGGTTCAGTAAAAAGCAAAATTCAGTTTCTACTTCCACAGCTGAAGCTGAATATATTGCTGCTGGCAGTTGCTGTGCACATATTTTATGGATGAAAAATCAATTGCTAGACTATGGTTTGCAAGTTGAGAGGATTCCTATTTTCTGTGATAACACAAGTGCAATTGCCATCACTGAAAATCCAGTGCAACATTCAAGGACAAAGCACATAGACATCAAGTACCATTTCATAAGGGAACATGTAATGAATGGTACTGTAGAGTTACATTTTGTTCCAAGTGAGAAGCAACTTGCAGATATCTTTACCAAGCCACTGGATGAATCCACCTTTTCAAGGTTGGTAAGTGAGTTAGGTATGCTTAATTACTCTTGAATTTGTCTGAGTTATTTTGCAAGTTGAAAGGTAGCCAGAAATTTAGCTGATTTTTAGTCATGGATGAAATTCTGGCTAAGTCAAAATTTGCATCTCAACGGATGACCATTATCCATCGAGTTGAGTCATCCGTCGATATACTATTTGCAAATAAAAATCAATTACTTTTCTGGAATCTTTTAAAACTCGACGGATAACAGTTTATCCTCATCCGTCGAATTGTCTAAATCTTAACCGTTAATTCCCTGAACATTATCCATCGAGTATACTTACAGTTTGTAAGCATTATACGACGGATAATGGGTGGAATTTTTACAGTTTATTTTTTTTAAAACGGCTATTTTAGGCAATTTCTATTTGGTAATTTACTTTTCTTTATTATTTTCATCCATTGTTTTTGAGATAGTATAAAAGCTTATTTCATTCCAATTATTTTCTTTTATCATTCTCAAATTCAACTGCTTTTATTTCATTCTCTCTCAAGCAAATATTCTCTTTCTCTTCAAGCTTTCATTCTCTAACAATGGCACCTGTAGTAAAGATTATGTCTCAGACTGGGTTTATTTATGAGAAGAACAACTTCACTGCTTTGGTCAATAAGGGTATTCAGCAATCAGAAGACTATCGCAAGATGATGGACTTTGTGAAGAACTGCAAGTTAAGTTATGCCATGCTTGAATCACCCACAATTTTCTGTGAAGTTGTTGAAGAAATGTGGACCACTGCAATCTACAACTCTACTGACAAAACCATCACTCTAACTATCAAAGGTAATGAGTTATGTATCAATAGTGATGTAATAAAAGCATGTTTCAAAATTCCTGATGATAATGTAACTTCACCACACAATGACACCGATATTATCAATATGCTTAATTACATGCATTATGCACTTCCTACTACTAAGCTAAGTGATATTAGAAGATTAGGTCTTAGGAAGGAATGAAGTTTCATGTGTGATGTTGTGACTAAAGTTTTCTCTGGAAAAATCAGTAATTTTGATTCTGTGAACATTTCCATGCTTAACATGCTATACATGCTAATTACAGATAAATTTTACAATTTCAGTGACCTTGTCGTGTATGAGTTAGGTTTTAAACTAGGTGAGTTAGCCAAAAGGGGAAAGAATGTATATTATGCTAGATTTTTCATGATATTGGCTAACCATCTTTGTCAAGAGATTGTACTTGAGAACCCAAACAACAAATTAGCTTGTTGGGTTCAAGAGAGAAGAATCATTGCAGATTTGAATAGATCCATCCATCATAGGGATGTGCCAATGTTCTACTTTCCTGTAATGCAAACACCTCAGGTAAGTGAGGTAAGTTCATCCATACACTCAACTATTCCAATCTCCTCAATTTCTTTGAGTTCAGGAGTAGCTATGGCAACTGTGACAATGACCAAATAGTTGCCTACCAAAACTGCCAAAACAACTGTAATTTCTAAATCCAAGTCAAAGAAAACCCCCTCTGGTATCTCTCAAAAGGTACCAGTTGAAAAATCCACCAAATCCAAAGAGGGGAGTGTGAAGGAGGGTCAGTTAGGTGAGGGAAGGGGTGAACATCAAAGAAACCCCAAGGATAAGGTTGGAGAGTTGAGTGAATCCCAGCCTAGCCACACTGCAGTTTCCCAACAAACTGCAGTGCTTAAAAAGGATAAAAGCTCACTTCTAGCTGCATCCTCCCAAAAGGATGTGGCTATTGAACAAAGCTCTCAGCCAAGAGCACGGGCCAAAAGGGTTAGGGACACAAGCTCACCCCAAACTTACACAAGAAAGAAGAAATCTAAAACCATTGGGGATGCACAGGGCACACACACAGTGCAAACTGGTGCTAAAGACACAGTCCCTGCACTTTCTCAAATTCAATTTGATGTGGCTCCAATAAATGTGGAGTCACGGCCAAAATCTCTTATAATAGAAGCCTATGAAACACCATACTCACCAACAAACTCTCTGGAAGTGGATATGATAAACACTTCAATTCCTGATTCCCCTTCTTTAACTCTGTTGGGGAGGCCAAAATCTAGTGCAAGTGAGCATCATCTTTTAGATGATTTGTTGGCTCACTTGCCAATTCTTTCAGATACTATTATGACATCTGTGCCTCAAATAACTTCAATCAACACAGAGTCAACAATAGTTTCTCTTCCCACCTCATTCATTTCTACTCTCTCGATGGATATTGCTCATCCGTCGAGTAGTGATTGTATCCCGACGGATAAGCTTAACAACAGTTATCCGTCGGATAGTTTTACCACTCACCCTATGGATATCACTTATCCGTCAAGTGTCTCTGCACAACTTCAAACTTCAATTATTTCCAGTGCAGAAGATTTAGTGGTAATACAGTCACTCTTAGGACTGAGAGAGGAGAGTGCATTGAGTGAGAGGCTGGGTTGCTCCCAGGCAAAAGGAGAGGAAAAGAGTGAATCTCAGCAATCCATTTATTCAGGATTGGCAAAAGTGAGTGAGAGGAGTCCCACCTTAGTAGGTGAAGGTGAGGGTGTGAGGGTGGGGAGCCAGGGTGAGACCCTGATGCAACAAAAGAGAGATTATGAGAGAAAGGCAGGTACAGGAGAAATAAGGGTGGATCCAGCAATTGCTAGTAAGTCAATGATTGTGGATGATACTGAAAAGGAAAGACAATTTCAGCAACATTACAAAGCTGAAATTGATAACATTTCCTTGGATGCTGACACTTTTACTCATCCTGTGTCAACCTATCAATTGTTGGCTGCTCAGGGCAATGTGGAGGCTAAACAGACTTTGAATTTAGTTCACACCTCAGAATCTCTTCAAAGAGATAAAGTTGCTGTCAATAGGATGCCTTCTCAAGCTGGTGAGCCATCTGAAGAATTTGGAGTAAATTCTAATGATGATGACTCTATTTCTTTGGATGGAAGCATGAACTTAGGGGGAGATGAAGGCCCAAGTTCTGTTTCAAATTTACCTGGATGGGCATGGAAAAAGGAATCTACACCAGGTCAATTTGGTGTATCTTTGGTCAAGCAAGTGCTGGCTATTCAAAAAGCCCTTCAGGAAACTTCAGATGCTGGTACCAAGGCCATTCTTCAAGCTCACCTAGACTCTCTACATCTCATGAAGATCCAGCACATAAGACAGAATCTGAGTGTGGATGAACTAAAAAGAGATATAGCTGACTTGAAGACATACAATTTTGAGAAGCTGGATTCAGTAATGCCATATGGTACCATGCAAGATCTGTTACTAAGATTGAGGAGAGAATCAGATTCTGAAAAGAAGCTGGCCAAGCTGGAAGACAGAGTTCAAGTTATTAAGAATTCAGTGGCTATCCTTCTTCAAAATCAACAGACTCAAACAAATCTTCTCATGCAACTGGCAAAAGCACAAGGTCAACTTGATGATAACAAAAAGGGGGAGAGAGAATCAAGTAAGGGGGAGAAAGGACCAACTAAGGGGGAGAAACTTCAAGTACAAATCAGCAAAGTAATTGTACCTTCAATTACAGTCTCCAAGCCAACAGTTGCAGATGGTATAGATCTAATTAAAGCAGCAGCAGCAGCAGCAAATTTGAAAGTTGCTGAAAAAGGAAAGTTGAGTTTGATCAACTGGAATAAGATTGATGAGGAGATACAGAAAAAGTTTGAACTAGTCAAGGAGCTAGTTCAGTCAGTCATCCATCACTCTCATGTCAAGCCAATCAGTGTGAATGAGATGAGCATGAACTATCTGGAAAAAGGACAATCTTCCTGCATCAAGTCTACAAAGGCTGAAACAATTCTTAAACCAAGGGAAAATTATCCAAAATCATCTTGGAAGAACCCTATGGACACTGTGTATGAGACACCCAAGCCTGATGAAAAGAAGCTTCTGTCAAGATCTATTGTCTTCTATAAAGATCCAGCTGATTCAGCTTCAAAAAGGAGAATTACTAAGATATTCAGAAATGGAAAGGAAATTTGTGTGGTAGCTGGACATCCACAATTTGCTCAAAAAAAGAAAGAAGAAAAAGCCAGATTAAAGCCGGAAAAGAGGCAAGCTGCTCTAGATGCAAAGAAGTCTAAACAAAAGAAAGAACAGATTGCTATTTTGGCCAAGCTACAGGCTGTGAATTCTTCTCAACAAATTCCCTCTCAACCATCTGAAGTTGTTGAATCAAAGAAGAAGATTGAAGAACAGAAGAAATCCTCAAGAAAGAAAGAATTGGCTAGAAGAACAAAAAGGAAACTGGATGTTGTTGACAAGGAATTGGAAGATCAATTTCCTAAGGAATCCACTCAAGCTACAACTCAAGCATCAAAGCACTCTGTGGTATTTGAAGACATAAGGGTGGTGGATCCCTATAGGAACATACATGGTGAACCTATTGTGCCAAAGGATGAGCCAATAGAGTGGGATAAAATACCAATTCCTGACTTCAACTTACCAATCCTTAGCAAGCCAAAAAGGACAAAGTCAAGGGCAGTCAAGAAAGTGAAGTTGTCACCTCTCAAATCTAAGTCAGTAGTCAAAGCTCAACCCAAGGTCAACAGGGGAGACTACTTGTACTTGTGTGATATCAAAGAATTTTCAGATCTAAATCTTTATATGGATGAACTAGAAGAAGTGAGGGCAATCGATGCATACAGAAACCTACCTGAAAGGTTGGTGTTCAAGTACAAAGGAGGAAGGGAGATTCAATGGCCACTTCACAGGATTCTTCAATAAAGCCAAGCTGTGCTGATTAAAGTCTATTCATTCTTCAAGAAAAACTTTGGGTTCAATGTAACTGCAAGAAGACTAGTATTGAAGAAGATTGAAGAGCTGAGGAGTGTTAGAGCTAAAGATGCACTCCCAAAGACTCTAATCATCCGATACACAGGGAGAAGAGTGCATCTAAGGCCCTATTGGCTGATGGAATTCATGGATGACAAGGGTGTAAGAAGATTCTTCAGATTAGAAGACCAATTGAGTATCTCTAGCAATGAGACTCTCTTGGAAATGCAAGAAAAGCTAGATCTCTCAGAATCTGATGAACTAGAATTCCACAGGCAGCTCCAGAATCAAATTGAAGAAAATAACAGAAAGCTTGGAAGAAGATCCAGACCTTCAAGGAACTAGAAAAATCTGCTCAGGCTAGAGGAGCATCTTAAATTGACTGTGAGCCAAACCTTGTTCATTTTAATTAATTGAAGCACTTTCAGTTTATCTACTTATCTTTAAAGATATATGTTCGGGATGTTTTATTATCATTAAGTATCTCTCAATTTATGGCTACAATTCCAGTAGACATAAAGTGGGGGAGATTGTTGGGCATATGTTGTGTACTTGATGATTTCATAAACAAAACATCTAAGTAGATTTTACTTATTGAGATAATGTAGCACTCGATGGATAAGAATTATAATCCCGACGGATAACTCATTATAGTCCCGACGGATGATTAACTTATTATCCATCGAGTAAGTAGCTTATGTAATAATAAGTTTGTAGCACAGTTATGTATGCACCTTTGTATAGAATCTGTAGTAGCATATAAGTCATGTTAACTTTAACTAGATATGCAAAATAGGTTGATTAATTGTACATAAATGATGTCTTGTAATTCTGCATAAGTGAAATAGAGTCAAGTGCCAAAATAGCTACCGACTGATGATTAACAAAGCCATCGACGGATGATCAAATGACTATCAGCGGATGTTTAATATAGCAGTCAACAGATGATCAATTAAATCATCAATGGATGTTCTAAAAATTGACGGATAATCATATGAAGAATTCAAACAGCAGTTGAACAGTGAAAGCTGACACACAGCCGTCGAGATGTATACAAACACACTGTGGAAGCTCATTAACTGGGTAATAGAGGACGAAAAGTAGCAAAGATTAAGACTGTTAGATTTTATATTTTTTCAGTCTTTTTGACTTTGTAATCTTGGTATTATATAAACCAAGAGAGTAGCAAATAGAAAAATAACTGAAATAGCTGAGAAACACAAAAAGCAGAGAAATCTTAGTAAGCAGAATCTTTAGCATTTCTTGTATTCTCAGTAATTCCATTTGTAAGCAGCTGTGAGCATTTCTGCACACAGAGTCCTCTCAATATATTATATATATCTCTGGTGGAATTGTTTAAATCCACCAGAAAGTTTTTAAAGACTCTTGTTTTTAATTACTTATGTTTTGATTTAATTAAGTTTACATTCCGCATTGTGCTAATCAAAACAAATATATCTATAATCGAGTTGAACATATTTATTTCAAGAAAAAGGTTCAAGAATTCCATTCAACCCCCCTTCTGTAATTTTTGCTACATTGTTAAGGGACTAACACATGCTACCTTCTTGGAAAAGGAGTTTATCCTTGAAGGAAACAGTGGGAGCAAAATTGAACTTGATGAAGTTCAAGAAGCACAAACTACTACGGATCAAGTGGAAACACCTGTTCAGACTGAACAACCTTCTGTGGAATAGCCCATTCGTAGGACAGGGAGAGTGTCTCGCCAACCTGAGAGGTATTATGGCCTTGTCATTGAGAATGATAATGAGTTATCAATCATTGATGATGACAACCCTGTGACCTATAATGAGGCTATGAGTAGTGTTGACTTAGAGAAATGAAATAGTGCCATGAAATCCGAAATGGAATCTATGTATACCGACCAAGTATGGACTCTGGTTGAGGCGCCTGAAGGTGTTAAGCCTATTGGGTGCAAGAGGGTATACAAAAGAAAGATTGGAGCAGATGGCTAGGTGGAGGCCTATATGGTCAGGCTCGTGGTAAAAGGATTCAAACAAAGGCAATGGATTGACTTTGATGAAACTTTATCGCCTGTAGTGTGGCGCCCTCCAAACCCGGGTCAGAAGTTTGGGGTCCACACGCACACCTTAATTATAACCTGCTTATAACAATAATAAAGATAATAATAATATATGCAATGACCCTACTTACCAACCACCACGGACCGCAACAGGTTAAAGTATGCACACAAGCCAAACACACTAATATATTACAAACCGTTCAAATCTCAACTATTTCAAACTCAAACTGAGTATTAAACATTATTACAAACTTTTACAAACTTAAATTATCCCAAAAGAAGCCTACTAGCTCAGCTTTCTCAACCTGAACCCTAGCTCTCACGCTGGACTGGGGATCCTTGCTACCAACTGGTTCCTTTTTAACTGGAAAGAATATAAACAACATCGCACAAATGAGCTAACTAGCTCAGCAAGTCACAAAAACAAAACTGAGAATAATGATCATCAGGTGAATATGATTATGATATCAAGTGAACAATGGATTATGATTTAGAATTGGATACTATACTTTTAATTTAAAAACCAAGGTTAGGCTGCTGATCAGTTAGGCACTAACCCCGAGCAAGGCACACAGCATTGCTCTAACTACTGGATCCAAGGCACACATTGGCCTAACTTGACCATTATATGGTATGACCACGAATCTAGTCCACAATTTTATAAAAACAATCCAATTCTAACATAATAACAGAATATGCAATAATAAACAATAACCGAAATCATTAACAACAATAAATGTTTAACAATGAAAGGGTTTCAATCCTTGTAAGGATCAATAAGGCAATTTAAAAGCTTGGGTGCTGGGTAATGAAAGAATTGGATAACAAAGGAATCAACATTTTAGGGTTTCAAAGATTTGGGCTTTCAATGCATAGGATACAATGATTGAATGTACAAGTAATTCAGTTCAGTGTTTGGGATTTTGTTTGCATGTATTTGTGGAGTAGTATCGTATACTTGAGGTTCGTGTTTGGGTATACAACAATCAATGGTCTAGAAAGAATAAGGTTCATGGCTCAAGAATAATAACTGAAATCAGGGTTTGGTTTTCAGTGCTTCAAAGCACTTGCAATATCAACCAGACTATCAAGTACTGCAATATCTCGAGAAAGTTCAGAACACTTGCCTGATATTAGCTTACTACACTGCACTCGCTTCCAATCACAACCGTCTTACTCCTTAACTCTCTGTTTCCCTTTCCTACATCTTGCCTCTTCTTCTCACATATCATAAGCATCTATCAATAATTTACTCATGGAATTCTATTCAACACATACTTCTATCTACCCTTCGTTTTACCCAAATCCGATTAACGGATTGAAAGTTATGCAATAATCAAGTAAACACCGAATATAGAGACTGATAGTCAATTAACAAGTCACATATAGCACATAATACATCACGTAATCAATGATATATTATTTGTAAAGAAGTTTCGGGTCATAAATAGGCTTTCTGGTATTTAAAATGATTTTTAAAACATTTTTCGGAATTAAAACGGGTCGTTGGATCAATTTCGGGTTAATAAACAGGGTTCGGTTGGCCAATTCTGGCTCCGAAATAATTTTAGAATAATTATCGAGCCTTGGAAATAATTTAGAATAATATTTTAAAGATCGAAACTATTTTTCAGAATTTTTAAATCATTTTTAAATAATTAAATCTAATTAAATAATTAATTAAAATCAATTAATAATTAATCAATTAATTTTTGAATTAATTGACCAATTAATCAATTAGAAATTAACTGAAATTAATTAACTAATTAATTTAGATTTATTTGTGAATTAAAAATAATTTTCAGAATTAAAATAATAATTTTTAGAATTTTCAGAAATTAAAAACGAATTTTTATAGTAAAAATAAATAGGAAATATGATTTTTTAAACATTTTTAAAATAGAAATCCAATTTTTGCAAAGTCTAGAAACTACAGGGACCAACCTGCATCGTTTTCAAAACTATAGGTACTAAACTGTAATTTTCCAGGGGGTCGCCGGAAAACAGTCGGGGATGGCCAGAAAACACGTTCCAGGGATGCTCAGGCCACCATCACCTCCAGATCACATCTACACAACACCAGGAACACAACCATGCAATCAATTCATCCTAACAATCCCTGAGTTGGCCGGAATTTGGCCGTGAAATTTTCCAGTTTTCGGCGAACATCGGAAAACTTCAAAACACAACTCCCTTCTCTACAGACCTCGTTGGTTCATGAAACTTATACGACTAGATTGCAAATTTCACAGAGAACACAACCCACTATAACACAACATCAATCTATCACAGAATAAGAAACCCCCAAATTTCAATTAAGAACATTCATACGGGTTATAAACCCTAATTTTAAAATTCGAAAATGAAACTCAAATTTGAACATGTTATTGAACTCCAAATCAGACGTATGACATATGAAAATCATCAGGAAAATAAGCTCTACAACATGCAATCATCAAATCATACAAATAATCATCCGAACAAAAATTCATATTTTTAATAAAATAAATTCAAAATCTGGTAGAGCTCTTCAAGACCTTCAGATTGGTTACTCGAGCTTTCCAAACCGAATTCAATAACACCTTCAAATGCTTGTTTGATTCTTAGAACAGTTTTAGGAAATTATGATTTTTCTCTGAAAATTATATAATTATCTGTCTGCAAATGATTTTGATATGAAATAAATTACGGTAAAAGGCTATTTATAATTACGGAAAATTAGTATCCCGTTGGATCATTCCGGATATAAAACGGTACCTTTATTTGTAAAAACTGATCCAAACGGTATCGGTTTTCGGGATATCCAAATCAGTACAATTTGTACTGCGGTCTTGGTCTCAGCGCCTGGTTACACGTATTACGAAGTGATAATTGTGATAGTTTAATAAAAAGCTCCCGTTTATCGAAAATACGGGTTTTATTGATTTACCGAAACGAATATTGTATCGAAAATGTTGCGCCGGGACCCGCGCAGGACAAACCGTACGCCGGATCGAAAAAGTCGAAACATGGAATATGCTCGGAATATTACAATTAGGTTAGGAAGGAGTTCTCGAAAGAGTTTCGGGTTCCAAAAACGTAACAACGGTTGACGTCGGTTGGTTCCCGTTTTTATAAAATAGATTTTAATTACCCGGAAAAAGATTTTAGAAATTTCAGATGATTCTTATAAATCCATAAACCAACATAAAAATAATTAGGAAGATATGACAATTATCTATATTTTATTTTGGACATATAAAAATTAAAATACTCAATTAATATTATTTTTGAATAACCAAGTACAGATAATACTTTAATAATTAACTCACAGAATAAATACTGAACACACATAATAATTATATAATAGCAAAAATAATTACACGATATATCCCGAATATTACATATAGCCCCGTTAAAATCGATTCGGATTTTGCTTGCGATTGCTGCTAAGTACGACTATGAGATCTGCAAAATGGACGTGAAAACGGCCTTCCTCAATGGGGAACTTGAGGAGGAAGTGTATATGACACAGCCAGAGGGTTTTCTTTCCAAGGGAAATGAACACCTAGTGTGTAAGCTGCTGCGAACCATATATGGTTTAAGGCAAGCTTCTCGTAGATGGAACATCCGTTTTGATGAGACAATCAAAGAGTTTGGTCTTATAAAAAACATAGATGAACCATGTGTCTACAAGAAGGTTAGTGGGAGCGCGGTAACATTTCTTGTATTGTATGTGGATGACATACTTCTTATAGAAAATGATATACCGATGCTACAATCAGTCAAAGTATGGCTATCAAAGAACTTCACCATGAAGGACTTGGGAGAAGCATCATACATTCTCGGTATGAAGATCTATAGAGATAGATCTAGAAGAATGATAGGTCTTACCCAGGGTACATACATCCAGAAAGTTCTTAAAAGGTTTAGCATGGAAAACTCCAAAAGAGGTCTCATACCGATGAGCCATGGAGTGTCCCTTTCCAAAAAAATGTCTCCTAAGACACCTGAGGAAAGAGAGCGTATGAGTAAGATTCCTTATGCTTCAGCAATAGGATCTATCATGTACGCGATGTTGTGTACAAGGCCTGATGTTGCTTATTCAATTAGTGTGACGAGCAGATATCAGTCCAATCCAGGTGAAGACCACTGGAAAGCAGTGAAAAACATCCTTAAGTACTTGCGAAGGACTCAGGACATTTTTCTTGTTTTTGGTGGTGAATCTGAGTTAAAAATAGAGGGTTATACTGACTCTAGTTTTCAATCAGAAAGTGATAGCAAATCCATGTCAGGGTACGTGTTTACTCTGAATGGTGGTGCAATTCAGATTGTTGAAAGAGGAGATGTCAACGTCGAGAGAGTTGACACACATAACAACGTAGCAGACCCACTCACAAAGCCACTTTCTCAGAGTCACTTTGATCGTCATAAAGACAAGATGGGTATTAGATACCAGAGTGATTGGCTTCAGTACAAGTGGGAGATTGAAAGAGATATGTCCTAAGTCCAATCATGTATGAGGATTTAGGAATAACTTTTATGTAATCTGTTTTAATTTCATTGATATTAATAAAAGGCTTGTTTTGTTTTTATTGTGGGCTCTATTTATTTAAATGTTTAAATAAGATGTACCATAGTTTAGAGTAAAGCTTTTTATGGATTGTGATGAGATCATAATAATGAGACCTAAAAGATGATAACTCTAAACTTAAATAGTTCCTGGTCGTAGGATTACTAACTGGTAATTAATAATCCGCAAAGATCGGTACATACTACGCTTGCTTCATTATGAAGGATGTCTGTTCTCATAGACATTTGTGTGGTGATACTATAGCTAGTATGTAGGTGCTTATTATAGAATAAATTCACTGAACATGACTCACACAGCTGAACAACTGATGGATTTTACTCACGTGTCAGCAGTTGTTCACATAGTGATAGTTGTACAAGTATCCTTAGACTTGAGGTTATCATAGTCATCTTGTGTACACTGAACTATGCTTTGGTTTACTTTTTAGTCTCAAGGGATAATTATAAGGGCTCTACTGGGTATAGGAATTTGTACACGAAGATAGTGTATGATCAATAATGGATCTACCCCTTCCAGTGTAGGAAGAGAATGTTCAATGCTAATCCACTTATGTTAGTTTAGGAATCTCTGGCCAGAGTGAATGAAATTAGAAAGGAGTTTCTAATTTACATTAAATAGAACTAAGCATAGTGAATGGGAAAGCAAGTGATTAAATAACATAGGCTTGACACAAGTTCCATGCCTTGTATTTAATCGTGACATTGCAGGGTAGAAGGAATTGATTATACGGTAACTACTCACTGAATAGGTTCTTAGTATTCTAAGCAGTGAATTCGTATTATCCGGATAGTCGCGATATGCTGAGAAGTATCCCTCACGATGTAGAATAAATATGATTAATTAATTAATCATATTTAATAAATTAGAGAATTTATATAAATAATGATAAAATAGTTTTAGTATTATTTATTTCTACTATCGGCTTAATATTGAACCTACAGGGTCACACCATAAAAGAGAATGATTTAATGGTGGAGGAATTAATTAATAATGGCTGATAATTAATGGCAGGATTTGTCCATGGCTAGAACTTGATGATTTGATTTTGATTTCTTTGTTTTCTAGAAAAGGGCCGAACGAAGCTAAAGAAATGGGGGAGAGAGTTTTTGTGTTGCTTCTTGAGAGATTATTGAAATAATGTGGTAATATCTTGTAGTTGATTTTTATTCCTTAGTATATATCCTAGGATTTGATCTTGGTTGCCAAATCTTGAGACAAAACTAGCTAGCCTTTGTAGTTTACAAGCTAAGCTACTTAAATTAGCTTTTTACCTTACTACTTGCTAGCCCTTGGTTGATCATCCTATGCCTTAGCTTACTATTTGATAAAGTAACCATGGTTACTTTTCTACCATGGTTAGTTAGTGTGTTACATTTATTTAATTGTTTACGCGTTCACTCGGTCGCTTAAACGTTTTCGTAATAATTTCTCGTAAACGGTTCGCGACGTAAATCATTTCATATTTATTCCTTATGTTTTGAATTATCATACTTGGATATAAATCTGTAGGGTTTTAAATTCATGAATATATTGTGATTTCTCGATGATCCGTAAATATGCTCGTTTTTCAAAGTTCGTTTTCTTCGAAAACTAATAGCGTTTACATACACTCATTTGGTAAGTATAATCATAATATCAACTCTGAAACTCATTTTCTCATGCACTACATAATGTGGGCTAAAATGTTGTCCCCGTCTGTCAGAGTTACTATTCATTAAACGTTTTTACAAGGTCTCAAAAATTTGAGTTATTACAGTTTTCCCCTCTAACAAGGATTTCGTCCCGGAATCAATTAGAAAATAAGTGGGGATTTCTATTCCTCATTGCGTCTATAAGTTCCCAAGTTGACTCTTCGAAATTTTGATTCCTCCATAAGATTTTAACCAGCTTCACAGTCTTGTTCCTCAGCACTTGTTCTTTTTGGTCAATTATCCTTACTGGCTGCTCGATGTAGGTCAGGTCTGGTTGTAATTCTACCTCTCGTATACTATTACATGTCGTGCATCTGCATGGTACTTCCTTAACATGTACACGTCGAACACGTTGTGCACTTGTTGCACATTAGGAGGCAAGGCGAGCCCGTAAGCTAGAGGTCCTATTCTCCTCAAAATTTTAAAGGGTCCTATGAATCTGGGACTCAGCTTCCCTTTCTTCCCAAATCTCATCACTCCTTTCCACGGAGATACCTTCAACAGCACTGAATCCCCTACTTCATACTCTCTATCTTTTCTGATCTGGTCGGCGTACTTCTTTTATCTGTCTTGAGCTACTACCAGTCTTTTCCTGATGAGTCCCACCATTTCCCTGGTTTGCTGGACTAACTCTGGTCCTATTATCTTGTGTTCTCCAACTTCATCCCAACATAGGGGAGAGGGACATCTCCTTCCGTAAAGAGCTTCATACGGAGGCATTCTTATGCTAGCGTGATAGCTATTATTGTAAGCAAATTCGATCAGGGGTAAGTGGTCATTCTAATTTCCTTTAAAGTCGATGTCACACACTCGTAGCATATCTTCTAGGGTCTGAATAGTCCTTTCGCTTTGTCCATCAGTCTGGGGGTGGTAAGCGGTACTCATGTTTAATATGGTGCCTACACATTCCTGGAAGCTTCTCCAAAATCGGGAATTAAACCTTGGGTCTCGATCTGACACTATGGCTACAGGAACGCCGTGTCTCACTACGATTTCCTTCAAGTAAATATCCACCAGCTTGTCTACGGAGTACCTTTCGTTGATTGGTAGGAAGTGCGCGGACTTGGTCAGTCTATCTATGATAACCCATATGGCGTCATGATTGGTCTTCGTTCTTGGTAGGCCTGTCATAAAATCCATGCCTATATGCTCCCATTTCCATTTCATAATTTTTAGGGGTCGTAATAGTCCACTCGGTCGCTGGTGTTCAGCCTTCACTCTCGGCATGTCAAGCACTTGCTGACCCACTATGCTACTCCTCTCTTCATGTTAGGCCACCAATAATATTCCTTAAGGTCACGGTACATCTTCGTACTTCCTGGGTGGATTGAATATCAAGAGATGTGCCCTTCGTGCAACAGCTCATCCTTTAACTCTTGCACATTTGGAATCCAAATTCGGGACGTATACCTCATGATCCCTTTCTCGTCCTTCTCGCATCTCACTTCCTCACCGGTCAATGTTCCTCTTTCTTCACTCATCTTCTTTTCCTGACATACTCATATCTTTTCAGTCGGTTCCGGCACTAGCTTAATCTCAAATAATTCTTCTGTTCCTTTACCGGTCATCCTCACGTCAATTTCCATTTTCTCAAATTCTTTCATTAATTCCACAGATGTCATTATCATTTTGAGTCTTTCATTCCTACTAAGGGCGTCAGCCACCACATTGGCTTTACCCGGGTGATACAAAATTTCACAGTCGTAGTCCTTAATCAACTCTAACCATCTCCTTTGTCTCATGTTTAGTTCTTTCTGAGTAAAAATATATTTGAGGCTCTTATGGTCTGTGTAAATCTCGCATTTCTCACCGTACAGGTAGTGTCTCCAAATTTTCAGGGCAAACACTATGGCTGCTAATTCTAGGTCGTGCATTGGATATCTGATCTCATATTCCTTCAATTGCGGAGAGGCATACGCGATAACCTTCCCGTGCTGCATAAGCACACATCCTAATCCTTTATGCGATGCGTCGCTGTATATCACAAACTCTTCCTTTCCATCGGGAAGAGCGAGCACTGGTACTGACACCAGCCTCCTTTTCAGTTCCTGAAAGCTTTCCTCACATTTCTCTGTCCCTACAAACTTTTCTGTTTTTCGGGTAAGTCTAGTCAGTGGGCAGGCTATCTTAGCAAAGTCTTGCACGAATCTTCGGTAATATCCTGCTAAACCCACAAAGCTCCTAACCTCTGTTGGGGTAGTTGGTCTTTCCCAGTTGGACAATGCCTCTATCTTGGCGGGGTCAACTAAAACTCCTTTTCTACTCACCACATGCCCTAAGAACTGAACTTCCCTTAACCAAAACTCGCATTTCGAGGACTTGGCATATAATTTCTCCTTTCTCAAGATTTCTAAGACTATCCTCAAATGTTCTGCATGTTTTTGCTCTATCTTTGAGTAGATTAGAATATCATCTATAAAAACTATCACACATATATCTAGGTACTTTTTGAACACTCTGTTCATCAAATCCATAAAGGCTGCGGGTGCATTGGTTAGCCCAAACGACATGACTAAGAACTCATAGTGTCCATACCAAGTGTGAAAAGCAGTCTTCGGTATATCCTCAGGTTTAATTTTCAATTGGGTGATATCCTGTCCTCAAATCTATTATGGAAAAGTGCACAGCTCCCTTGAGTTGGTCGAATAGGTCATCAATCCTTGGGAGAGGGTACCTATTCTTAATAGTCAACTTATTCAACTCTCGATAGTCTATGCATAATCTCATATTGTCATCCTTTTTCTTTATGAACAGTACTGGCGTTCCCCATGGTGACACACTGGGTCTTATCATTCCATTATCTAATAATTCTTGCAGTTGAGAAGCTAATTCCTTCATCTCAACTGGGGCTAGCTTATAAGGGGCCTTGGACTGGTGTCGTTCCTGGTTCTAATTTTATAGCGAATTCTATTTCTCTGTCGGGTGGCAACCCTGGTAAGTTCTCTGGAAATACATCCTCGAATTGATTTACTATGGGTATGTCTTGTACGTTAGGAACTTCCTTCTTTGTATCCATCACATAAGCTAAATAGACCTCGTTACCTTTCTTTAACAATCTTTTTGCCTGTAGCATGGTCAGAAATTTTTGGTATGTCGTTGCCCTCTAAACACTTCTTCCCTTCCATTATGCACTCTTATCTTCACCTTCTTCTGTTCACAATCTATTTGCGCTCCATTACTGGATAACCAATCCATTCCTAAGATTACATCAAATTCTCCTAACGCAATTGGGATTAGGTCAACCTCGAAGTCTTTCCCTTCTAATTTTAACTTGCATTTAGGGTGTACTTGATTCACAGGAATTATTTCTTTGTTTTCGATTTCCACTTGTAATACCTCATGTAAGCGTACGGCGTTAAGTTTTAACTTTTTAGAAAAATCTTGAGATATAAATGACTTGGTCGCTACAGAATCAAATAGGACATTTGCATGTTCGGAATTTAACAGAAGGGTACTTGCTATCACGTCAATGTTCCGGACAGCGTCCTGAACGGTAATGTTGAAGGTACTAGTAGCTAGGGGCCGGTTGGATGCAGCTCTGCCCATTCCTGAGGCTGGGGGCTTCAATGTCGAGAAATCCTTCCTCATATGCCCTACCTTTCCACATTGGAAACATGTCATGCTGGGTTGGTTGCAGTTGTTGGCAAGGTGTCCGGTTTGACCACAGTTATAGCATTTCAAAGGGGCTCTCGCCTGGCTGCACACTCCAAGGTGTCTCCTCATACAGGTTTGACACTCCGGTATTGGGGCACGGGGTTGGCTATGAAATGTTTCCCTAGATTGTACGTCGCCCTGGCCAACACTCTCACTTGGGTCCTTTCTGAATCCGGGGCCTCTCGCAGGTTGGGACACCACTCCCCTAACGAACCTGCTCGGAAGGATCCTGTTCCCGGTTCCTACTCCTCCTCCTCCGCCTTGGTTTCCTATCTTCCTATTCCTATTTTCCTTTTCCTTCACACTCTGCTCACTGCCAACTTCAACAATCGAGGCTTTCTGCACTAAGGTGGCATAATCGGTCAGCTCTAGTATTGCCACTCGGTTCTGGATCCACTGTTTCAGACCAAGCTGAAACCTTCGTGCTTTTTTCTCTTCGGTATTCACGAACTCAAGCACAAATCGTGATAGCTCAGTAAATTTGGC
The DNA here is from genome assembly GCF_009905375.1 of Apium graveolens. Lineage (NCBI taxonomy): Eukaryota > Viridiplantae > Streptophyta > Magnoliopsida > Apiales > Apiaceae > Apium > Apium graveolens. The sequence goes on from NC_133648.1 coordinate 119,861,843, forward strand.
CTCATACTCTGCCACGGTCATCCTATCCTGTTTCAACTCCAGAAACTTAATTTCCATCTAGGTTTCCATAAACCTAGGGAAATACTTGTCTAAGAACAGTCGGGTAAACTTATCCCATGGCATCACAGCATCAGTCTCTAAGTTTCGTTTGAACTCCCACCAATGATTAGTTTCTCCTTTTAGCATGTAAGAAGTGAAAATGGTCTTGTGTCGTTCTTCCACACCTAGTATTTCGAAGGACTTTTCTATTTCTTTGAGTCAGGCCCATGCTTCAACGGGATCGGCAGATCCTAGAAACTCTGGGGTTTTGAGGGATTTGAACACCCTGAAGGCAGTGGCTGTAGTCTGTTGGGCAGTATGCGGCTGTGGTGGAATGGGCTGTTGGTTCAGATTTGCTCTTAAAAGTTCCATAAACTCAGTCATGGGATTCCCTTCCTGATGGGTATCCTCAGCCTCTTCTTCTACATATTCTTTCTCATCATATTCATTATAGTCTAGGTCCTCTTCACTTTCTTCATTCCCTACAGGGTCAGGTTCATTTCGTTGTTGGTTAACAGATTCCGTGGGTTATGCCCTGGTTCCTCTTCTACGGGGTGGCATTATTTTGATAATGAGAATTTATCAATATAGTTGCAATTATTTTTATAGTTGGATTAATTTATTCATATGTAAGCATGTTATTTATAATCTAGTCTGATGGCTCTCTCAGCTGTCAGTGCCTGGCGTAACTCCACAATGCGGGCAGATGTCGCGGTGATCTCAGCGTTAAGCTGAGCCACTATCCAGTCGTGTGCAGCTACATGTATGGTCGTCGGGGGTGGTAGAGGTGAGTCTGGGTCGCTAGAGGATATGTCATAAGTCTCGTAGGTCTGTGCATCCATCCCATCATCCTCGTCATCATCAGTATAGGGCAAAGGACTCTGCATCCCTGGGTGTGGTATAAGAGAGCGAACAGTCGGGAGAGGGTACATCTCAACATCCCTCCAGCCTAAGTCATCTCCCTAGGGCATCTCAACATCGTCAGCTAGGGGGACAGAAAGGTCAGTCTCCTCCTCCGGGGCATCCTCAGTAGGATCATCATCCGAGTCATTAATGGGTGGGTCCTCCGCCTCGGGAGTAGGGTCACACTCAGGGACTATAGCATCATCAACAGGGTCAACCTCCCTCATAGGCTCCACTGGTACCTGACACAATAGGCAAGGTGTTAGTAACTTAGAGTCGGAATTCCCTTGAGGGTAAAACTGTTAAGACTACCCGTGTAGCCCAACGACGAACTCGACTTGAGCTCTAATTAATTATTTATTATCCTTATGTCTACGTATTTTATATCCTATCGTTTCCAAGATATGATAAACTAAGGCTCTGATACCATTTCTGTGGCCCCCCAAAATCCGGGGTCAGGGATCTCGGAGGTCACGCCATCTCAACCACTATAAACCACATACCTCGCGTCACAATATATAAATACTCACACTTTAGGACCCCACACTTATCACACACACACACACACTTACAGGTTATTGTCTTTAAAATGAACCATTCATTACTAGAGTAATCCAAACCACAAAGTGATAGTTATTACAACCGAAAAGTAATTAAATCTTACCGGGGAATAAACTTTAAGTAAGGCTAGTCCGTCGGCCAAATATACGTTTCTTATTTATTACCTTACATAAGTCATACTTATAAATAAGCCGAACTAAAAATAATTGAAAACCAATCCAGCTTATTCGGTCTACCTGTGGTACAACACCAAACAACCTACGGAACAGCTGGCCATTTCCTACATTTTCCTGGCTGTGAGTCTCATGGTAGGCATCTTGATTCACTGTTGTGTTGTGTTAATTTAAGAAAACAAGTGTGAGCTATAATGCCCGGCATAATAATGTATAGTATGAAAATGACTGTAATGATAAACTCACGTAAAACATCGTATATGATAATTATGTTTTATTCAAAAATGGTTTTCCTTGGTGATACACACCTTCTCATGAAAATAATTCTTTAGTGGATTTTATTGTCCTGCGAATACTTTAATGGTAAACCCACCACCTAGGCTTGGGTTACGGTATTGCATCATAATTCCAATTGGAAGAATAGGACATTCACTAGAGCCACCGCATACGATGATCAGTCATACTATGAAAATAGTAACCTTTTCTACATGTAGATGGAAGATTCCCTTTTATTATCGGTTATCACCCTGGCCGCATTTGGGCCTTTTTTGTGTCCATCCCTCTCAGGTATACACTTCGTGTCTATCCCTCTCAAGACACGGTTTTGCATCCATCCCTCTCAGGTACGCATAATCCACATGTTCATCAGTATATAAGATACCTTCTCATCTGGTAGTAAATCGATAGTCTCCTCAGTCCACGAAGTACTGGAGTCTACCCCTCCTTATCCTTGTAAGAATCTCATCATAAATCTGGAACTTATATTGTTCCCCAAGCATATTGTTTGTTGATAGGTACACTTGGATATGTACGTATATATATGCACTTCCGAGAATTTTCGGAGGAAGTACTAAGGATGTGAGTTGACCGTTGTCAACAGATTTGTTATATAAGGGGGGTTTCTTTTGAATCTATAATCAAAATATTTAAAATAAGTCGAGATAACATTCTCCGACGATCTGAAATTATTCGAATGATTTTCTGAAAATCAGAAAGTATTTTGAATTAGGTTTCCATGATTTTTAAATCATAATTAAACCTCGAATAATTATAGTTTTAAAAGAATATTTGAAATAATATTCCTCAACTAATTTATGTTTAAGTAATATAATAATCTTTAATATTTAACCGAGTCTGAAATAAATATTCACTGGAGAATACTTCTCCCATAATAAATGAATAGTAAATAGATATTTATTATTCGAACGATAAAGTATAGTTGAGGGAATACGATCTTTGGAAAATCGTTTTAATAAAAGTTCGAGGTGTTTAGTATTTTGTAAGTGGACGTTGAGTCCTTTTAAACCGTACTACTATAGACTTTTAATCGTCATATAATATCACCGGGATAATCACCGGGTTTTTATCTTAAAATCCCGACCGACTCTCGGTCTTATACTTATACGTCACGCTTAAAGGGGAATTAAATATTTTACGATACATACATATCATACAATATCGTTACATTATGCGAAAAATTCAATTATTACGTATCATTTTGGCGCCCTCCAAATCCGGGTCAGAAGTTTGGGGGTCCACACACACACACCTTATTTATAACCTGCTTATAACAATAATAAAGATAATAATAATATGCAGTGACCCTACTTACCAACTACCACGGACCGCAACAGGTTAAAGTATGCACACAAGCCAAACACACACTTATATTACAAACCGTCCAAATCCCAACTATTCAAACTCAGAACTGAGTATTAAACATTATTACAAACTTTTACGAACTTGAATTATTCTAAAAGATGCCTACTAGCTTAACTCGATCAACCTGAACCCCTAGCTCTCGCGCTGGACTGGGGATCCTCGCTACCAACTGGTTCCTTCTTAACTGGAAAAGAACATAAATAACATCGCATAAATGAGCTCACTAGCTCAGCAAGTCTCAATGACAAGACTGAGAATAATGATCATCAAGTGAAAAGGGTTATAATATCAAGTGAACAATGAATTATAATTTAGAATAGGATACTATATTTTTATTTTAAAAACCAAGGTTAGGTTACTGATCAGTCACGCACTAACCCCGAGCAAAGCATACAACACTGCTATAACTATTGGATCCAAGGCATACATTGGCCTAACTTGACCATTTATATGGTTTGACCACGAATCTAGTCCACAATTTTATAAAACAATCCAATTCTAACATAATAATAGAATAAACAATGTAAAGCAATAAATAGAATCATAAATAACATTGGATGTTCAATAATGAAATGGTTTCAACCTTCACAAAGGATCAATATGGCAATTTCAAAGCTTGGCTATTAGGTTTTGAAAGAATTGGATAACAAAAGAATCAATGTTTCAGGGTTACCCGGAATTGGTCTTTCAAATCATAAGGTACAATGGTTTGAGTATGTAAGTAATTCGATTCAGTTTTTGGTATTTAGTTTGTATGTATTTGTGGAGTAGTATCGTATATTTATGGTTCATATTTGGGTATACAACAATCAATGGTCTAGAAAGAATAAGGTTTACGGCTCAAGATCAATAACTGGAATCAGGGTTTAGGGTTCAGTGCTTCAAAGCACTTGCAATATAAAATAGGACTATCAATCAACTACAATATATCTCGAGAAAGTTCAGAACACTTGCCTGGTACTAGCTTGCTATACTACACTAACTTCCAATCACAACCGTCTACTCCTCAATTATCTGTTTCCTTTTTCTACGCCTTGCCTCTTCTGCTCACATATCATATGCATCTATCAATACTCAACTTATACGATTATATTCGAATCATACTTCTATCTACCCTTCGTTTCACCCAAATCCGATTAACGGATTGAAAGTTACGCTATAAACAAGTAAACACCGAACATATAGACCGACAGTTAACCAACAAGTCACATATAGCACATAACACGTCAAACAATTAATGATATATCATTTATAAAGAAGTCTCGGGTCTTAAACCGGTTTTCGGATATTTAAAATGATTTTTAAAACATTTTTCGGAATTAAAACGGGTCGTTGGATCAATTTCAGAATAATAAACAGGGTTCGGTTGGCCAAATTTTGCTTCAAAACAATTTTATAACAATTATCGAGCCTTGAAAACAATTTAAAATAATATTTTAAAGCTCGAAACTATTTTTCGGAATTTTTAAATTATTTTTTAAATAATTAAATCTAATTAAATAATTAATTAAAATCAATTAATAATTAATTAAATCAATTAATCAATTAATTTTCGAATTAATTGACCAATTAACCAATTAAATATTAACTGAAATTAATTAACTAATTAATTCAGATTTATTTTTGAATTAAAAAATAATTTTTGGAATTAAAATAATAATTTTTGGAATTTTCAGAAATTAAAAACGGATTTTTATAATTAAAATAAATAGAAAATATGATTTTTAAATAATTTTAAAACAGGAATCCAAAATATGCAAATTCTGGAAAGTTCAGGGACTGAACTTCACCATCTTCAAAAGTACAGGACTAAACTGCAATTTTGCAGTTTAGTTGCCGGAAAATTTCGGGGATGGCCGGAGAACACGATTTCGGCATCCTCACCCCACCATCTACTCCAGATATGATCTACACAACACCAGGAACACAACCATGCAATCAAATCACATCAATAACCCCTAACCTGGCTGGAAAATGGCCAAGAACATCACCGGTTTCCGGTGAACCGACGAAAACTTCAAAAAACAACTCCCTTCGATTCACTAATCCTCTGTTAACGAGCTATATACCAATCGATTGCAAATTTCATAAGGAACACAACCCACTATAATACAACAGCTAATAACCCCTAAATCAAAAAGCCCCAAATTCAATTGAAAACATTCATACGGGTTATAAACCCTAATTTTAAAATTCAAAGATTAAACTCAATTTTGAACATGTTATTGAACTCCAAATCAGTCATATGACATATGAAAATCATCAGGAAAACAAGCTCTACAACATGCAAGCATCTAATCATTCAAACAATCATCTGTACAAAAATTCATATTTTTAATAAAAATAATTCGAAATTAAATAAATTTCCAGAAAATAAACCTTTGATTTTGTTGTTCTAGAACTTGTATAATCTGATAGTACTCTTCAAAACCTCCGTTTTGGTTACTAGAGCTTCCCGAGCAGATTTCATTAACACCTCCAAATAGTAGTTTGATTCTCATAAAGGTTTATGAATATAGGTATTTTTCCTGGAAAATTATATAATTACTGTCTGCAAATGATTTTTGATACGGAATAAAATACGGTAAAGGCTATTTATAATTAAGGAAAATTAGTATCTCGTTGGATCATTCCAGATATAAAATGGTACGTTTATTTATAAAAACTGATCCAAACGGTATCGGTTTTCGGGATAATTATCCAAACCAGTACAATTTGTACTGCGGTCTTGGTCTCAGCTCATGGTTACACGTATTACGAGGTGATAACTGTGATAGTTTAATAAAAAGATCCCGTTTATCAAAGATACGAGTTTTATTGATTTACCGAAACGAATAATGTATCGAAAATGTTGCACCGGGACCCGCGCAGGACAAACCGTACGCCGGATCGAAAAAGTCGAAACATGGAAAATGCTCGGAATATTGTAATTAGGTTAAGAAGGAGTTTTCGGAAGAGTTTCGGGTTATGAAAACGTAACAGCGGATGACGTCGGTTGGTTCCCGATTGTATAAAATAGTTTTTAAATACTCGGAAAAAGATTTTATAAAATCCATATATTTCTTATAAAATCATAAATCAACATAAAAATAATTAGGAAGATATGACAATTTTCTATATTTTATTTTGGACATATAAAAATTAAAATACTCAATTAATATTATTTTTAAACATCCAAACACATTTAACACTTAACAAGTAATTCATATAATAAATACTGAACACATATAATAATTTTCTATTAGCAAAAATAATTACACGACATATCCCGGATATTACATCCTTCCCCCTCTAAAAGGATTCTGTCCTCAGAATCTCCTAAAAAAATAAATGTGGGTACTTTTCTTTCATATCACTTTCTAACTCCCAGGTTGACTCTTCAACCTTTGGGTTTCTCCACAATACTCTTACTAACTTTACCACTTTATTTCTTAATACTTTCTCTCTTTCCTCTAGAATTTCTATCGGACTCTCTACATATGACAAATCTACCTGAAGCTCTATTGGCTCATATTCTATTACATGCCTGGAGTCTGGATTATACTTCTTAAGCATCGATACGTGAAAAACATTGTGAATGTGCTCCATGTGCGGAGGTAACGCCAACTCGTAAGCTACTTTGCCAACGTGCTTTAGAATCTCAAAAGGTCCGACATATCTTGGGCTCAGCTTTCCTTTCTTTCCAAACATCGTTAATCCCTTCCACGGTGATACTTTCATTAATACTAAGCTTCCTTCTTCGAATTCCATATCTTTCCTTGATTGATCTGCATATTTCCATTGACGGTCTTGTGCTGCTATCAATCTCTTCTGGATAACTTCAACAATTTCCTTTGTCTGCTGCACCAATTCAGGTCCAAGTATTTTGCGTTCTCCTACTTCGTCCCAATACACTGGAGATCTGCATTTGCGTCCATAAAGGGCTTCATAGGGTGGCATCCCAATATTGGCATGATAACTGTTGTTGTAAGCAAATTCTATCAGAGGTAAATGCTCGTCCTAACTCCCTTTGAAATCAATAGCACAAACACGTAACATATCTTCAATTGTCTGGATCATTCTTTCACTATGACCGTCCGTCTGTGGATGGTAAGTTGTACTCATATTCAGTCATGTTCCCAAACATTCTTGAAAACTCTTCCAAAATCTTGAATTAAATCTTGGATCTCGATCAGATACAATAGATACAGGAACTCCATGACGAACTACAATTTCCTTCAGGTACATATGGACTAACTTGTCGAACGAAAATCTTTCATTTATAGGCAGAAAATGAGCTGACTTGGTAAGTCTATCCATTATAACATAAATGGCATCGTGATTATCCCTTGTCCATGGTAATCCAACTATGAAATCCATGGCAATATGTTCCTACTTCCACTCTGGAATCTCCAATGGCTGTAGCAATCCACTTGGTCTTTGATGCTCTGCTTTAACTCTCTGACATGTATAACATCTGCTAACCCATTCCGCAATTTCCCTATTCATATCTGGCCACCAATAATTTTCTTTTAAATCTCTATACATTTTCGTACTCCCTAGATGGATTGAATACCTTGAACTTTGAGCTTCCTGTAAAATTTCATTCTTCAGCTCCGTCACTAGTGGAATCCAAATTCTAGAAGAATACCTTGATCATCCTTTTGCGTGCATAATTCTTCACCTACCAAACGATTTATGTCCTGATCCATAACTTCTTCTTGACACTTCTTTATCTTCTCTAACAACTCCGGCTGGAAAGTCATACTATACACTTTTGCTTCATCAGGCTTACAAACTCTAATTTCCAATTCCAATTTCTGGAATTCCTTATATATTTCTTCGGGTACTAATAACACATTTAACTTTTCCTTCCGACTCAACGTATCTGCTACAACGTTCGCTTTATCGGGATGATAATTAATCGTGCAGTCGTAATCCTTGATTAATTCTAACCATCTCATTTGCCTCATATTAAGCTCCTTCTGTGTGAATATGTACTTCAAGCTTTTGTGATCCATATAAATCTCACACTTTTCTCCATATAGATAATGTCTCCAAATCTTCAAAGCGAAAACTATGGCTGCTGGCTCCAAATCATGAGTAGGATATTTCTGTTCGTGTGGTTTCAGTTGTCTTGACGCATACGCAATCACTTTATCGTGTTGCATCAGAACACATCCGAGTCCTTTATGAGAAGCATCACTATAGATTACGAAATTTCCTTGATCGTCGGGAAGTGACAAAACAGGTGCCATGATTAATCGTTGCTTCAATTCCTGAAAACTTTATTCGTATTTGTCGTTCCACATAAACTTTTCATTCTTCCACGTAAGCTTTGTCAATGGTGTTGCAATCCTTGAGAAATTTTGGACGAATCGACGATAATATCCCACTAATCCCAAGAAACTTCTTACCTCTGTGGGTATTCTCGGTCTTTCCCAATTTGTAATGGCCTCAATCTTTGTCGGGTCCACTTTGATGCCATCATTACTGACTATGTGTCCCAAGAACTGGACCTCCTGTAGCCAAAACTCACACTTCGAGAATTTAGCATATAACTTCTTTTTCCTTAAAATCTCCAAAGCTGTTCTTAAATGTGCTGCATGATCCTCTTCCGTCTTTGAATAAATCAAAATATCGTCTATAAACACAATAACGAACTTATCCAAATATTCCTTGAAAATTCTATTCATCAGGTCCATGAACGTTGCCGGGGCATTTGTCAGTCCAAAAGACATCACTAAAAATTCATAATATCCATACCTTGTCCTGAAAGCTGTCTTTGGTATATCTTCTGGCTTAATCTTTAGTTGATGATATCCCGATCTTAAATCAATCTTGGAAAAGTACTTGGCTCCTTTTAATTGGTTAAACAAATCATCAATTCTGGGTAACGGATACTTGTTCTTGATTGTAAGCTTGTTGAGCTCCCTGTAGTCGATGCACAGTCTCATGCTTCCATCCTTCTTTTTGACAAATAGTACCAGTGCACCCCACGGGGATACACTGGGTCTGATTACTCCTTTCTCTAACAACTCTTGTAATTGCTTTGCTAGCTCCTTCATCTCAACAGGCGCCATTCTGTATGGGGCCTTGGATACTGGTTCTGTTCCAGGTGCTAAGTCAATTGCAAACTCAATTTCTCTATCTGGAGGAAGTCCTGGTAACTCATCAGGAAACACGTCTAGAAATTCATTGACGACTGGGATATCTTCAAGTTTTGCTGGCTCCTAGCTTTTGTCAATCACATATGCAACGAAATGCTTGCATCCTTGCCGTAGTAACTTCTTGGCTTGAATAATCGTTAAGAATTTCTTTACTTGCTTCTGGCCTTTAAATGTTACTATCCTCTCATCTGGCGTCTTCACTATTACCTTCTTATTTCGACAATCTATCTGGGCATTATGCTTAGATAACCAATCCATGACTAAAATAACGTCAAATTCTCCTAACCTAAAGGGTATCAAATCTACACAAAACTTACTACCAGAAATCTCAACCTCACAATTCCCACAAACTTGATTAACAGATATACATTCTTGATTTGCTAATTCCACGGTCATTATTTCATTTAAATACTCAACTGGACAATTTAGCTTATTAACAAAATCTTTTGAAACAAATGATCTAGTTACTCTTGAATCTATTAACACTTTGGCACATAAAGAATTCACATTAAGCGTACCTGCCACGACGTCAGTATCCTGGATAGCGCCTTTCACAGACATATCAAAAACTCTAGCCCTTGGAGTCTCATTCACTGCTGGGGTAGATCCCATAATCCTCAATATATTACTGACTGGGGCTGGTGTCTTGCAATCCCTGGCTTTCCATATTTGAAGCACGTAAATCCAATAGTTGGAACCTTAATTGCTGGATTCCGGATAGGCTGATCTTTGTTTGCTGGCTCTCTTGTTGGCTGACTTTTGCACTCCCTCGAATAGTGCCCTTTCTGATTACATTTGAAACAAATGACATTCAGCTTATTACAAACTCCTCCATGTTTCTTCCCACATACCTGACAATCTGGAAAAGTTAACATCAACTGATTCGGCTGATTCACATTAACTAAACGGTTGCCCTGGCCTCCGTCACCTGCATTTTGTCTCTTGAAATTAAAATTTCTCCCTGGCTGAAACTTGCCCTTCTTAAAATTTGGAAACTTCCCTGGTTGTGACTGACCTTCATTTCCCTCAAATTTCATTTTCTTGCTTTCTTTCTCCTTCCGTGACATCTCGCTCTCTGTCTCTGCGATCATGGCCTTCTGTACAACTCCTGCATAGGTATCCAACTCAAAAATGACTACCTTCCCTCTGATCCATGGCTTCAGACCTTGCTGGAATCTCTTAGCCTTCTTCCTATCAGTATCCACGTATGATGGCACATACCTTGACAATTCTTCAAACTTACTCTCATAATCCGCCACCGACATATTTCCTTGCTTTAACTCTAAAAACTTCATCTCCATCTGATCCTGGACAAACTGGGGAAAATACTTTTCTAAAAACAATTCCTTAAACCTCTCCCAAGTAATATCATCTGTACCTTCTAATGTCTTCACAATCTCCCACTAATAGGTGGCCTCATTCTTCAAGTAATAACTCGCAAACTCAACCTTCTGTTATTCCTTTACCTTCATTAAGGCAAATGACTTCTCTATTTCCTTTAACTAAATATTGGCTTCAATCGGTTCTAAGGAACCCCTAAATTCTGGTGGGTTTACTGCCTGAAAAGTTTTGAAAGTTACATGGGGATTGGTCTATCTTTGTTGTTGTTGTGCCAGGTGAACTGTTTGTTGGGCCAAGATTTGGAGAATCTGGGCTATTGCTGGTTCTATGGGTCCTGGGTTTGCATTCCGGTTTGTATCATCTTGGTTGTTATTTTTGTTGTTGTTGGTTTCTTCATTCTGGGTGTTGGTGCGGGTATTTCTTCTGGAAGGCATTTTCTGTAAAGAATCAAACAACTTATTTAGCTTTTAAATCAAATCCTTTGCATAAAAGAGAAGTTTTGTAAAACAATAATATCTCTTTTTGAAAACGGTTGTAACAGTTGAACTAAGTAGATTGCATGCTTCTTTACATAATATAAACAGTTAAGAGAACAGTGTATATGGTATCACACGGGTATAACTAGTGCAATAAATAAGGTAAAGTAAAATAGGTGCAGTAAAATAAATGACAATGCTGGAAAAGAAAAGATACTGGTATATATATATATCAAAAGTTTTGGGTAGTACAAGCGTAAAGACGCTTCGGAAGTAAAAGCAAAAAGGGTACAACAACCTACTCACTAGTCAACAGATCTAGTCTATAAATACAATTCAAAAGTCTACTGATACATACGACACACTACTGTACATACTACACAACCATAACAACACTGATCAGCATCTCCATCTCTGGATCTCTGACTCAACTCCAAGGAAACTCTGGTCCTCCCAGCCTCTCAAAGTCTTCCATCACCTCAGTAGCCCATCCCATAAGTGCATCAGGGCCTCGGCCAGGTAGTGTAGCTCCATGTAGCCTAGCCTCAAGAATCCTGCGTGTCACATGGATCTCCTCTCGAAGCTCCCTCACACCACGATCAATATCTATAGTCCTGATGATATGTTGTAGCTCTCGGATCTGGGCCAACAAGGAATCACGCTCCAATAGAAGAGCCTCATACCGGTAATAAGGAACTGAGTGTAATATAGACTGGAATGGGGCACCTGTAACTGAATTCCTAGTGGAATCTGAATCAGCTGGTGGGGGTCCTCTGATAGGTGGCCTCATGCTTGGAGGTGGAATAGCCGGCAGTGGAACGGGCTGCAACACAGGTGGGGGTAGAATATCCAACACTGGTGGAACAACAGGACGTGGATCTGAAGATGGTACTCCAACTGAAGGTTCTGAGTGATCAGCTGATACGGGGATGAAAGAGTCGGCCATCGCTTCTATCTGAAATCATATTGTACATAAGAATCTCGAACCACAACGCGAATCATAATAATACCTATTATAACGTATCACTCGACCTCTCGACGTTCTATCTTTCTATTCCTTACTTCTAATCCTAACCCTCTACCCATTCCCGTCAACCTAGGCTTTTGTCAGTGACTTATAACCTGTAGTTCTGATACCAAACCTGTGGCGCCCTCCAAACCCGGGTCAGAAGTTTGGGGGTCCACACACACACACCTTATTTATAACCTGCTTATAACAATAATAAAGATAATAATAATATGCAGTGACCCTACTTACCAACTACCACGGACCGCAACAGGTTAAAGTATGCACACAAGCCAAACACACACTTATATTACAAACCTTCCAAATCCTAACTATTCAAACTCAGAACTGAGTATTAAATATTATTACAAACTTTTACAAACTTAAATTATTCCAAACGATGCCTACTAGCTTAACTTGATCAACCTGAACCCCTAGCTCTCGTGCTGGACTGGGGATCCTCGCTACCAACTGGTTCTTTATTAACTGGAAAAGAACATAAACAACATCGCACAAATGAGCTAACTAGCTCAGCAAGTCTCAATAACAAGACTGAGAATAATGATCATCAAGTGAAAAGGGTTATGATATCAAGTGAACAATGAATTATGATTTAGAATTGGATACCATATTTTTATTTTAAAAACCAAGGTTAGGCTGCTGATCAGTCACGCACTAACCCCAAGCAAATCATACAGCACTGCTCTAACTATTGGATCCGAGGCACACATTGGCCTAACTTGACCATTTATATGGTTTGACCACGAATCTGGTCCACAATTTTATAAAACAATCCAATTCTAACATAATAACAGAATAAACAATGTAAAGCAATAAATAGAATCATAAACAACATTAGATGTTCAATAATGAAATGGTTTCAACCTTCACAAAGGATCAATATGGCAATTTCAAAGCTTGACTGTTAGCTTTTGAAAGAATTGGATAACAAAGGAATCAATGTTCTAGGGTTACCAGGAATTGGTCTTTCAAATCATAAGGTACAATGGTTTGAGTATGTAAGTAATTCGATTCAGTGTTTGGTATTTAGTTTGTATGTATTTGTGGAGTAGTATCGTATATTTATGGTTCATATTTGGGTATACAACAATCAATGGTCTAGAAAGAATAAGGTTTACGGCTCAAGATCAATAACTGGAATCAGGGTTTAGGGTTCAGTGCTTCAAAGCACTTGCAATATAAAATTGGACTATCAATCAACTAAATATATCTCGAGAAAGTTCAGAACACTTGTATGGTACTAGCTTGTTATACTGCACTAACTTCCAATCACAACCGTCTACTCCTCAACTATCTGTTTCCCTTTTCTACGCCTTGCCTCTTCTGCTCACATATCATAAGCATCTATCAATACTCAACTTATACGATTCTATTCGAATCATACTTCTATATACCCTTCATTTCACCCAAATCCGATTAACGGATTGAAAGTTACGCTATAAATAAGTATACACCGAACATATAGACCGACAGTTAACCAACAAGTCACATATAGCACATAACACGTCAAATTATTAATGATATATCATTTATAAAGAAGTCTCGGGTCGTAAACAGGCTTCCCGAGCAGATTTCATTAACACCTCCAAATAGTAGTTTAATTCTCAGAAAGGTTTATGAATATAGGTATTTTCTCTGGAAAATTATATAATTACTGTCTGCACATGATTTTTGATACGGAATAAAATACGGTAAAGGCTATTTATAATTACGGAAAATTAGTATCCCGTTGTATCATTCCAGATACAAAATGCTACGTTTATTTATAAAAACTGATCCAAACGGTATCAGTTTTTGGGATAATTATCCAAACCAGTACAATTTGTACTGCGGTCTTGGTCTCAGTGCCTGGTTATACGTATTACGAGGTGATAATTGTGATATTTTAATAAAAAGATCCTGTTTATCAAATACACGAGTTTTATTGATTTACCGAAATGAATAATGTATCGAAAATGTTGCGCCGGGACCCACGCAGGACAAACCGTACGCCGGATCGAAAAAGTCGAAACATGGAAAATGCTCCGAATATTGCAATTAGGTTACGAAGGAGTTTTCGGAAGAGTTTCGGGTTATAAAAATGTAACAACGGATGAAGTCGGTTGGTTCCCGATTGTATAAAATAGTTTTTAAATACTCGAAAAAAGATTTTATAAAATCCATATATTTCTTATAAAATCATAAATCAACACAAAAATAATTAGGAAGATATGACAATTATCTATATTTTATTTTGGACATATAAAAATTAAAATATTCAATTAATATTATTTTTAAACATCCAAACACATTTAACACTTAACAAGTAATTCACAGAATATATAATGAACACATATAATAATTGTCTATTAACAAAAATAATTACACGACATATCCCGGATATTACAATCATGGCAAGCATGGTATTTATGCAAAGATAATAACACAATCCTTTCACAACACAACAGTAAATGGAGTTGGGATCGTAAACTTGCCTGGGTATCTCGAGGTGGAGAATGCTCTAGGTTCTGCTCGGAAATCTATAATCATAAACACAATTCGTTTCGTTAGATCTCGTTCTAATTTACGGCGACTCGCACTCATGCGCTACTTATTATGCACCCTCTCATCTTATATTACCCTTATTATCTCTTTAAGTCCTTATTCAGATTATGGTCGCTTTCTTTTTCAAAGTATCTTAAGTCCGTTTCATTTTCCATCGTCGGCTCCTCTTATGGATTCTACGGTTTTCTAATAGCGCGGTCTCGGCTCCGATATTTTTACAAAATTGAAAAATCATTATTTTCACTTGAAAATTTTATGAAAGTTAGGAAACTCAATTTAATACTCTCTGTAAAAATTTCATGATTTATGAACATTTTGAAGTTGATCCTTTTTATTTCCAAAGTTCGTAATTCGTAACAGTTTTTGTCGCGTAAATCACTTTTAGTAAAACGGCCATAACTTTTCATCCGTAAATCGGAATCAAGCGATTCAAGCGCCTAAAAGATCCTTATAATATTGTCTATCATAATAAAAAATTTAAGAAATTAAAGTTTACATCTTCGGGACTATCTGCAGAAACTTAAAGTTATGTTTCGTTCATTTTAACGAGATTACGGTTACGATCAGAGTTTCGTTTATACCTTAAATCTTTATATTACCACCGACAATCAACATATCATCATCACCACACTAAATCCTCTCAATAACATCATGTTCTTGAGACAAAAATTAAATCTTAATTAATAATATTAAGAACCTTTTCTTAATTAATTTATAATCAATTAAATCTCATTTAATCAATTATTAAATTTGCCAATTAATTATTTATTTCATAAATAAATAATTATCAGCCATTTTTAATTAATTCATCCACCATTAAATCATTCCCTTTTATGGTGTGACCCTGTAGGTTCAATATTAAGCCGGTAGTAGAAATAAATATTAATAAAACTATTTTATCATTATTTATATAAATTCTCTAATTCATTAAATATGATTAATTAATTAATCATATTTATTCTACATCGTGAGGGATACTTCTCAGCATATCACGACTATCCGGATAATACGAATTCACTGCTTAGAATACCAAGAACTTATTCAGTGAGTAGTTGCCGTACAATTAATTCCTTCTACCCTGCAATGTCACGATTAAATATAAGGCATGGAACTTGTGTCAAGCCTATCTTATTTAATCACTTGCTTTCCCATTCACTATGCTTAGTTCTATTTAATATAAATTAGAAACTCCTTTCTAATTTTCATTCACTATGGCCAGAGATTCCTGAATTAACATAAGTGGATCAGCATTGAACATTCTCTTCCTACAGTGGAAGGGGTAGATCCTTTATTGATCATACACTATCTTCGTGTACAAATTCCTATACCCAGTAGAGCCCTTATAATTATCCTTTGAGACTAAGAACTAAACCAAAGCATAGTTCAGTGCACACAAGATGACTATGATGACCTCAAGTCTAAGGATACTTATACAACTATCACTATGTGAACAATTGCTGACACGTGAGTGAACTCCATCAGTTGTTCAGCTGTGTGAGTCATGTTCAGTGAACTTATTCTATAATAAGCACCTACATACTAGCTATAGTGTCACCACACAAATGTCTATGAGAATAGACATCCTTCATAATGAAGCAAGCATAGTATGTACCGATCTTTACGAATTATTAATTACCAGTTAGTAATCCTACGACCAGGAACTATTTAAGTTTAAACTTATCATCTTTTAGGTCTCATTATTATGATCTCATCACAATCCATAAAAAGCTTTACTCTAAACTGTGGTATATCTTATTTAAACATTTAAATAGATAGAGCCCGCAATAAAAACAAAACAAGCCTTTTATTAGTATCACTGAAATCAAAACAGATGACATAAAAGTTATTTCTAAATCCTCATACATGATTGGACTTTAGACATATCTCTTTCAATCTCCCAATCACTCTGGTATCTAATACCCATCTTGTCTTTATGACGATCAAAGTGACTCTGAAAAAGTGGCTTTGTGAGTGGGTCTACTACGTTGTTATGTGTGTCAACTCTCTCGACGTTGACATCTCCTCTTTCAACAATCTGAATTGCACCACCATTCAGAATAAACACGTACCCTGACATGGATTTGCTATCACTTTCTGATTGAAAACTAGAGTCAGTATAACCCTCTATTTTCAACTCAGATTCACCACCAAAAACAAGAAAAATGTCATGAGTCCTTCACAAGTACTTAAGGATGTTTTTCACTGCTTTCCAGTGGTCTTCATCTGGATTGGACTGATATCTGCTCGTCACACTAATTGAATAAGCAACATCAGGCCTTGTACATAACATCGCGTACATGATAGATCCTATTGCTGAAGCATAAGGAATCTTACTCATACGCTCTCTTTCCTCAGGTGTCTTATGAGACATTTTTTCGGAAAGGGACACTCCATGGCTCATCGGTATGAGACCTCTTTTGGAGTTTTCCATGCTAAACCATTTAAGCACTTTCTGGATGTATGTACCCTGGGTAAGACCTATCATTCTTCTAGATCTATCTCTATAGATCTTCATACCGAGAATGTAGGATGCTTCTCCCAAGTCCTTCATGGTGAAGTTCTTTGATAACCATACTTTGACTGATTGTAGCATCGGTATATCATTTCCTATAAGAAGTATGTCATCCACATACAATACAAGAAATGTTACCGCGCTCCCACTAACCTTCTTGTAGACACATGGTTCATCTATGTTTTTTATAAAACCAACCTCTTTGGTTGTCTCATCAAAACGGATGTTCCATCTACGAGAAGCATGCCTTAAACCATATATGGTTCGCAGCAGCTTACACACTAGGTGTTCATTTCCCTTGGAAAGAAAACACTCTGGCTGTGTCATATACACTTCCTCCTCAAGTTCCCCATTGAGGAAGGCCATTTTCACGTTCATTTGCCAGATCTCATAGTCGTAGTAAGCAGCAATCGCAAGCAAAATCCGAATTGATTTTAACAGGGCTACAGGCGAAAAAGTTTCATCAAAGTCAATCCCTTGCCTTTATTTAAATCCTTTTGCCACGAGCCTGGCCTTATAGGTCTCCACCTAGCCATCTGCTCCAATCTTTCTTTTGTATACCCTTTTGCACCCAATAGGCTTAACACCTTCAGGCGCCTCAACCAAAGTCCATAATTGGTTGGTATACATAGATTTCATTTCGGATTTCATGGCACTATGCCATTTCTCTAAGTCAACGCTACTCATAGCCTCATTATAGGTCACAGGGTTGTCATCATCAATGATTGAAAACTCATTGTCATTCCCAATGATAAGGCCATAATACCTCTCAGGTTGGCGAGACACTCTCCCTGTCCTACGAATGGGTTATTCCACAGAAGGTTGTTCAGTCTGAACAGGTGTTTCCACTTGATCCGTCGTAGTTTGTGCTTCTTGAACTTCATCAAGTTCAATTTTGCCCCCACTGTTTCCTTCAAGGATAAACTCCTTTTCCAAGAAGATAGCATGTCTGGAGATAAACACCCGATGATCGGTGTAAAAGTAATACCCCAAAGTCTCTTTAGGATATCCCACAAAATTACATTTTACGGATCGAGATTCCAGCTTATCTGGGTCAACTTTCTTGACATAAGCTGGACATCCCCAAATCTTAACGTGTTTAAGACTCGGTTTCCTTTCTTTCCATATCTCATATGGTATTTGAGGAACAGATTTGGAAGGCACCTTATTCAGTAAATATGCTGAGGTTTCCAATGCATAACCCCATAGGAATACTGGAAGATTCGCATAGCTCATCATGGACCGAACCATGTCTAACAAAGTTCGATTTCTCCTTTCAGATACCCCATTTAACTGTGGAGTATATGGAGGAGTCCATTGGGAAACTATACCATTTTCTTTGAGATAATCTAGAAACTCTCCATTCAAGTATTCACCACCTCGATCTGATCGAAGAGTTATAATACTGTGTTTGGTTTGTTTCTCCACTTCATGTTTATATTCTTTGAACTTTTCAAAGGCTTCAGACTTGTGTTTCATCAAATACACATATCTGAATCTAGATCTATCATCTATGAAAGTAATGAAGTACGAAAATCCACCCATTGCTTGCGTAGACGTTGGTCCACATACATCTGTGTGTACCAATCATAGAAAATCTACAGCCCTCTCTCCATGTCCACTAAATGGAGATTTGGTCATTTTACCCAATAGAAAAGACTCGCATGTAGGATATGATTCAAAATCAAAGGGGTCAAGTAACCCTTCCTTATGCAATGTCTGTAGTCTATTTTCACTAATATGACCTAGCCTACAGTGCCATAAATAGGTCAGATTTTTATCATCTCATTTTCTTTTATTAGTTTGTTCAATCTAAAGTAAATCATGCTCTACGTCACATACATACAAACCATTATTTAAAATGCCACGTCCAAAAAAACATTATCTCTAAGGATAGAACATTCATTATTCTTAATAATAAATGAAAAACCATCCACATCCAACATAGGAATAGAAACAATATTCCTCACAATAGAGGGAACATAATAACAATTATTCAAAATAATAGTCTTGCCCGTAGGCATATGTAAACTAAATGATCCTACAAATATGGACGCAACCCTTGCTCTATTGCCCATACGTAGAATCACCTCATCTTTTTCAAGAGTCTTACTTCCCTTTAGTCCTTGCAACGAATTGCAAATATGAGAACCACAGGCGGTATCTAATACTCAAGTAGAAATTTGACCTAGTGACATATTAACTTCGATCATGAACATGCCTGAATCAGAAGCGGTAGTCTTACTACCCTTCTTTTTCAATTCTGCAAGGTAAACCTTGCAGTTCCTCTTCCAGTGCCCCAACTTGTTACAGTGAAAACAAACAGCTAAATTAGGACCAGTCAACTTGTGAGCATCTAGTATGCTCCGGAGTGATAGTGCAGAAGACATGACGAATATAGTAAATCTGTAAATGATAAACACATAACAACACTTAGCAAATATTCAATTTCATTTCAAAACACTACATGAATCGGGTCTTTATTCATAAGTGTCTCCCACTAGTTTATCTAATTTTTTCAACCCCTTAAGTGCAAATTAAGCATTCATAATGCTAGTGGAAATAGGGATCCTACATTCCATCACACAACCTCGGCTGTGGCACGAAACGTCATGTGATGTTCAATAGGCAGACAACTCTTGTCAATTACATCTTATGTTATTCCCTAATATAAGTTTAGCCTCTTGAATAATTGAGTCACGGCTGTGGCACAACAAACTCAATATTCTAAGTCAAGTCTAACCCAACATTTCGTACAATTGAATCAGTCTCCAACGGCCCACGGCTGTAGCACGTACCGACCTTTAGATTCTAATTCAATGTACACATCGCTATGTAATAGACAAGTATTTCTTATTTCGAAATCAAAGCACTCGGCTGTAGCACGAAATGACAATGATTTAAAAATAAGAACCACTTTCTACCATGTTGGAAGGCTATGACCGACACAAGCCCGTTGTGTCATTGGCCAATTACTACTTGATATTATTTAATTTTAGAGTGATTATATTACGTTACAATAATAATCATATTATAAAGAGATTCTTCCTTTTAAATTAAATATTTCAAATCAATAATCGATAATCAGATGATTCCCAGATCAGGTGGAGCATTGTCAAGAGGCGTCACTTAATAACCCTTTCTTATAGATAGAAATCTGTTGTTGACAGAATCATCCTTTCTCTCAATATTGAAAATTCATATTCAATTACGTGTTTCATAAACACAAGAATCTCATGATCGTATTCATAATATTTATTGTTAAGGCAAGAAACGATTCCTATTCTAGATTTTCTAGAGCACCCCTTATATTGATTTAAGTTCACCTAAATCTATCATCGCATGGTAAACATAGGCATATATCTCATATATAAAATTAAATAAACAAGTAAACGTAAAGTGCAATAAAGTAATGTGTTTGGTTATGGCCCCATCCTATGTGATCTTTATCAAACTCATGATAAAGATCAAGGTCAATCTAATATGGTGATGGAAATAAATACAACTACTTATTACATAAGTCTTCTTCTTTGTTTAGACTTCTTGTATGCCTCGTCTTCTTCTTTGTATCACCTCCATTGGATAGCCTTCTTGAGTCTTCAATTACATTGCATGATTGAAAGTAAAACTAATCTAATGAACTTACAAGAATAACTCAAGTTACATTCGAGATTTATGATTACAAAGATTGACGACATGCAAGTGGTATTTAAAACCAAAACCAAAACCAAAACCAAAACCAAAACCATTACACTAAGGTCGAAAGTCCATAACCATCCACCATGCTCATACAACACATACAAACATGTTAAAACACATAATTTGATCTTAACATATCATATTATCCATGATCTAATCATAAAAAGGAAATATGACAAAAATCAGAAAAATCAAAATCAAATCAGAAAAACAAGAATCACTGTTTACGGGCAGTAAACGACGTCAAACGCCTTACAGACGAGTCGTTGATAGAAAAAGCTATCAGTTTTGTTCAGACGCTCGTTTACCTATTGAATAGGGTATTCGTTTGCGTAAATCAGACACCAGACCCAGATTTCAGCAAATCTGCAGCAGCCAATTCAGAATCCGTATCTAATATGATTCTCATAATTAGAACAAACATAAATCATGTATATATCAGTATATATACAAATTACATAATCATCTTATGATTATACAACTCACATGAATATCATATATTCAAAACCATACATATATAAGCATATTATATCAACATCAAATCATGGCGAATCACGTATAAGCTCATATATCGAAAACAGTTAAACACATAAAAGAATTAAAAACTTTTCTCAAGTAGCTCTGATACCATTGAAGGGTTTTTAGCACATAAACGCAGCGAAAACGTAAATTTAATCTTAAAAAAAACCGAAACCCTCTGCAGGATCCATGCGAAAAATAATATTTAATTTGTAGTTCAGTATGTTTGCCTTAATAAGCTTTACGTTAATGGAAATATGGAGGTCTTTAATAGCGATCCAAGAACGATGAACGGAGATCCTTAGCAGCTGCTCCTCAAGTGTGAAGCACTCCACCGGTATCCAACAAGAAAATGACGTAATGAAAGAGGAGGAGATGGAGAGAATTAGGGTTTTGTAAATCTTTTTGGTTGAGGTAAAAATAGGGTTTATAATAGTATATTTATAGGCAAAATTTTCAGCTGAAAATTTTCCCATAAAATATTATTATTATTAACCCTTTATTATTCTCACTAATAATTAAAACACCTTTTAATTATTAATCCTTTTTCTAAACTCATTAGAAATAATTCTCTCACTTGATTTAATTTCCAAAAATTAAATTCTTAATTAATAATATTAAGAACCTTTTCTTAATTAATTTATAATCAATTAAATCTCATTTAATCAATTATTAAATTTGCCAATTAATTATTTATTTCATAAATAAATAATTATCAGCCATTATTAATTAATTCCTCGACCATTAAATCATTTTCTTTTATGGTGTGACCCTATAGGTTCAATATTAAGCCGGTAGTAGAAATAAATAATAATAAAACTATTTTATCATTATTTATATAAATTCTCTAATTCATTAAATATGATTAATTAATTAATCATATTTATTCTACATCGTGAGAGATACATCTCAGCATATCGCGACTATCCAGATAATACTGAAGGGTTTTTAGCACATAAACGCAGTGAAAACGTAAATTTAAATCTTAAAAAACCGAAACCCTCCGCAGGATCCATGTGAAAAATAATATTTAATTCGTAGTTCAATATGTTTACCTTAAGAAGCTTTACGTTAATAAAAAGATGGAGGTCTTTAATGGCTATCCAAAAACGATGAACGGAGATTCTTAGCAGCTGCTCCTCAAGTGTGAAGCACTCCACCGGTATCCACCAAGAAAACGATGTAATGAAGGAGGAGATGGAGAGAATTAGGGTTTTGTAAATCTTTTTGGTTGAGGCAAAAATAGGGTCTATAATAGTATATTTTTAGGCAAAATTTTCAACTGAAAATTTTCCCATAAAATATTATTATTATTAACCCTTTATTATTCTCACTAATAATTAAAACACCTTTTAATTATTAATCCTTTTTCTAAACACTTTAGAAATAATTCGCTCACTTGATTTAATTTCCAAAAATTAAATTCTTAATTAATAATATTAAGAACTTTTTCTTAATTAATTCATAATCAATTAAATCTCATTTAATCAATTATTAAATTTTCCAATTAATTATTTATTTCATAAATAATTATCAGCCATTATTAATTAATTTCTCCACCATTAAATCATTCTCTTTTATGGTGTGAACCTGTAGGTTCAATATTAAGCCGGTAGTAGAAATAAATAATAATAAAACTATTTTATCATTATTTATATAAATTCTCTAATTCATTAAATATGATTAATTAATTAATCATATTTATTCTACATCGTGAGGGATACTTCTCAGCATATCGCGACTATCCGGATAATACGAATTCACTGCTTAGAATACCAAGAACCTATTCAGTGAGTAGTTACCGTACAATCAATGCCTTCTACCCTGCAATGTCACGATTAAATACAAGGCATGGAACTTGTGTCAAGCCTATCTTATTTAATCACTTGCTTTCCCATTCACTATGCTTAGTTCTATTTAATATAAGTTAGAAACTCCTTTCTAATTTTCATTCACTATGGACAGAGATTCCTGAACTAACATAAGTGGATCAGCATTGAACATTCTATTCCTACACTGGAACGGGTAGATCCTTTATTGATCATACACTATCTTCGTGTACAAATTCCTATACCCAGTAGCGCCCTTATAATTGTCCCTTGAGACTAAGAACTAAACCAAAGCATAGTTCAGTGTACACAAGATGACTATGATGACCTCAAGTCTAAGGATACTTGTACAACTATCACTATGTGAACAACTGCTGACACGTGAGTGAACTCCATCAGTTGTTCAGCTGTGTGAGTCATGTTCAGGGAACTTATTCTATAATAAGCACCTACATATTAGCTATAGTGTCACCACACAAATGTCTATGAGAACAGACATCCTTCATAATGAAGCAAGCATAGTATGTACCGATCTTTGCGGATTATTAATTACTAGTTAGTAATCCTACGACCAGGAACTATTTAAGTTTAGAGTTATCATCTTTTAGGTCTCATTATTATGATCTCATCACAATCCATAAAAAGCTTTACTCTAAACTGTGGTATATCTTATTTAAACATTTAAATAGATAGAGCCCGCAATAAAAACAAAACAAGCCTTTTATTAATATCAATGAAATCAAAACAGATTACATAAAAGTTATTCCTAAATCCTCATACATGATTGGACTTAGGACATATCTCTTTCAAATACGAATTCACTGCTTAGAATACCAAGAACCTATTCAGTGAGTAGTTACCGTACAATTAATTCCTTCTACCCTGCAATGTCATGATTAAATACAAGGCATGGAACTTGTGTCAAGCCTATCTTATTTAATCACTTGCTTTCCCATTCACTATGCTTAGTTCTATTTAATGTAAATTAGAAACTCCTTTCTAATTTTCATTCACTCTGGCCAGAGATTCCTGAACTAACATAAGTGGATCAGCATTGAACATTCTCTTCCTACACTGGAAGGGGTAGATCCTTTATTGATCATACACTATCTTCGTGTACAAATTCCTATACCCAGTAGAGCCCTTATAATTGTCCCTTGAGACTAAGAACTAAACCAAAGCATAGTTCAGTGTACACAAGATGACTATGATGACCTCAAGTCTAAGGATACTTGTACAACTATCACTATATGAACAACTGCTGACACGTGAGTGAACTCCATCAGTTGTTCAGCTGTGTGAGTCATGTTCAGTGAACTTATTCTATAATAAGCACCTACATACTAGCTATAGTGTCACCACACAAATGTCTATGAGAACAGACACCCTTCATAATGAAGCAAGCATAGTATGTATCGATCTTTGCGGATTATTAATTACCAGTTAGTAATCCTACGACCAGGAACTATTTAAGTTTAGAGTTATCATCTTTTAGGTCTCATTATTATGATCTCATCACAATCCATAAAAAGCTTTACTCTAAACTGTGGTATATCTTATTTAAACATTTAAATAGATAGAGCCCGCAATAAAAACAAAACAAGCCTTTTATTAATATCAATAAAATCAAAATAGATTACATAAAAGTTATTCCTAAATCCTCATACATGATTGGACTTAGGACATATCTCTTTCAAAATAACCATTAAAATCAAGAAACAAAACAAAAGTTACTATTCATACTATTCACTATCATCTTTCTTGATTTTATTTCACCCATCAAACCTTGATAGAAAGAGCTCAAAGATTTATCTTACCTTAGTTTGGTTAGTAGGAAGCTTGAGAATTAATGGGAGGATTTATCCATGGCTAGAGCTTGATGATTTAATTTTGATTTCTTTGTTTTCTAGAAAAGGGCCGAATGAAGCTAAAAAAATGGGGGAGAGAGTTTTTGTGTTGCTTCTTGGGACCTTCTTGAAATAATATGGTGATATCTTGTAGTTGATTTTTATTCCTTAGTATATATCCTAGGATTTGATCTTGGTTGCCAAATCTTGAGATAAAACTAGCTAGCCTTTTTAGTTTACAAGCTAAGCTACTTAACTTAGCTCTTTAGCTTACTATTTGCTAGCCCTTGGTTGATCATCCTATGCATTAGTGTAACACCCCCAGATCCGGGGTCAGGGATCCGGGTCGTCACGGTCTTTCTTTCCACAATTATCACTTAACTTAATTAATAATAAACAACCTCAAGTTGTGACCCCACACTAACACACACCACAACTCGTTATAGTCTCAGAGATGAAATTGAAATAAGTACAAGTCTTTGAATCCATAATTAAAAGTTATTACAACCCAAAATGATTACTTGATAAGTTTACAGTTAATTGCCATTATCTGCCACAAGTTATAATTATACAATATTTGGTTCCCAAAAGTAGAATGTCTGATCTACAGATAGATCTACCTCTGCAGCTATAGCAGCTACGATCTCAACGGGAAGGCGCGGGGCGCTTCCCATGCTCTTGCGCTGGGTCTGCTTGAGCCTGGTCATCTTTCCTAACTGTTGTTGTGTGAAGAAGAAATGAAGCAAGAGTGAGCATTACAGCTCGCAAGATAATATATAGTGTTAACAATAATACAAGTATCTGAATGGATACTTACTAGAATCCTTTATCATGTGAAAGGTTATTACTTACTGGATATAAGCAAAAACAAGGGGTGAAGTTATCAAATACTTCACTATACTTATATCATTTATAAAGCTACTTGAACTACTACTGTTCAAAGTATAATAAGATTCAAGAGGTCATCCCATAGATGAGACCACAAATTAAAACTTGAATATATTCAATCTTTGCAATATTTTTTAAAATAAATGAAGTTACGAGATACTTCATTCAATGGAAACACCAATAAAACTGTTTGACCCTGTCAATGCTTCGGCAACCACCCATTCGTAGCCTTTCAATCGAAATGCTACGGGTAGTGTTGCAGAATTATCCAACTGGATGATGAACTCATTACGGGAGTTTGTCGCGCCAGGAAGACCACTTACGATGATTAGTCGCAGTAGTACAACCCTACCATTTTCTACATGTAGAGGAGAACCTGTCGGATTTACTTGTCAACCGAACACTGGACTCCTAAGGAATGGACCGTCTTAGCGGAACTTTCAGGCCATTTTGGGTCAATAATATAAGGATGGGCCGGCGCCACTCGACCACTTACGCCACTTCTAGTTCAGATGAAATCCATGACTCTGAAACGTAAAGCTCGTCCCCCCTTTCCCCAAGTAGAAACTTGTTGATACGGTTCCACCAAGAAGTCGTATCTAGTTGGAAAGGAAAACTCACCGATATTTCCCAGGCGATGCCTGTTAATGGATTAACTTGTTCCAAGAATTTTACTTCCCGAGTGTTGGGTAAGTAATCAAAAACTCTTTTATCAAGACAGCAACCTTGTTGCGAATATAAAATACACCACAGAGCCGGATCCCTCAGGTTTTGAGCGAGTATTTAAATCCCCTTCGAAAGGAGGATCTTAAATATAAAAATGAGTTTTGGGATCCGCTCTAACTTTTAAAAATCATTTTAAAGACTCGAAAAAACTTTAAAGAGTGTTTGGAGTAATGCAGATTTAATAAGTAAATCAGTCCCAATATATAAAAAATATCTGAATATTATTATTTAAATAATATTCCCATAAAGAATAATCTTTATAAAAATAATTGAAGTAGATGTTTTAAAACTTATACTTGCAATGATTATTAAATAACCAAAGATATACTTATACGAAAGTAATATCTTTATTTGAATAATCAAAAGTAAGTTTGATTACCGACACATTATTCTTTAATAAAATAAAGAATAATAATTATATAAAGAATCGGAGTCATAAATCCTCGAATAAATATTCAAAATAATATTCAATAAATAATATAAAGTGAGTCATAATTCCTCGAATGAATATTCAAATAATATTCAATTAATAAAATAAGCTGAGTCATAAGCCCTCGAATGAATATTCGAAATAATATTCATTAAATAATATAAAGTTATCGAATAAACCTTATTCGATTAATAGTTTTGAAAACTATAACCATATATATATATATAAAATCTACTCGGGATCCTCGACTCCCGGTTTTAGAAAATGTTTTCACCTTTGGGTCCCTATACTAAGGGTATACACAACTACTGCTTATCTCTAGCATAGGTATTATGCAACTTTATAAGCAATTGAACCAACAGATATATAAATCAAGAATATGAAACAGGCATGCATATATACCATATCACATGCTACAATATATCGCAAGAATTTGCTAATAACAAATATGCATTTATCGCAAGATCATGCATATACACATATACATCACAACAACAGTATAACGGGTAGAAAACTTGCCTGAGCGACTGAGGGTGATTAATGGCTTGGGACGAGTCCGGTAACCTATAAACAACATGTGAGTTGGAATTAAACCAAAGTCACTTGTAAATCTATACTTTAACCAAATTAGACTATAACGCTCGCTTTGCGCTTACTGATTCTCTTAAGTCACTCGAGTACCCTCGGCTCCACCATTTTTAATAATTTAACCATTACGAGTTTTAAGGCGATTCTTTCGCGAGTGTCTTACTAACTGCCTAACACACTTAACATAATTGTTTCATACACTAATTAACCCTTTTTAGGTCTTTAACCTATGTTTCAAAGTAAGGCGAGGGGTAATGTTTCGTTCGCGAAATGTCGTTACTTAAAACGGCCGTTTCTCCTAAACCGTACATCGGAATCAAACGAACCACATATCAAAACGAAGCTCGTAACATGAACTATCTAAAAATGGCAATGGTCAAAACCTAGCAGGGAGTTCTCGGGTCCTAATGTTATGAACAAAAGCAGTCTAAAGTAAATTGGACATTACGACGGCTATGTTTACGCGATTTCCCAATTTTATACCATTCCAATACAATCACCAAACAACCCCAATCCATTAATACAATCAAAGTCCATCCATATCACACTAAAACAGCCCCAATCAACTCAATATTAACAATTATACTTATTCTTAAACTTGAATTTAAACTATTCTTAAACCCTTTATCCAAACCATAAGATTTCAACATTCAATTCACCACCATTTCAACCCAAACTCTAAACAAACAAGCTTCAAGCTACTCTTTACCATAACTATCAAAATCATCCTAATATACAAAGTAAAGCTAGGGTTTGGAGATGATATACCTTCCTTGAAGTGATGTGAGTAGCTAGGAAGCCTTAAGAAGCCTTGAGATGTCTTAGAGATGCTTGGATCTTAAAGGAAAAACAAGAAAAATCAAGTTAAAAACCTTGAAATCACTATTCATTGTCTTCTTCATTGATTTCTTGGAGAAGATTGAGAATGAATTGGAGGCTTAAACTCATAAGATAGCTATAACTATGCATAAGGAGTACTAGAGAATTATCTTACCAATTTAGGAAGCTTGGAACTTGGATTTTGAAAATTCTTCTCTTTAAAATGTGAAAAAGCCGAGAGCAAGGTGGGAGAGATGAAATGATTTTTGTGTTTGATTTGTTTTGTTTTGGTTGGTTGATTTTCTTTTGATTAGTTTTGGTTAATTACCTTATTAACCTTGTCTTTGTGTGGTTATAAACCAACCACATCTCCTTCCCCTTATGTCATGCTTATGTCATGCTTATGATGTCATCTTCCCTTACTTGCCCCCTTCTTATTGGTTGGATGACCTCATCATCCCTAACCTCCTTGATTAACTCCCTAATTGTTTGCCTAATGACCGCTGATCTGTTATACGGTTCGCTTAACTTTCGTTCTGGTTTCTCGTTTGAGGGATCATACCCGGGATCTTATTACTTGGGTTTCCTTAACCTTTCTCAATATATTATATTCCTTTTATGATCCTCTCTTATAATCCTTTAATTTAAATCATTTTTATCCTGTTACCTTATACTCAATTCCTTCCGTATCTAGTGGATTTTCGGGAAAAATCAAAGTGTTCGGAATTGGATTCTGACAATCTTTACATACATTTATATACCACATAGAGTACTAATAAAATCTTAGAATATCCATAACAGAATCCCTACATAGTGTGGCATGAAAAGTTTTCTCATTCAGCTAAAACACTATTCATAAGGGTTACAAGAAGTTCAAAATTTTGGGGGTTATTACAATTAGCTTACTATTTGATAAATTAACCATGGTTACTTTTCTACCATGATTAGTTAGTAGGTTACGTTTATTTAATCGTTTACGCGTTCGCTCGGTTGTTTAAACGTTTTCGTAATAATTTCTCATAAACGGTTCGCGAAGTAAATCCTTTCGTATTTATTCCTTATGTTTTGAATTATAATACTTGGATATAAATCCATAGGGTTTTAAATTCGTGAATATTTTGTGATTCCCGTAATCCTCGATGATTCGTAAATATGGTCGTTTTTCAAAGTTCGTGTTCTTCGAAAACTAATAGCGTTTAAATACACTCATTTGGTACGTATAATCATAATATCAACTTCGAAATTCATTTTCTCATACACTACATAGTGTGGGCTAAAATATTTTCCCCGTCTATCAAGGTTACTATTCATTAAACATTTTTACAAGGTCTCAAAAATTCGAGTTATTGCAACCAACCTTGCTTTGTTTCTGATGACTATTCCATTTTCATCTATTTTGTTCCTGAACACCCACTTTGTTCCAATAATACTTCTGTTCTTTGGTGCAGGAACCAATTTCCATACTTTATTTCTCTCAAACTGATTTAGCTCTTCTTGCATAGCTAATATCCAATCAGGATCAAGAAGGGCTTCTTCAGTTTTCTTTGGCTCACTTGTGACAAAAAACATGCATGAAGACATTCATTAGCAGTTGCACTCCTAGTCCTCACTCCAGCATTGGGATCACCTATGATTGCATCTGCATTGTGACTCCTATCCCATTTCCTTGTGTGATTTTGTTGACTTGTGTTGTTTGCTTCTTCTTCTTCATTATTGATATGACTTCCAGAATTTTCTCCTCTTCCTCCCCCTGAGTTTGTGCTATCAAATTCAGGTCCATGAGATGAGCTTCCACTCTCATGATCCACTTGTTCAGTTGACTCTTCATTTATTTTGTGATTTGTGTTCACTTCAGCTTCATCATCGGAATCACTATCAATGTTGAGATTTTCAAACTTAAGGGCTTCTACTTCATTTTCATCAAGGCATTCTAAGCATGGACATTTTTCATCATCAAAAGTAACATATGTGCTTTCAATGATCTTCTTTTATTCAATCACATAGACTTTGTATATAGTTCGTTCTAATAAATATCCCAGAAAAATTTCCTCAAAGACTTTGGAGTTAAATTTTCCCACATATTCAGAGTTGTCCTTCAATACATAGCACTTGCTTCCAAACACATGAAGATGCTTTACAGTACGCTTCCTTTTAGACAAGATTGAGTAGGGTGATTTGCCAAGATTCTTGTTAATGAGATATCTATTTTGAGTATATCATGCAATGTTAACAACTTCTTCCCAAAAACTAGTTGGAAAATTTGCATCTTGCAGCATTGTTCTAGCAGCCTCTACTAGTGTTCTGTTCTTTCTCTCAACTACCCCATTTTGTTGAGGTGTTCTAGCAGCTGAGAATTCTTGACCAATGCCCTTGTATTTGTAGAATTCAGTTAAGGTTGTATTCCTGAATTTTGTTCCATTATTACTCCTCAATCTTTTCACACAATTCTGATCTTTAGCCTGCTTCTCAATCTTCTTAATGTGCTCAATTATGATGTATGGAGTCTCATCTTTAGAGTGCACAAATTATATCCATGTATATCTTGAGTAATCATCCACCATCACCAATGCGTATCTTTTTCTTGAAATTGATTGGACATTAACTAGTCCAAATAAGTCCATGTGAATAAGTTGCAAAGGTGCACTTAGAATTCACAGTTTTACTTTTGTGACTTGATCTTTTCATTTTTCCTTTTTGACAAGCAACATAGACTTTATCTTGAGCAAATTTCAAATTAGGCATGTCTCTCAAAAGCTCCTTTTTAACTAGAGTGTTGATTTCTTTGAAATTTAAATGAGACAACTTCTTATGCCATAGTTTGCTTTGCTCTACAGATGCCTTGGTGTATAAGTAACAAATTCCATCCTCATTTACTGAATCCAAGTCTGCAACAAATAAGCTTCCTTTTCTTGCTCCTTTTAAAGCAACTTCACCAGTTTTCTTGCTGATAAAAGTGCATTTTTCTTTGTTAAATAAAACCTTGAAACCTTTGTCTGCAAATTGGCTGACACTGAGAAGATTCACTTCAAAACCACCTACCAGTGCTACATCTTCAATGACAACATTTTCAGAAATCAATTTGCCATATCTCATTGTGAAACCTTTGATGTTGTCTCCAAAAGTCACTAATTGTCCAGCCTTCTCCTCAAACTGTGATAGTATAGCCATATCACCTGTCATATGTCTTGAACATCCACTTTCTATAATCCATATGACTTTCTTCTTTTTTCCCTCCACACAATGAGTTTAAGTATGTTTAGCAACCCAAGCAGTGTTGAGAACTTTCTTCTTGTTAACAGAATAAGCAGAATCAGAATGAGTTATTTCAGATAAAATGGAATTCATTGATTGTTGTGCATTTTTCCTTTTTGATGTAGATCCAATTTTTACTTCATTGAGGTCTACTCTCAGCTTGTGGCAAGTTTTCATCACTTTCAAGTTACAAGGAATGCAATCAAACTTGTCACAGAATGAGTAGGGATCAATTGCATTTGCTTCATTGTACTTACATGCTCCTTCTACTGGTTTGCTAACAACCTTTTTACAAAGGTGAGTTAGATGATTCACAGAGCCACATTTTTGACATTGTTTTCTTGGAGCATCTGCAACATAAGCAAAATTATTGCTTTTGCTTATCCCAATCTTTCCATTTATATTTTTCTTCTTCTTTCTTGCATCTTTAGTTTTCATTACCTTGACAGGTATCTTGGAACCTTGGTTGGCCATGGGCTTCTTTTCAGTTTTGGAAGATGGAGTTGTTTCTGCATTTTTCTTCTCATTGTCTTCATCAACAATTTCTTGCTTTATGATCAACTCCTCTTCACTGAAATTTACTTCACATGCTTTGAACATAGGTGAACCAACCTTTTTCAGCATAGCTGGAACATCTTTATTTTCTGTTGTTTTTTCTTTGCCACATATATATTTCTTCTTGTTATTCAAAGCATCATAATCAAGACCAATAGCTATGTTATCATATGGCTTATTATTCTCATGGTATTGTCCAGCCAACTTAGGTGCATTCCTGAAAGATTTCAACTTAACTTCATTCTTTTCAATCTTCTCTCTTAACACAGTTTCAATCACATTGGCACACTTCAGCTTATTTTTCAAGTATTCATTTTCTTACTTGACTGACTCAAGCTACACAAGAAGGAGATCCATCTTTTGCTTCTCACTCTCAAGCTTCTCATTAGCTTTTGTTATCCTACTAACTTCCTCGGTAGCTGCCACTAAGCTAGTGTGTATATAACATCTTTACACTCATCTTTTCCACAATTTCCTTTTATTGACTAGCATTTAAATCAATAGTGGTTAGAGTTGGTACCTTTGATTTTGAAGTAGATGCTTCTCCTTACTCAAAATCCATTAGTGCATAATTTTCAACTTCTTCATCCTCATCATCAACATCAGTGTCATCCCAACTCTTTCCTTCTGCAATATAAGCTTTTCCAGACTGCTTCTTCAAGAGAGCCTCATACTTTGCTTCTAGTTCAAGATATGCCTTGTCTTTCTTCACCTTTTTAGGCAATCTGCATTCAGTTGCAAAGTGATCCAACTCATCACAGTTGAAGCACTTTATCTTTGATTTATCCACAAATCTTGTTTTGTAGCCACTTTTGCTAACTGAATTGTAATAAGTTTTTGGTTTCTAATTGTTGTTGTTGGAAGATTTTCCCTTGCCTTTGAAAAACCTTCGCTTCTTGACTCTTATGTTGTAGAACTTCCGAGCCAAGTAAGCCATGGATTGGTCTATTTCATCTAGCTCATCCAAGGTATTATATTCATCTTCCTCCAGTACCAACACAACTTGCATCTGAGGTCCTTTGTTCTTTTGTTCTATAGCTTGAACAACTGAAACTTAATAATCTTGCTCATATTCACTTTCTTCTCTGTCATTTATAATTAAAGCACTTGAACCATCAACAACATGAGCATGATGTACTTTCAATGACTTTCTTTGTAGCATCTCAAGTTCATAAGTTTTCAAGATTCCATATAGAACTTCTAGAATCATTCTGCTTAAATCTCTTCCTTCTCTTATGACTAATATCTATTGTTCAAGATGGTCAGGAAGAGCTAGCAGAAACTTTAGGTTAATCTCCTCAGCTTCATAATATTTATTACGTAGTTGTAAGTCATTTATCAGTTTATTGAACCTTTCAAAAACTTTAGTGATTCCTTCTTTTGGTTTAGCCATAAACCCCTCATACTGAGAAATAAGAATCCTCCTTTAGTTTGACCTAACATCCTTTGTCCCTTCACATAAGATCTCTATTTTCTCCCATATTTGTTTGGCTGTGTCACAGTTGACAATGTTATTGTGCATTACATTGTCAAGTGACTCTATCAAAATCAGTTGTAAGCCACAATCTAGAGAGACTTTTTCTTTTTCAGGTTTAGTATATTCTGAAGGATCTTTAGAAGCATAATGTGCTGGAATGACCATGTCTCCATCTGTAGATTCCTCAACTCTTACCATGGGAGTGTGTTGGATATATTTGAGATGTCATGTCTAATATGTTTCATGTTTAGTTTTTAGATCTTAACTAACAGGAAATATCAGTTCTTACTGGAATCAACACTTACTGGAAGTCAGGACTTAAGGATATCAGGACTTAGATTATCAGAAGATAATATCAGAAGATGGATATCAGAACCTAAGTACTGGAGGACTAACAGTTAAGGAAAGAAGATCGAGACTAATACAAGAAGAAGATATGCATGGAAAGAGTTAGAGGCCTAGAAGAATTATATAAGATATATGATTGATATATTTTAGGAGACATAATTATATTCCATATCAATTAGAAGTTATCTTGTAACTGTGTGTCTATATAAACATAGATATAGGTTTACACTATATGTGTTACGATCATCGAGAAGATCATACATTGTAACCTAGCAGCTCTCATGATATTTGTTCATCACTAAGAGAGAACAGTTCCATTGAAACAGAGTTTATTATATCGAATACATCTGTTTTCTTTTACTTGTGTTTTAAATTGATTTGATTGTATTCTACACTGTATTCAACCCCCTTCTACAGTGTTGTATGACCTAACAAGTGGTATCAGAGCCTATCTGTTAACACACATACAGTAAAGATCCAAAACAATCATGTCTGAAGAAGCATAAAATCCAACCAAGCGCGCCAAAACTGAAGAAACTCCAAAAACTCAAACCCACAGTCGATATGAGACTATCAGGGTTCCCATACTGAGACCTTCTGAGTATCCTATATGGAAAGTAAAGATGGCTATGTTTCTGGAAGCTACAGATCCATAATACCTTGACAGAATTTATGAAGGACCACATAAGCCAACCAAGCTCTCTGTTGTGGTTGCAGATCAGCCAGCAAAGACCATACCAAAGGAGAACAGTGAATACACAGCTGAAGATATCTCATCTATTGCCAAGGATGCAAAGGTAAGGCATTTGCTGCATAGTGTCATTGATAATGTCATGTCAAACAGGGTAATTCAATGCAAGACTGCAAAGGAGATATGGGATGCTTTGAAAATAAGGTGTCAGGGAACTGATGCAATCAAGAGGAACAGGAGGACTATACTCACTCAAGAGTATGAGCACTTTGACTCAAAAGCTGATGAGTCATTAACTAGTTTATATGACAAATTTGTCAAACTCTTGAATGATCTGTCACTGGTGGACAAGGAATATGATCTTGAAGATTCAAATCTTAAATTCCTTTTAGCTCTTCCTGAAGGTTGGGATTTGAAGTCAACTACTATAAGAGACAACTATGCTCTTGATGAAACTACTCTTGATGAAATTTGTGGTATGCTCAAGACTCGTGAACTTGAGATGGATCAAAGAAGCAAGAGGCATGGAAGAAAGTAAAGGACAGTTGCTCTTAAAGCTGAGGAGGAATCCCCTAAAGTGGTTTCCTCAAAGAAAGGCAAAGGAAAGGCTCTCATCACAAATTAGGAAAGGAATCCCCTAATTCGGATTCATCAAGTTCTGATGATGATGACTCAGAAACTGAAAGTTTACCTGGAGTAGATGTTGATGAAGAGATGATGAAATTGAGAAAGGGAAAGAAGTTTTACAGGAAAGGAAGAAGTTCTGATAAGAAGGGCTTTAGAAAATCTGAAGGCAAAGGATGAAAGTCCGACAGAGGAGATTACTCAAATGTCAAATGCTACAAATATGGTGAGAAAGGCCACATATCTCCTGAATGCAAGAAAGGAAAGAGTGACAAAGGCAAGGCTCTTATCACAAAGAAGAAAAACTGGACAGACACTTCAGATTCTGAAGATGAGGAGAACTATGCCTTGATGGCAAATGCTGATAGCAGTTCTGATGCTACTGAGTTAAAGGTACCTCAAACAACTTATGTCTTTCATACTGATGATATTACTGAGTTGAGATTATATCTTAAAACCATGTTTATTAGTTACAGAGATCAAACTTCAACATGTGAGAGATTAACTTCTGAAAATCTTGCTTTTAAAAAGAGGAATGATTATTTAGAAAAGGAGTTAGTCATGTTCCATCAAACTCAGAAAGAAAGAGATGATGCCTTTTATGTTAGAGATGAAGTGCTAAAAATGAATAAATCTCTAAAAACTGAGTTAGAAAAGGAGAGAGAGATTATCAAGACTTGGACTAACTCGGAAGAGCAACTCAGGATATACTAAGTAGTGGAAACTGGAAAGAGGGCTTAGGTTATGGAGATGAGAAAAGTGAAAAAGGAACTAAACAAGTTAAGCCAATTATTGTTAAACAGACTACTAAGCCAAAGGTTAATCCTGTTAAGTTTGTAGCCAAAACTGTAAAGTCTGATTCTGAAAAGATGAAAGATATTGAGACAGAAGTGATAGCAGAGTTAACTTCTGACAAATTAGAACAAGATAAACCAACTGAAGTTAACATAGGCTTAATGCCTAAGAAGCAGCTTAAACATAAGCTGAAAGAGACTACCAGTGTAAACAAGGTAAAGGTAGCTAGGAAAAATAGGAATGGAAAGGAAGGTGTGAATAAAAGCAACAATTATATTCCTGTTCCTAATTCTCCTAGAAAGAAATGTTATAACTGTGGAAACTCTAACCATCTGGCCTCTTTTTGTAGGAAGAATAAGAATATAAACTCCTTACCTTCTAAGTCAGGAGTTAAGAGTCAGTTTGTTAGGTTTAAGCCACAAAATCCTTGTTTTCATTATGGTAGTATATGGCATTCCATTTATACTTGTAAGGAATATCATAGTTTGTACTATGATTATTATCAGATAAAACCTTCATTGAAGAAAGTTGCTTTAATTCCTTCTAGTGTAAAGTATGATGCAAAGTCTGATACTGTTAATACTGATAAGAAAAATGTTAGCATAAACTCTGATGTTAAATCCGCTGTAAATGTTAACAAACTTAAAAAGGCCGAAAAATCAAATTCAATGAGGATTTGGTTCAGAAAAAATTGGGTCTTCCACAACGGAATAAGGATCCATGCAAGTCTGGGTCCTTAAAACTAACCATTAGTGGTCTTTGTGATTGCAAGGCAACAGGAAGAACATCCTAGTTCTGGACAGTGGATGTTCAGGACATATGACTGGAAATAAAGCCCTGCTATCAGACTTTGTGGAGAAAGCTTGCCCAGGAGTTTCTTATGGAGATGACAACATTGGAAAAACTCTGGGATATGGCAAGATTAATCTTGGGAATGTCATCATTGAAACAGTAGCTCTAGTCTCAGGACTTAAACACAATCTGTTGAGTATAAGTCAAATCTGTGACAGAGGTTATCATGTGGATTTCTTTGAAGAACACTGTGAAGTTATAAGTAATTCTACAGGCAAAGTGGTTCTGAAAGGATACAGGCATGGTAACATTTATGAAGCCAGACTTTCAACAAGTACTGATGGTTCTGCAATCTGTCTGTTGAATAGAGCATCAATTGAAGAAAGCTGGAATTGGCACAAGAAACTCTCACATTTAAATTTCAAAAATATAAATGAGCTTGTAAAGAAAGATCTTGTGAGAGGACTACCAAAAATAGTATTTGCTCCCGATGGCCTTTGCGATTCATGTCAGAAGGCAAAACAAAAAAAATCTTCTTTCAAGAGCAAAACTGAGTCATCAATTCTTGAGCCTTATCACCTACTGCATGTTGATCTATTTGGTCCAGTCAATGTCATGTCTATTGCAAAGAAGAAATATGCTATGGTTATAGTGGATGAGTTCACAAGATACACTTGGGTGTATTTCTTGCACAAGAAGACTGAAACAGCATCTACTCTAACTGATCATGTCAAACAGTTGGATAAATTGATCAATAATTCTGTTAAAATCATCAGGAGTGATAATGGCACTGAGTTCAAGAATTCAATCATGTAAGAGTTCTGCAAATATCATGGAATCAAGCAGGAATTTTCTGCACCTGGAACTCCACAGCAAAATGGAGTTGTAAAAAGAAAGAACAGGACTCTCATTGAATCTGCACGAACAATGCTTGATGAAGCAAAGCTACCATTCTATTTTTGGGCTGAAGCTGTGCAGACTGCTTGTTTTACACAAAATGCTACACTCATAAATAAGCATGGAAAAACACCATATGAAATGGTGAAGAAAAAGAAGCCAAATCTGAAATACTTTCATGTATTTGGTTGCAAGTGTTTTGTTCTTAAGACTCATCCTGAGCAGCTGTCAAAATTTGATCTAAAAGGTGATGAAGGAATTTTTGTTGGATATCCACTTTCCACAAAAGCCTTCATAGTCTATAATTTAAGAACAAGGGTTGTCATG
Source organism: Apium graveolens (assembly GCF_009905375.1). Taxonomy (NCBI): domain Eukaryota; kingdom Viridiplantae; phylum Streptophyta; class Magnoliopsida; order Apiales; family Apiaceae; genus Apium; species Apium graveolens. The sequence goes on from NC_133648.1 coordinate 119,900,333, forward strand.
GAATCTATCAATATCTCTTTTGATGATAAGAAGATTACTGGACTTGAAGATTTCAATGATCATGATCAGCTGAGATTTGAGAATAAAGATTTAAATTCTGATTCTGGAAATTCAGATGACTTATATCCTGATCCTGTAAGTTCTGATGGATTAAGTTCTGATGGCATTGAAACTGTGGTAACAACTCCAAAGGAAAATGCACCTGTTTAGGGGGAGCAAGCTGAAGATCCTACCATATCCCAAGACTCTGGAGAAGCATCAGTACCTGTCACTGGCTCTTCAAGTTCTGATTCATCTAGTTCTGATGAGCCCAATTCTGATAATTTAGGAAGCTCTGATTCTTCAACTCCTGAAAAATCAAAATCAAATTCTGAAGTCTCGGATAGCATAACTACAGGGGGAGCATCAGAAAATGCTGATGGAGACAGCATGGATCATGGGGGAGGATCCAGTTCTAGAGATCAACTTCCATCTGCAAGGAAGTGGACTAAAGCTCATACACCTGATTTAATCATTGGAGATCCTGAAGCAGGTGTCAGAACTAGAACTGTAACTTCAAATGAATGTCTTTATCATTCTTTTCTATCTTAGACTAAATTAAAAAAGTGGAAGAAGCTCTTCAAGATGCTGATTGGGTGCAAGCAATGCAAGAAGAGTTAAACGAATTTGAAAGAAATAAAGTCTGGACCCTAGTGCCAAGACCAAAGAACAGATCAGTTGTTGGTACAAAATGGGTCTTCAGAAACAAAACTGACAGTGATGGCATAATTACAAGGAATAAAGCAAGACTGGTTTCTAAAAGCTACTCTCAACAGGAGGGTATTGATTATGATGAAACATTTGCACCAGTTGCTAGATTAGAAGCCATAAGGATCTTTTTGGCTTATGCTGCTCACAAGAAGTTTAAAGTCTTTCAAATGAATGTGAAAAGTGCTTTTCTCAATGGAGAATTAGAAGAAGAGGTATATGTTGAACAACCTCCAGGCTTTGTAGATCCTAAATTTCTCAATCATGTCTACAGGCTTGACAAAGCACTTTATAGCCTTAAGCAAGCTCCAAGAGCATGGTATGAGACTTTAGCTCAATTCCTTCTGGAAAGTGGATTTCACATAGGCATAATTGACAAGACTTTATTCTACATCAACCATGGAGAGGACTTACTTTCGGTACAGATATATGTTGATGATATCATATTTGGTTCTACTAATTCCAAACTGTGTGAGAAGTTTGCAAAGCTAATACAGTCAAGATATCAAATGAGTATGATAGGAGAACTCAGCTATTTTCTGGGCCTTCAAGTCAAGCAAACTGAAGAAGGCACTTTTATCTGCCCATTAACTCTTGCTTTAGATATTTTACTGACTGTTATTATTACACATCAGTCTTGGGAGTCGAGGGATCATTATTTTTACTTGTAATTGTTAAATAGTCCTCGTGTCCCTTGGTATTCTATTGGCTATTTAAACTGACTATTCATCTCAGCCAAAACATCTTTCATTTTCTCATAAACTCACTCTCTTTTTATTTTCATCAACAAAAATGGTTCGTTTCAACTTGTTCCTGAACTATGAAACTTTCAATATCGAGTTGAGTTGTGATGATTGGCAACAGGAATGGCATGTCACCGCCATTCCTGAAGAGCTCTGCAACTCAGTTCCACAAGAGGTTCACACAGACCTCTTATTCTTTTCGATGGACTACCACCTCCATCTTGATCTTTTGGAAGAGGAAATGAGAGAAGCTCTCCGTCAGCAAGAACGGATCATCCGTCTTGCAGTGCTCTTCATCAATAGCAGAAGGAGCTAGTCGATAGGTTTTCTTAGACTAGGACTAAGGTTGTTGATGTTAAGAATCTTAGAATAGGACTATCTTGTAATTTTGCATGTAATTGATAAATTTCATGAAATGTACTCATCTGATATATTAATGAAATTTCCTTTAATTGCAAGATTTGGTCTTTGTTTCTCAAATTATGTGACTGTGCATGTTTTAATTACAATTTATTAATCTTTACTTCATCGATTTTTCACTTTATCCTGTGATGAATATTTTGATTCAATTATGGTAAATAATAAATTTTGATGATTTGAGGAAATAATTGAAGCACGGGTTCATGCATATGAACCTGTGACAGTTGAAGCTGAGAATGTTACTTCTCAGAAAGAGAAAGCAGCTCAAAGTTCTAATACTTTGAAAAGGAAATCTGTAAATTCTGATGCTGCTGAAGCAACTCCTTCAATGGCAAGGAGATTGAAGAAAATGAAGGCTAGGAGGTATTTGGCTAAGGCTATATCAGAAGAAACTGAAGAAGCTGAGGAAGGGGATCAGAAATCTCTGATCTCACAAGAACCAATTATCATTGAAGCCCTTCCAGCTCAAGCCAAAGACACTGCTAATGACACAGTTGTTACCCCTCCTGTCTCTCCTATTAAAGCTACAGATGATGCTAAAAACAAACTGATAATTCTGAAATAGATATTCATAATTTGAATATACCTGAAGTTCTTTATCTGGAAGCTCCATCTAATCAAAGACACCAGCTCTGGAGATAAATTATGCTGATCAGAATTTAGATGATGTTATTCCTGAATCTCCAGTTGCTTCACACACTGTTGAGCCATCAGAACAGAATGAGTCTTCCTCAAGTTTTGATGACAGTGTTTCTGTTGAGACTCCAGTACCTACTCTGGGCAAGAAAGAATTGTGAAGAAATTTGTTGAAAAGGAAGCACCTATTCCTTGGGAGGATACTCACAGAGGTGTTGAGTGGACCAAGAAGTGGAATGAATCAGTCTACATACTTCTACTCATGAAAAGGTTGATACACTCAGAGAAAAAGCTGATAAGCTAGATCTACAGATCAAGCTTGACAAGAACAGGTATATCAGACCTATTTCTGAAAAAGTTGAAGCCATTGAGAAAACTTAAGAGGAGCAACAGGCCCACATTGTTGAGGTCTTCTCAGAAAGCTCAATTGGATGAAATCCAATCTTCAGTTGAACTTCTTCTTTCTCTTTTACTTTCTGATGATGCCAAAAAGGGGGAGAAGGTAGTTAAGTCCAAATGCTCACCTACTCAAGAACTGAAGAAAAAGGATGATAAAGGTGATGACCAGTGAAACTCTGAAAAGAGCAGAGGTCAAAGAAAAGTTCAAGGAAAATCTTCTATTCAGAACAAGTCAAGTTCTGATGTTGTGAATGCTCAAAGACTGAAGTCAAGTGGTGATAAGCAAAGTCTGATGTCAAGTTCTGATATTCTGATTCAGTCAAGATCTGAAGACTCTCAGAGGTTTTTGCAAACTCTGAATTTAAAAGGGAAGCAGACTACTGTTTATTATAAAGATCCTAAAATCCAGCCACTTGATGAGGAGATAGGAAGAAGATTATTTCTGAAACATAATCCAGGAATGGATTTAGAAACTCTCAAGGAGGAAGAAGCTAGATTTGTTGCTGAGAAGACAAATACTAAGTCTAAAGCTTCTGATGCAAAGAAACCTCCAAGGCCTAAGGAAAAAGGCATTGTGATCAAGGAAAAGTCAAATTATGAAACTTCAAAGTTCAAGACTAGATCACAGACTGAGAGTGATCCCAAAGACAAAGGGAAAGGAAAAATTTATGAACCAACCAAGTTACTGGACTTGAAAACTTCTCAAGATCTGATGAAACCAGTATGTAAAATGGTTCAAGTAACTGATGATAATCTTGTTGCAGATGAAACTGTTCAAATTCTGAAAAGAAGAAAGATAAATGAAGATTCTAAAACAACCTCTGACACTGCTCAAGTTGTTGTTCAGAATAAAGGACAGGAAGGTACAGAAGAAACAGCAAATTCTGATCAAGCTATCAAAACATCAACTACTGACAATTCTTAAGTTGATTTGGATAAAATGACAATTGCTGATAAGAAGAAGCTCTTATGGAAGAAAGCTACTCCGGTTGAACCAAAATCCAATCTCGTGATTAATTAACTTGCTACATTTGGGTTGAGAGCCAAGCAACCTAGAGATAGAGCTGGATTAGGTTCTGATGAAGAGAAACTTCTACAGGAGTAGAGGTTACTCTAAAAAATCCTTTCATGTTGACAGACAAACCATATGAACAAATCAAACAAAGGCACATTGACAAGGTGTTGTCTGCTCAAGTTGTGATAAATGCTCATGATAAGGAGAATCTAAAAGAGAAATTTATCTTATTTCTCAATGATGGAATGACTTATAGATTAGCTGATACTGATGTACTAAAGAAATCTATCAGAGAACTTTAACATATTCACTATCTTCTAGAAGTAAAATCTGATGTTACAAGAAGATGGTCAGAATACATTTTGAAGGCTATAAGAGATCTAATCAGAATCTCCGGTAAAAAGACTTCTCATTACAGTCCAATGATTACTGAAGGTAATGGAAGAGAAATTCCTATGTTGAAGAATTCTACTAAGGTGGAAGTTATTATGAAAGGAAGATACTTATGTTATAATGAAAACTCTTCACATCCTAAGGTTATCAGACTTGGTGATGGACTTGAAAGAACATCCATTCAAGCTCTCAGAACAGCCATTTATCAAATTAGTGATAGTAAAGAAGAAGAACTGATGCAGGTCAAAGCACAGTTAGCTGAAGTTCTAAAGAAACTTGAAGATAATCTGATAAATGATTTTGTTAAGAATCATTATGGATTCAGATTGATCCAGTGATGTTGGTAAAGCTGGATGTTTTGTAAGTTGTAGTTAATAGTCTTATTAAACTCTTATTGCATTTGAACTTAAATGTTTTTGACATCATCAAATCTATTAACTTGTACATTCTTGCATAATTTACAAGTTGGGGGAGATTGTTGGATATATTTGAGATGTCATGTCTAATATGTTTCATGTTTAGTTTTCAGATCTTAACTAACAGGAAATATCAGTTCTTACTGGAATCAGGACGTACTGGAAGTCAAGACTTAAGGATATCAGGACTTAGATTATCAGAAGATAATATCAGAAGATGGATATCAGAACTTAAGTACTGGAGGACTAACAGTTAAGGAAAGAAGCTTATTTACAGGAAAGAAGATCGAGACTAATACAAGAAGAAGATATGCATGGAAAGAGTTAGAGGACTAGAAGAATTATATAAGATATCTGATTGATATATTTTAGGAGACAGAATTATATTCTATATCAATTAGAAGTTATCTTGTAAATGTGTGTCTATATAAACACAAATATAGGTTTACACTATGTGTTACGATCATCGAGAAGATCATACATTGTAACCTAGCAGCTCTCATGATATTTGTTCATCACTGAGAGAGAACAGTTCCATTATAATAGAGTTTATTATATCGAATACATATGTTTTCTGTTACTTGTGTTTTAAATCGATTTGATTGTATTCTACACTGTATTCAACCCCTTTCTACAGTGTTGTGTGACCTAACAGAGTGAAAGGCCCATTTTTTAGGATCTAAATGTATAGTGGATTGGCCATCCTGATAAACAACAGTATTTTCTTTTTTCATAATATATAGTTAGATCTGTCAAAGGTGGGGATTTTGATACAGCTAAGTTTTTGTGTATTCATTCTTCCAAGATCTTTAATTTATTTGCTTTCAGATTTTGCTCTAATACCACTTGTTGAGTAATGAAGACAACACATAGGGGGGTGAATGTGTTTTATGACAATTTTAATCTTTTTGAACTGTTTTTGGATGGTGAACAAAGTAATATGTATTTTAGAGATAATATGCTTTAATAGAATAATTGAAACATGCACATGAACACATTTATCTTTCAAAACTCACTTAATTTTATATTAAAATTAAGCTAGTATTTTGCTACAAATTTCTGGGTTCTTTGTTGATAAAGAATTCAACTTCTCTCTTGAGAGTTACAAGATTTTTCAGATCTATAAATTACAACCAAAAACAAAGCATCCAGTGTTTACTTTATAGGACAGTAAACACTGGTTTTACACAGCATGCAAAAGCATGTACTAGACCCTACTTTAAGTTAACTAAAAATTTCTATTTTTGGCTTAGTGTATCTTTGCAAATCGTGCATGTCTATGACTTTACTTTGTCAGTTAATCTTGGCCTTTGATCTTGTACTCTTCAAGCTGCTTTTATAGACTTTTTAAATCATTGATTGATTTATTTGTTGATTGATAATCCTGGATATTAAACTGATCTGCATTTTGTACTTGAGCTTTACATCGAGATCTCTAGTTAGTCATATAGAGAACTCGACATCTCGATAAGTATAATGGCTTATCGAGATCTCTTTTTACTCTATAGTTGATATGACTTATCGAAGTCTCTAAGTTCTCGAATGTGAAATTGACTTGTGGAGATCTCTGAGTTCTCGAATGAACTTTTACTTATCGAAGTCTTCATTTCTTTGCATGTAGAATTTACTTATCGATATCTCTGAGTTCTCTAGTGAAATTTTGACTTGTCGATATCTCAGAGTTCTCTAGTAAGGAAATGACTTGTCGATATCTCCAATCTTCATATCTTCAATCTGGCTTGTTGATATCTCTAAGACGTCTCTATAAGCTTTTCTTGACTTCTCAATAAGTCATTCGGGAGTTCTCGAATGACTTCTCTATAACACTTTATTTGTGACTTGTAGATTTCTTGACTTCAAATGTTTTTTCCAAAAAAAAATTATTCAACTCCAAGCTTCTTCACACTTTCTCTGAGGCATGATCTTCATGATCTTCTTTCTGAGTTTATTCTTAGGCTTGAGACTGTTTACAAAAAAAATACTCCACTATAATCTATTTTTATTTTTACAGACTTAAGTGATACAATAAAAAATGCAAACTTAGATTATCATGCGATTACTTAGGCCTGTCAATTTGACTTAGTCTTGTTATAGTACAGGAATGTCTTGCATAACACAACAATTGAACTCAAGCTGAAAGAGCAAAAGAAGAAACTTGATGAAAGAATTGAGAATGAATCTGGTCCAATTGCCAATCAAGACAAATCTGTGAAGCACTCCACTCAATTGAGACCAATTCTAGTAGATGAAATAAAGTTGGGAAACATGGAAAGAGGCCAAACCTCATCTAAAAGACATCAACATGCCAGTGTGATTTTGAAGCCTAAGAAACACTCATCAAAACACTCAAACAAAAATCCACTAGACCTAGTTTACTCAATTCCTAAACCTAATGAAAAGAAGCTGTTTAGTCACTCTATTGCAAATCACAAAGATCCAAGAAACTCAGTTTTGAAGAAAAGGATAGCAAAGATCTATAGGCATGGAAAAATGATTTGTGTGATGGCTGGACATCCTCAATTTGGAGAAGTCAAAAGAGGAGAGAGATTGAGGCTCAAATTTTAGAAAAAGCAAGATGACTTAGAAGCTAAGAAACAAGCTGAAAGCCTGCTACCAAGTCAGACACTGAAAAGCCTGCTACCAAGTCAGAAACTGAGAAGCCTGCTACAATAATTGAAACTGAGAAGTAAGAATCAAAGAAATCGGGAAAAATATATTGGAAGGAGAATGCCAAAAGAAAGCTGATATTTGAAGAAGAAAGGGAAGAACCAAAGTCAACTCAGTCTATTACCACAAATCAACCAACTATGACCACAATAAAGCAAGTTGAAATCAAGGTCCATCCTGGTGTGAACTTTCATGGTCAGCCAATCATTCCCAATGATGAACCAATAGACTGGGAATGCTTACCTATACCTGAGCTGAACATCCCAATTCTAAACACTTAAAAAAGAAGAAAGAAAGCAGCAAGCAAGCAAGTCAAGTTTGTCCCATTCCAATTCAAAGCCTCATCTAAACCCAAGACAACATTCAACAAAGGAGATCAACTATTTATCTGTGACATAAAGGAATTTTCAGATATCAACCTTTACCTGGATGAGCTAGATGAATTTAGAGGTATTGATGCCCAAAACAGACTCCCGGAAAGGTTGGTGTTCAGGTACAAGGGTGGAAAGGAAATCACTTGGCCTCTCCATAGGATTCTCAATGAAGGCTACACTGTCTTAGTTAAAGTATTCTCTGCAATCAAGAAAGATTTTGGATTCACCAAGGTGGCTAAAACAGAGATACTTAACAAAATTCAACAAATAAGACAAAGCTAGAGAAACTCAAGTGCACTACCAAAGAATCTTAACTATTCCTTACACTAGAAGTAGAGTGCACTTGAGGCCATACTGGTTGATGGAGTTTAGAGATAAAAAAAATACCAGAAGATTCTTCATACTAGATTACCTGCTAAAAATATTAAGCAATGAGACTCTCAAGGAAATGCAGGAGATGATTGATCTATCTAATGAAGATGAATCTGAGTTCAACAGACAACTCCAACACCAGATAAAAGAGAACAATGAGAAGCTGGGAAAGAAGACTAGACACTCAAGGAAAAAGAATTAATTTGCTCAGTCTAGAGGAGCACCTTGAACAAGGCTTGTGAGAATTCTGTGAACTTTCTTCTATCAATTTTCAAAAAAAATTGCAACACTTATCATTTTTATCTACTATTGAATGATCATTTTGTATAAGGTGTTTTGTTATCATCAAGTCCTCCTAAATTTATGCCTACAATTCTAGTAGATATAAATTGGGGGAGATTTTTAGGAATATGTTGTAGACTTGATGATATTTCACCAAAACACCTTAATAGATTTAATTACGTGTGTTTGCAACTTTCAACGGATAATCTTACTTTGTCATCCGTTGAAAGAGTAGTTTATGTTTAAATAAGTTTTTGTAGCACATTCTTGTATATTGTAATGTCTTAGAGAATTAGAGGTTGTGAGATATTCTAAGTCATGTTGACTACTAGAATGATATGCAAAATAGGTTGGCTAATTGTAAATATTAGATGCCTTGTAATTTTGCATAAATGAAATTGTATCAACTGCTATGGAAATAATTTCAACGAATGATTCTACAAGGCTTCGACGGGTAACTCAAGATACTCTCAACGGATGATCCGATAGAGACTCAACGGATAATCTACAAAGTCTCGACGGATAACAAATTCAAATAGCAGTTGAGAGTGACTTGACAGTCACATGGGTTGTTTGTATACAAAAGGAATGTAGCGGCCTATTTGCAGGTTTATGAGAACAAAGAAGCATTTCCATTTCCATGCTTACTTAAAGAAATAAAAGATGCTGGATAGAGAGATGGAGAAACATGTGATTAGACTTAGACATTTTGTTTTATATGTTTGTCTTTTTCATATGTAACTTGGCGAAATATATAAACCAAGAGTAGCAAGTAGATTATGAATCGATCGAACTGAGAAACTGAGAAACTACATCTGTTAGGAATTTTTCTATTCTTTATTTGTAACTTTACTTAATGAGCTGTGTGTATTCTGGCATCACAGAGTTCTCAATCAATATATATCTCTGGTGGAAAAGATCAATCCACCAGAAAGTTTTTAAATCTTTGTTTTTAATTACTTTGTGTTGAATACATATATATTTCATTTCCACACACTTTCATATTCAAACACAAATATATTTTGGTAAAGAATTTTCTTAATTTTTAAAAGAAACCTAGAATTACATTCAACCCCTTAGATTGTTTGGGAATAACAAGTTACTTCAAGAATCTAATATTATTTTTCTTGTGAATGTTACTAAATATAAGAGATTGATTGGTCGTCTCAATTACTAACGACCTGATCTTGCATATCCAGATAATATATTAGCACAATACATGACTAATCTTAGGTCTATACAGTGACATGCAACCTTAAAGCTAATTTGATATTTATTTACCATTGGACTTTAATGACTTCTTTATGCTGCTAATTCAAATCTAGTGCTCATATCATATTGTCATGTTGACTGGGGTAGTTGTAAGCTCACTCGTCAATCTCTCACGAGTTATTGTGTAGTGTTTGGTCACACTCTCGTCTCCTAGGAATGCAAGAAACAACATTTGTTGTGAATTAAAATAATTAGTTTCTTTCTTATTTATTTGTTTTGTGATAATCATTATATATTGTGTATTGCTTCTAATCCAGTATTTTATGAGTGAACCAAACACATTAAGATTGATTGTCACTTGGTTCATCAAAAGTTCAAGACTAGTCTTATTTCTCCCCAGGATGTCTCTACACATGACTAGCCTGCAGATTTGTTCACGAAGTTATTGGCATCCTCTCATATAGAGATGGGCATTTCTCCCGCCCCACCCAACCCGGTCCGATCCCCGCCCCGAACGGGGCGGGGAATCGGGGATATTTTCGGGTACGGGGCGGAGATCAGAGAGATATGTGTAAAAAATTCGGGAATCGGGCCGGGGTCGGGGATTAGTGTCTCCCCGCCCCGATTCCCGATCTCGAATCGTATTTTAAATAAAAATAACATTATATATATAAATACCTTAAATAAATATTGAAATATATACAATATATTATTATTTTCTATTTCTTATCTCCTAAATGATTTAAGTTTAGTTATCGTGGTATTATTTTATTATAATAATATTATTTTTGTTTATTATTGCTAGAAATAAATATTAATTCAAATTAAGATTAAAAATTAATATTAAATTTTAAATAAAATCTATTGTTATGGATAAAAAGCTAAGATTATTATTTGCTGTATTTATTACTAAGATTCGGGAGCTCAAGGCCTTTAATGGTCGCTCTCGTACTTCGTAGCTTAACTCTGCATTTACGAGATGCCTACGTGTCTCTGTGAATTAGAGAATCAAGCCAAAAAATGTAGTTCTGATTTGTGGGGTGAGGCCCCTTATATAGATGTTGGGAGTCCTTGAATTGGACTTGGTATGGGAGACTTGGTGGTCAAGTCTCTGAATTAGGATAGACTTAGGAGTCCTAGGAAGTAGGAAGCCGATTCCTTATCCCATGAGGTTCCTTGGAGGCCAATCTACAAGAATTTATATTCCCACTAGGACTTATCTTAATAGCTGTTTTCCTCCCTTATTTATTAATTACGAAATTAATAAATAATCAGGGCTTTTGGGCCTTCTTTGTTCCATCAGGCCTGATCTGGCCCATCAGGCCTGATCAATGTGTTGACCTTTTTGGTCTGAATGTCATACATCTTCTTATTGGGCCTTGCCGCCCAAACTGTAATATTTAATTATGTAATCAGGATTTATTTATCCCTATCATTTGCCCCCCAACTTTTGGGAAATCGTATAAGATTTCGCGAAAGTTAAGTTCATTTATTCCCTTACAGGGTATTGTTTTACGTAAAGTGTGGAGCGACCTACACGTTTACAGCGATCTACTTCTATTCCTTTTATTCAGGAATTATCTTAATTTCCATGAATTTTTCCTTGACTCCGGGATTTTTCCCTAATTTTCTGGATTTCCCTTAATTTTCTGGATTTTCCCCTTAATTTCTGGGATTTATCCTTATTTTTCTGGATTTTTTCCTTAATTTCCGGGATTTATCCTTATTTCTGGGAGTTTTTAGATTTCCAGCCCTTTTTCGACCAGGATCCTAGTCGAAATTTTGACCTGGATCCTAGTCGAGATATGGGTCAGCCTTGCAATCCTGGTCGAAGGAGTTCGACTAGGATCCACGACCTGGAATTTGACCAGGATCCTAGTCGAACTTTCGACCTGGATCTAGGTCGAAAACTTACCCTTTTTTCAATTCCTGGTCTTGAGCTTATCGACTAGGATTTTGACCAGAATCCTATTCGATATTTCGACCTGAATCCTGTTCGAAAATTCTCTGTTTCTCATGCTTCCTGGTCGAAGAATTTCGACTAGGATCTACGACCTGGTTTTCAACCAGGATCCTAGTCGATTTTTGACCTGGATTTAAGTCTAGGTTTTTTAAACCCCATTCTTGAAAAATGCTTGGTTTATTTGACGTCATTCCTGGTCGAAGTTTCGACCTCAATCCAGTTCTGTGATACCCGTTATTTCCTGGTTTCCGCTCGAAAGATTTTGGGCAGGATTTACGACCTGGAATTCGACCTGAATTCTGCTCTTTTTTACCCGTTATTTTCGGGTACCTGCTCGAAAGATTTCGGGCAGGATTCACGACTGGGTTTCTACCTGAATTCTGGTCTTTTTTACCCGTTATTTTCGGGTGCCTGCTCGAAAGATTTTGGGCAGGATTCACGACCTGGAATTCGACTTGAATTCTGGTCTTCCACTAGCCTTCTTCATTGGGCCTAACATCTTTTAGGGCTACAATTTAGGGTATTGTATTTTCCAAATCCTAATTGGATTTGGGCCTAGCCTTCTTTATTGGGCTTTATTAAATCTTACTGGGCCTCTTTATTGGGCTTTATTAAATCTTACTGGGCCTCTTTATTGGGCTTTATTAAATCTTACTGGGCCTCTTTATTGGGCCTTATAAAATCTTACTGGGCCTCTTTATTGGGCCTTATTACATCTTACTGGGCCTCTTTATTGGGCCTTATTAAATCTTATTGGGCCTCCCTAATTCTTATTAGGCCTCTTATTGATCTGGGCTTAATACCCTGTTTAGAATTCTCTAGAATTCCTTGAAATATTCTGGAATATTCCTTTTTCTGGGCTTTTTTCTTTGGGCCTCTATCCTTAATGGGCTTTTGTCCCTTCAACTTCCCTTTTTCTATTATATAAAGGAGTGAGGAGAGGCTACTACTCCTCACTTTCTCATTTCTAAGTTTTTCTTCTTTCTCCTCCTGCTAAGATTCTTAGAGCAATAACAGCAAGTCGGAGTATCAAAGCCTTTTTTAGGAGCACTTCTTCAGGTAAGATTCCTCCCTTTACTTTTTGTGCTTACTTTTACATTGTATGCACTTCTTCAGGTAAAATTCCTCCCTTTTTTTCAGATGGCTGATAAGAAAATGACTCGTTTGGCCAAGATGAACGTGGCTAGAAAGTCCAATGAATTCCTAATTCGATCAAGGTACACTTCCTTGATCGACATGATCAACACCCGCGGGGACGAGTACCCGTCTGATGCACATCTGGATGCGCACGACCATATTAGTGCCTTGTGGGATCCCAAAGAGCTGGAAAAGTTGAGCAGCTGTTTCAAAATCAAGGAACCTTTCAAGCTGGTTCTTGCAGGTCCGGCCGACAGGGCCTGCCAGTGGAAGAAGGACGCGTTATGTATCTATAGGGATACTCTAAGGGCAGGTATTAGACTCCCTTTTCATCCGTTCATTCCTCTTTTGCTAGCTGATGTGGGCATCAGCCCTTGCCAACTCCCCCTAATTCTTGGAGGCTCATTTTGTGCTATCTATTGCAATGTGCCAAGCACAATGTCCCCACTTCCGTTGCTGTTTTCAGAAAGATTTTCCAGTTCAAAAACAGCCCTGATAAAAGTCCGGGTTGGGTTTCTCTAAACCAGCAACCTATTATCCCCCACATTGTGAACGGGAAGTCCATCCCTGACAACAACTTGGGGTGGAAGAAAGATTTTTTGTTCGTCGTCTGGGAGGGTGGAGATTGGAGCACCCTGTTTCGATCGTCTTTTGGGCTTGCCGTTGATGGGAGCCCAAACGATATAACTTTGTCTGAGGAGGAGGCTAGAGCTTTCAACCTCCTGACGCAAGATAATGGGACTTCCCATTCTTGGGACCTCATCAGGGAGACCGTTCTTGTAGAACGCGGCCTCTCTCCCATCCCTAAGAAAAGTAAGTTTCCTCCCTTATATCACTTTTTTATTTCCTTCATTTTCTATTTTGCCAATTACTCAACTTACTTATCTTATTTGCTGCAGTGGCTGAGAAAATTGAGGAGGCCACCAAGCCTAAAGACCTGGAGACAACCAGGATGAAGCGTGCTGGAAAGGTCTTTAAAGACCCGTGCCTTGGTGACCGCTTTCCGGAGTTCCTACTCCAAGCAATGGAACCAGGCGAAGAAGGCCCCAGCCAATTTTTGCACACCAAGCAGAGGCCAAGGGCCTATTTTCAACCTGCTTGGGGAATCCGGGGCAAGGATTCAATCGTTGGTAGCACGGCGCTTGCTAAGGAATGGTCTAAGCATTCCATCTCCCCGGTGGATTATCAAGACTTTGTCCTTCAACAGGACTTAGAGGGTAACGAGCTTTTCGGAGCCCAGGCTTTGGCGACGGTACGTCTTTTTCCTATGCCCTTCATACTTGCCCTTTTTGATTTTCTTATCTCATACTTTTGTTGCTTCTCTTGTAGGCTAACGCCCACTTTCAAGGGATGATTCACCAAGCCAAGGCTTGGAAGGTTGGCCTGGAGGACGCTAACAAGAAGTTGGAGGAGGCCAACCACAAAATAGAGGCCCTTGAGGCTCAACTTGCCTCTTCCACTTCTGACCTGGAAACGGCCCGGGCTGAAAATGTTATCCTGGAGGCTCAGAAGAATAAAGCCTTTGACGGCTGGATGGATACCCAGGAGTTCAAGGACTTAATGGTGGAGCACGATGCCCTCCTACACCCAGTTAGCTATAAAGAAGGCTGGGATGCTACTGTGGAGGCCATCCAAGATGAATTTCCAGAAGTCCTCGAGCAGTCCTCCTTTCCTTGCCCTGTGCGAGTTCCAGAGCTTGGGGGTGTTACTGAAGGGAAGTATATCAAGGTTGAAGAAAGCATGAGGAAGACTGTAGTAAGTAATGAGCCCACTGGAGGCAAGAAGCGGAAAATTGATTTGGAGTATATTGCTAAGGACAAGTATCCTAGAACCGAACAAAATTCTAATTCAACCCCCAATAAGGGAGGACCTGGGCAAAAGTTCACTGAATACGCTAAGCTGAATGCTCCTAGAAGCCAGATTTTGATGGAGATCGAGAAAGATAGAGATATTCGTTGGCCTAAGCCCTTGAAGGCTGATCCCGCCAAGCTGGACAAGAGCAAGTATTGCAGATTTCACAAAGATGTTGGCCATGACACCGATGAGTGTAGGCAATTGAAAGATGAAATTAAGTTTCTAATTCGAAAAGGAAGATTGAACAAGTATACTGGAGAAGGAGGGGATAGAAACAACAACATAAGAAGGAACTTCGATGACCGAAGGAAAGATCAAGAAGATCAGGGGCGAAATCCCCAACCTAGGGGACCGGTGATAAATTCAATTTTCAGAGGACCACGTCCATAAGGGCCTGTGATCAACACAATTTTTGGAGGACCAACTGCTGCAGGGTTATCCAAGAACTCCAGGAAAGCGTATGCTCGAGAAGTTATGCATATAGTTGGGGAAGCCCCGAAGAGGGCTAGGACAGGAGTAACAATGTCTTTTGATGATTCTGATCTGGAGGGTGTGAAATTTCCCCATGACGACCCGTTGGTCATAACCCCGATAATAGGGAACAGCCCGATAAGAAGGGTCCTTGTGGATAATGGAGCTTCAGTGGATATTTTGCTCCATGATACTTTTTTTAAGGATGGGATATATTGACTCCCAGTTGACCCCAACCGACATGCCGATATATGGATACCCAGGAGTTCAAGGACTTAATGGTGGAGCACGATGCCCTCCTATACCCAGTTAGCTATAAAGAAGGTTGGGATGCTGCTGTGGAGGCCATCCAAGATGAATTTCCAGAAGTCCTCGAGCAGTCCTCCTTTTCTTGCCCTGTGCGAGTTCCAGAGCTTGGGGGTGTTACTGACAAGCTCACTGATCTGATCAAGGACGGCCCGTCAGGGAGCCAAGGCCACAAGAGGAAAGAACTCGATTCCAGCTCTGGGGAGGAGGAGACTTCTTCCGAAGAAGATTCTGAGCCTGCTGTGAAGAAGGTCAGGGTGGAAGAGCCTTCAAGGGCTGCGCCTCAGAATCCAGTGTCTCCCGCATCATCCAAAGCATCCGAAGGCAGTTCTAATGGAACCTCTACGGGGACTTCTGAGGGGACGACTGAGACGTCCGAGGAGACTTCGGATAGTGGTTCCGAAGAATCCCAGCCTTCCGAGGCCTAAGTTTTTTTTATGTATATCTTCTTTTTAGACAATATGTGAACTTTGTTTATGTCAGAACTTGTTACCCTTCGGGGTTATTTCATATGCTGCTTTTCTTACTCACCTCTTTCTCCTTTATCTTTCCAATACTTGATACGCATTTAAACTTGAAATAATTGGCCAATGGTCAAAGCATGATTTTTTGTTAAATCCACACAAGGTATTATCACAACTTAAACATCCATAGGTTGAAATAATTTCAAACTTTTTAATATGAAGTCTGGCTTTTCAAAACCTTACATAGTATGGGTTCGACCCTTAACAATAACAACTTGATAATGTAAATTCTACTGGAATATAAAATCCTACGCAAGCAAAGCTTCAAAGTGCTTTTAAACCTACTTGTCATATTGACAAGTGAGAATCATACTTCAACTATCTTACACATAGTAAACCTTCAGGTTTTGTGCATGCCAGGTTCTCGGGACTTCAAAACCATCCATAGTCTCCAGCTTGTAGGTTCCTCTACCCTAAACGCTCTTGACTTTGTACGGCCCTTCCCAATTCAGGGCAAGCTTTCCTTTCTGTCCTACACCAGAAGCTTCTATCTTTCTCAAGACTAGGTCACCTTATTTGAAAAACCTTTCCTTAACCCTTAGGTTGTAGTAGAATGAAGCCTTTTTCTGATATTCTACTATCTTTGCATGTGCCTCATCTCGCACTTCATCGATTAGATCCAGGGCTAACCTCTGCCCTTCTTCATTTTCCTCTGCATTGAAAGCCTGAATCCTTGGAGAGGAATGTGATATCTCCACGAGAACTACTGCTTCTGCCCCATATGCCAACATGAAGGGAGTTGCTCCTGTCGTGACTCTACAGGTAGTCCTATAGGCCCATAATATGGGAAGTATCTCATCCACTCAATTATTTCTTGACTTCTCGATCCTCTTTTTTAGTCCATCTAGGATTATTCGATTTGCTACTTATGCTTGCCCATTGGCTTGTGGGTGAGCCATAGAGGTGAACCGTAACTCAATTTCATTTTCTTCACAATACTTCTTGAATTCCTCATTGTTGAATTGTGTTCCATTATCGGTGACGAGGATACGGGGAATTCCATATCGGCACATAATGTTTTCCCACAGGAATTGTGCAACCTGCTTAGTTGTGATCTTGGCCAAGGGTTTGGCTTCAATCCACTTGGTGAAATAATCAATGGCTACAATCAGAAACTTCCTTTGTGTCATGGCCATGGAGAAAGGCCCCAAAATATCAATTCCCCACATAGCAAAGGGAATGGGCGAGTTGATAGAGGTCAGCATCTCGGGAGGTTGTCTAATAATAGGTGCATGCTTCTGACAGCGGTCACACTTCTTCACATATTCTTTGGTATCAGCCATCATTTCTGGCCAGTAAAAGCCTAAACGAGTTATCTTATGAGCCAAAGCCCTGCCCCCCAAGTATTGTCCACAAATACCTTCATGCACTTCTTCAAGAGCCAAGCGTGCCTCATCAGGCCTGAGACACCTTAAATAAGGAACCACGAAAGATCTTTTGTACAGAATCCCATCTATTAAAGAGTACCTTAGTGCCCGAACAGTTAACTTTCGTGCTTCAGTTGCATCGCTTGGCAACCAACCGGTTTGAATGTGAGCCTTAATGGGATCAATCCATGACATCCCCGGGCCTATAGGAGCCACAAGCTTAACATCTATGCTTCGTGTCTTTAAAACACGGAAGTACACACTTCCTGAAATTTCTTCTATCTCGGATGAAGCAAACTTTGATAACGCATCTGCCTTAGCATTTTCTTCCCTTGGAATGTGCTCAACATGGCACTCATTAAATTGGGTCATCACAGCCCTTACTAGGCGAACATACTTAGCCATCGTATCATCTCTTGCCTCAAATTCTCCCTTTACCTGGGATATGATCAGCTTCGAGTCTCCACGGACCTTTAAGTTTTTGACTCTAAGTGTTCTAACTAGGCCAAGGCCAGCTATCAGGGCTTTATATTATGCCTCATTGTTTGTGGTTGGGAAGTCTAACTTCATAGCATACTCAATTAAGAACCCATCAAGGCTTTGCAGAACCAATCCTGCTCCACTGGAATTTGTTTTTGATGCTCCATCAAAATAGAGAACCCGATATTCTTTCTCCTTATCATCCTTCTCTTTGCCCCCATTATCGACTCCCTTGTCTTGTGGTATGGTATCTTCCTGCCCCCCGACTTCTTGGTTGGGTATGGTACACTCCACCACGAAGTCAGCTAGCGCCTGGGCTTTTATTGCCGTTCGCGGCTTATACATGAGATCAAACTCTCCCAGCTCTATTGCCCACTTAATCAATCTCCCACTTACCTTGGGACTGTGAATGATATTTCTCAGTGGCTGATTTGTTAGCACCTCAATCTGATGAGCCTGAAAGTAAAGACGCAGCTTTCTCGAAGCCATTACCAAGGCTAGAGCAAATTTCTCAATAGTTGAATAATTCAATTCAGCACCATGCAGAATTTTGCTGACATAGTATACGGGTTTCTGGACTTTCAGTTCCTCCTTAATTAACAACGCGCTCAAGGCACTCTCTGAAACAGCCAAGTACAAGAATAAAACTTCACTCAAAACTGGCTTGGCCAACAACGGGGCCTGCGCCATATATTGCTTCAGCTCTTCGAAAGCCTTCTGGTTTTCTTCGCTCCATACAAAGTCCTTAATATTTTTTAGTGACTTAAAGAATGATAGGCACTTGTCTCCTGACTTGGAGATGAATCGTCCCAGCGCAGCAACCCTTCCTGTGAGCTTCTGAACGTCCTTGACAGTTTTTGGTGGTTCCATGTCCAGGATTACCTTTATTTTATCGGGGTTAGCCTCAATTCCTCTCTTTGAGACCATCAATCCCAAGAATTTTCCAGATCTTACTCCGAAAGCACATTTTGTAGGATTTAACATCATCTTGTGGTATCTCAAGACCTCAAAAGCTTCCCTCAAATGGGTTATGTGATCAGTCTTTGTTAGACTCTTGACTAACATGTCATCAACATAGACTTCCATAGTCTTACCAATAAGGTCCTTAAAAATTTTATTTACCAACCTTTGATAGGTGGCTCCTGCATTCTTAAGACCAAATGCCATAACAAGATAACAATAAACACCAAAGTCAGTGATGAACGATACCTTTGGAATGTCATCCTTGTGCATCTTAATCTGATTGTATCCGCTAAATCCATCCATGAAACTCAGCATCTCATACCCAGCAGTGGCATCAATCAAAGTATCAATCCTTGGCAACGGGAAACATTCTTTTGGGCATGCATCATTCAAGTCAGTGAAGTCTATACACATCCTCCATTTTCCATTAACCTTCTTCACCATTACAGGGTTTGCTAACCATTCCGGAAATTGAATCTCCTCAATGAAACCAGCCTCTAAGAGCTTTTCTACTTCCTGTTTTATAGCCTCTTGTCTTTCGGGGGCAAAATTTATTTTCTTTTATTTCACTGTCTTCCTGCTTGGATCCACATTTAACTTGTGAGTAATCAGCTCCGGGTCTATGCCTGGCATATCAGCTGCTGACCATGAAAACACATCACTATTTTCTTGCAAAAATTTCACCAACTTCCCTCTAAGGGGCTCTTCTAATGTGGCTCCAATGAAAATCATCCTTTCAGGATTCTCGGGGTCTAAAGGAATCGAAACCAAGTCTTTTGTTGGCTTTCCTCTCTTCTCATCATTTTCTCGGACATCCATATCTTCAATAGGTAGAACATGCCCCCCGACTCCATCTGCCCTCAAAGAGGCCACATAACAGCTTCTTGCCATTTTTTGATCTAGTCTTTCTTCTCCAATCCCATCTCGAGTCGAAAATTTCATAACTGAATGATAAGAAGAAGGGACTGCCTTAAAGGCATGTATCCCTGTTCTTCCCATGATAGCGTTGTAGGTCGAACTAGCCTTCACCGCCACGAAGTCCAACATCTGAGTTGCTTGCCTAGGTTCCTGTCCTATGGTTGTTGGCAACTTGATTATTCCTTCTACGGGGCATTCCACTCCTGCGAATCCATATATCGGCATGTCGGTTGGGGTCAACTGGGAGTCATTATATCCCATCCTTAAAAAAGTATCATGGAGCAAAATATCCACTGAAGCTCCATTATCCACAAGGACCCTTCTTACCGGGTTGTTCCCTATTATCGGGGTTATGACCAACGGGTCGTCATGGGGAAATTTCACACCCTCCAGATCAGAATCATCAAAAGACATTGTTACTCCTGTCCTAGCCCTCTTCGGGGCTTCCCCAACTATATGCATAACTTCTCGAGCATACGCTTTCCTGGAGTTCTTGGATAACCCTGCAGCAGTTGGTCCTCCAAAAATTGTGTTGATCACATGCCCTTGTGGACGTGGTCCTCTGAAAATTGAATTTATCACTGGTCCCCTAGGTTGGGGATTTCGCCCCTGATTTTCTTGATCTCTCCTTCGGTCATCGAAGTTCCTTCTTACATTGTTGTTTCTATCCCCTCCTTCTCCAGTATACTTGTTCAATCTTCCTTTTCGAATTAGAAACTCAATTTCGTCTTTCAATTTCCTACACTCATCGGTGTCATGGCCAACATCTTTGTGAAATCTGTAATACTTGCTCTTGTCCAGCTTGGCGGGATCAGCCTTCAAGGGCTTAGGCCAACGAATATCTCTATCTTTCTCGATCTCCATCAAAATCTGGCTTCTAGGAGCATTCATCTTAGCGTATTCAGTGAACTTTTGCCCAGGTCCTCCCTTCTTGGGGGTTGAATCAGAATTTTGTTCGGTTCTAGGATACTTGTCCTTAGCAATATACTCCAAATCAGTTTTCCGCTTCTTGCCTTCAGTGGGCTCATTACTTACTACAGTCTTCCTCATGCTTTCTTCAACCTTGATATACTTCCCTGCCCTCTCCTGGAACTGCAACATGCTTTTAGGGGGACGTTTGGCCAAGGACATCTTGAAAAACTCATCCCTAGTTCCTTGTTACAGTGTTATCATGGCTACCTTATCATCAAGATCTGGGACTTTTAAAGCCTCCTTTGTGAAATGATTCAGGTAATCTCTCAATGATTCCTTTGCTCCCTGCACAATACTCATAAGAGATGCTGAACTTTTCTCATGGACTCTCCCACTGATGAACTGCTTAATAAAAGCCTGACTTAACTCTCTGAACGACCCAATGGAGTTTGGGGGTAAGCAATTATACCACCTCTGAGCCATACCCGACAGGGTTTGGGGAAAGGCCCGACACTTAATAGCGTCATTCACGGGTTGTAGCAGCAGTGCATTAGAGAACGTTCTAACATGATTAGCGGGATCTCCTGTGCCATCATAGGCTTTGATAGTTGGCATCTTGAACTTCCTTGAGATGTGGGCATTCATTATCTCTTCAGTAAAGGGCGGAGTAGGATCATCAGGATCTCCAAGGGGAAGAAGATTGCTTGGATCAGTCCTTGGGACAACAGCCCTTCTCTGTACCGGACCATCCAGATCTATGACAGGAGGAGGATTTCTCCCCCTAGGGGGCATCTGGGGTCTGGTGGTCTGGTGCGCCTCCAAGTCGCGCCTCAGCCTTTGAATCTCAGCCTCATGAGCCCTGATTCTTTCCTGCACTTCTTGGGGATTCGCCCCTTGGGTGCTTTGAGGGCGTTGTCTTCCATCGGTCATCGGCTCTTTGCCAGGACGCCTCCTTCTTGGGGCCACTTCATCATCTGAAGATTCGGAGTCTCTCTCAGTATAAGGACCAAAAAATTCCCGATCTTCGGGGATAGGAGCCAAACCTCGTATATAGGGAGGCGATTGCCCTCGTACTTCACTTCGCCCAGCATGTCCACTTCCTCCAGCCTCAGGGTAAAGGGGCATCCCATAAGGGGGTTAGTAGTAACAACAGTTGAATATTCATACCCAACAGGTCGAGAATTTACAGGTACATGTACTTATTGAACTTGAGGATTCATACCTTGAATAGTCGGGGGAGTCGTCCCTTCCGGCTGAGGTTGAGTTGCCCCTATCTGGGCTTCCCCTTGAGTAGATGCATAAGTTGAGTGGGGAGGAATCTCCACGGTTGACGAAATTACCTGGGTTGTCCCCGATGGTGTTCCTTCCTCCAGAGCTCTAATTGTTCTCTGTGTTCTCGCCATGGTTGTTGTTGTGTTTCCCACAGACGGCGCCAAATGTTATGGATAAAAAACTAAGGTTATTATTTGCTGTATTTATTACTAAGATTCGGGAGCTCAGGGCCTTTAATGGTCGCTCTCGTACTTCGTAGCTTAACTCTGCCTTTACGAGATGCCTGCGTATCTCTGTGAATTAGAGAATCAAGCCAAAAAACGTAGTTCTGATTTGTGGGGTGAGGCCCCTTATATAGATGTTGGGAGTCCTTGAATTGGACTTGATATGGGAGACTTGGTGGTCAAGTCTCTGAATTAGGATAGACTTAGGAGTCCTAGGAAGTAGGAAGCTGATTCATTATCCCATGAGGTTCCTTGGAGGCCAATCTACAAGAATTTATATTCCCACTAGGACTTATCTTAATAGCTGTTTTCCTCCCTTATTTATTAATTACGAAATTAATAAATAATCAGGGCTTTTGGGCCTTCTTTGTTCCATCAGGCCTGATCTGGCCCATCAGGCCTGATCAATGTGTTGACCTTTTTGGTCTGAATGTCATACATCTTCTTATTGGGCCTTGCCGCCCAAACTGTAATATTTTATTATGTAATCAGGATTTATTTATCCCTATCATCTATATATTATGATTTATTATGTGGATTTTTACTAAAAAAATATTATTTACAATTTATTTTTTATTAAATGAAAAAAATTAAAGAAATTCTCCGAATTATCGCGGGGATCCCCGTTCCCCGTTTGGCGGGGATCTGGGAATAAAATAATCCCTTGTTCAGGAATCAGAGCGGGTTGAGGGATCAATTTTAGGTTCGGGATGAAAGCGGGAATGCCACTCCCCAATCCCGAAGTGGTCATCACCGCCTCCAAAATGACCCGATGACCGTCCCTACTCTAAGATGTTCTATTTGTCGTACATGTTAGGCATTGTTCGTTCTTCTCCCAACTCTACCCTTGATGGGGATGTTGATCAACATTGTTAAATCTCTCGATAAACTTGTCCTTCAACAGTGTGTCTATGAAGTGTTGTTATTCGGCCTTGAGTGTCTATGAATTCACTTGGGTCCCGTTTGGTATTTTTGTTGCAGCTACAGCAGTTTTTACTGAAAAACTGACACAAGGGTGTTTGGTGAATTCTAAAAGCTGTTGTCTAAAAAAGCGCTTTTGGTCTAAAAGTTGTTGTTAGCAAAATTATGTTCTTCCATGCTTTTGAAAGAAGTTGTTTTCATCTTTTGCGAGAACCTTCTCAAACATTATTTTTATATATTATATCTCAAAATATGCATAAATTAAAAAAATTATCAAACAGTCATCTAATTTTCCTTTTTCCAGCCGTATTTTTTCTCATACCACAACACTCACAAACGGAATCTTAGTTGTTAAGATATAAAAATTTATTTAATCTTAGTTGTTATCTTCTCAATTTTTTTATCAATATTTTTTTAAGTAATGTCATATTTAGTACCCCAAATTATTGTTATTTGTTGTTATTTTTTTAAATTATTAAATTATACATAATATGTTTTAAAAATCTCTATAATTGTATAATTATTATTTGTTGAATTTTTCTTGATTGATCCTCAGTAGTACTCAGTTGTACCTGACATAAGAACTATTTTTAACTAAAATTAAGCACTAAATAATTAAATTATTCTTTTTACAACTCAATCACAACAACTATAATACATTAAAAAGATTATTAGTCACTATCTATTTTCACCTAACTCAACTCTAGTTAAATTTAGAATACTTTTTTTTGGAGTTTCATTTAGAAATTTATTTACTATTTATTGTGTCTTGCCCTTAAGTATGATTCTATCTTACTTTTATTGTTATTTACTTTTTTATTTACTTTATATTATTTTCATTTATATATTATCTATGTTAAGAATTTATGATAATTTAAAATAAGAAATTGAAAGTAAGAAGAATAATTATTGTATGAATTTAAGGGAAAAAGGTGAGAGTAAAAATAAAATAAAATAAATTGGAGTGGAGTATGAAAAGATAGTGAACAATATATTTAATGTAGGCGCTACAATGCTATCTAGGCGTCTGGTGACAATTCTGCATCATTTTGCACATATTTTTTGTAATTAATTTGTAGGCCTAACATTACTTTATAATTAATACCTAACAGAAAAATGCAAACAGATTCTTGCATTTCTTCGTACAAAAAACCCATTTATGGAGTTTGCTATTTAGTCCCTCACCTAAGGTTTGGTAATGAAGTCAAACATTATTTCCAGCTACATTAGACTGTCTGTTGAAAGTGGTGTGTACTTTAGTGTTACTTTTGGCAACTGCTGGCCACCAGTTCTTATTTGTATACAGTGATTACTGAATTTGCATTATAGAGAAATTGAAAGTAGGCCCTCTGTTTTTGTACATTCAACGAACGACTTTCAAACTTGTAGGGTGTGAAGTTGTCACCATGTATGAGAACAAATAAGTCAATTTTGTCGGTTGAGTTCCTCTTTCCTTAATCAACTCCTACACAACATTTGAGCCCAGTCGTGCAACCACAATGGTATGGAAACTCATCTTACATTGTCTAAAGTTGAATGAACAATGAAGACTAGAAAAACTCATAACAGAGCCGGGAGGGGTAACCAACACTATATTAGATACAGCTCACAATGTTTAATATCGCAAATTGTAATTGAAATCTTGTAATCTCATTTTACACATAACACATCAAGGTTGTAAGAAGGTTTCGAATTAAATGTTCATGGAACTAAAGAAACAAATCAGACTAAAGTTCATAAGGGCACTTGCGAACACAAAGTTAACAGAATTCGTTCCAAAAAAAATTCAAAATCGTTACACAATCTTAGTTTAGCTGCTTCTTTTTCTTGGAACTATTGGATGCCTTTCTGCTTTCGACTTTTGCCCTAGCTGCTTCAAATTCCTCTTCGCTTGGTTCTGCCATAGGGGCACCACCATATTTGCTAACCAAAGATGAGAACATAGAATCTAACCGGCCTTTCCTCTCACTCTGTCGCTGAGTGATGATAGCGTACAGATCATTCGACGCTTTCTTCGATCTATAATCCAGTAAATACTTGGTCAGTCTGTGATATAATGTTAATTTAAGAAAATTTCAAGTACAAAAGAGATTTGACTTACTTTCCCTTGCGTTTTGGAGGTGTTGTAGGTGGTTTTGTCGCAGACACTTGAGTTGCCCATTTCTGATATGCTTTAGTTGCCTTTATCTCCCCTGAGAAACATAAAGTAACAACGCATATTAGTATGATTGCACACATACTAGTCATTAAAATCCACCAGCAAAGACCCAAAAGAGCAAAAATATGTCATCTCACCTACAGCTATGGTTTCATCCAGAATATCCTTGAATCTATGTGAATCCAGTTTAGGATCTGAACATATCATAGAGCAGAAGAGCCTGAAAGCAGAGGATCACATTAGGACAAAATAACTTAAATTTACAGATACCATTTGACTAAAAAGTTTGGTTATACCTTTGCATTTTACCCTTGTATTTCTTGTAGAGGTCGATTAAATCCTTCCTCTCGGAGTCTGACCCTCTATATTCTGCTTCAAACTCATCAATATCCTCTTCTGTTACCTGCAATTATAATGCATATATGTGTAATTTGTCATTGCTTATTCTAGGAATTCTCAAAAAACAAAATTACCAAGAAAAAATATATGCAACATTTAAATCATCAACATAGACCTTTTTATACATAGTTCGGAAAAACTCTTTCAAATCTTGAACAGCATCTCCTGCAAGTTCCTGCAAATAAAACAAAAAAAAAAAGATTCAATGTTGCACCAGCTACATGAGCGAGCTTGGAGCTTTATGGGACACAAACTTCAGTTATATCTTGTAACAAGGATATTTAGATCAACTTGCTCGGTAACAAATGGAAAACTGACTCTAATGAAAATGCAAATCCTCTGAGGTAAGCTTTGGTAAGATATATAAAACCTAATTACTTGGTGTACATCTGTATAAGCTGATGAGTATTCAAATTTAAAAATAACCAAAATTGTCCACAAAATGCGGTCACAGTAGATCTATATAACAAACTCACAGCATCATCAATGCAGCCAGTCTGATCATAGAGTGACCGCTTTTCTTCATCACCAAGAATTGATATCACCTTCTGCAAATGCTGAAATTTTTCCTTGGCCTTCTGCAGATCAATGTTGATGAATAGTTACATAAAAGTATAAAGACAAAGTATAGTTGTAAACAAAAGGAAATTTGAATTGCGATTCCATAACCAAAAAAGTTTTACCTCATCACCAGGGTTTTTATCAGGATGCAGTCGCAATGCCAACTTATGATATGCTCTTTTTATCTCCTGCTGAGTTGCTGTCCTTTCTACTCCAAGAACCTGCAAGGTAAAGAACTTATTCAGAAGTAGTTTCCACTTTGTGTTGGAGCATGAATATTTCGAAGCCAAAGTATGGTAAGTTATTTGTAGTCTCAGTAAGTATAAGATAAATCTAGCAGCACAAATCAAAAACATTTAATAAGAAAAATATGGTTAATTAATATTGTAACAATTTTATTATATAAATAACCAAGACTTGTTAATGAGAAAAATTAAAAGAGATGATTGTACAATTATACCCAGGCCAAACTACAAATTTAAAATTGTAGACTAATCAAGCTACAAGCTTGTACACACAACAATTCTCACATTTTACTGATCTGTTTAGTTGGAAGGAACTAGAAATAAAATGAAATTCGGACTAGTATAGATGTTAACATTTATAATTTATTGGAAATGAAATAAAATTTATAAATTTTAGAGGTAAACATTTTATTGACTAGAACCCAATCTTGCAATAAGAGAAATAAATATAATCTTTGTTCCTACTCATTTTCTTTCTTCAAGAAACCTAATCAATATAATCCGGTTGATTTTACCAACCCACACTGTAAGTTGTATAGGTCTAATCTTCCACCTTAAATTTTGTTAACAAATTTTTATTCTGTTTCTTTGAAACAAACGGAGCATAAATGAAAATTCAATAGGGCCCTATCCTCCAAACCGACTATTCGCATCAAATCTAATCTTCCACCTTTAATATTGTTAACAAATTTTCATTCCGTTCCTACCCATGCCGCTACTCAATCAGCCTAGTATCCTAAGATTAGGAGATTATGAATACAATTAGACACGAGAACTTGGGAAATTGAGCATAAGCTAAAATGATGCGCTTAACAAAGACTAACTACAGCTACGAAACAGCACAATTACAAAAGATCACACACCTCGTACAAGCTCTTATCGTTTATCGAAGACGACGATTGGTGAGGATCTTCGTGCTGCTGCTGTTGTTCTTCCTCATCTTCAGTGATGTCTTCTGAAACCCTATACTTCTTTCTCTTCCCCATCTCCTTCAATCTCTCTGCCAATTGATAATTATATGAAACAGCAAAGTGTGTGCGCTGTGCCCCTTCCTTAAATAAAGTTAAATTCAGGATTATTTGATTTCCCGGGTTAATATTCGTTCATTTCAACAATTCCCGCCGGGTCATTATTTCTGGTCCTTGTAATTTACACCTAATGCAATTTTATTTGGGTCGCTTCCCGGAACAATTTCTGACTGCAAGGCCCAAACTAAAAGTAGGTGTCAGTGGCCCAACTAAATCTCTTGGAAACCAAAAACAACATAAAATGAGAATGAGCAAAGAGGTGTACGCGAGATTAAATTAACATACTATTGTTCTCACCGGCAATTTACCAATTTCTGGGGTTATTATTATGGATCGTTTATATGAGTACACAACCCTAAAGAGGGAAGGCGAGGGAAGGTGCATGCATTTTCGTATTAATTAATATAGTTATTTTTTGCATGTAGTAAGCAATAGACAAAATCAAATTCATTATTTTAAATGAAATCATCTCTATAACCTCATACTAATTATACATCATAATCTCAGAAAACATTATTTTATAATGCTATCATACACAATCAGATTTAAATCAGAATATTTTACCTCTTACAATAGCTTTCTGGTCACCGGAAGTCTCAACTCACCCTTGCCCTATTATCCATAACGCTCTCCAAGCTCCTTTGGATATTCTTTGGCTGGATGCAGGAGTCCTCACACGGTCTCTTCCATATCGCTATTCTTCAAGATATTATTTTTCTGAACCAATTCTGATTGTATATAATACTTATAAAATAATCTGTTTCTATTATTATGATATATTCCTAGTAGAGTTTATAGAGAGTGAAGAAGTTTAGCCAGACATATTCAGAGAGAGAGAGAGAGAATTGAACTTCAGAAATTTTCAGATATCCTTTCCATTTCATGTATGGACTTATTTATAGTAGTCTTTCTATATGGTTACAGATTACCGGGATAACCGGTTTCTTTTACATAATTACTAATAATTCAGGAATCTTTTCTTTTCTTTGTCTGCCATTTCTTCTTTTGTCGTCTCTTCATATTTTCTTCATCTTTATCTTTTGTGTCTGCCATGATATCTTGCAGGATCTGTCATCTTTTTTCAGGGAATCTGCTTTTTCTTTTCTTCTTTCTTCATCTTTGTCTGCCATGATATTTTTGGAATCTCCTGGTAATATAACTTTTTGGTTTTCACCATTCAATTTGCAGTGTTCTGGTGTATTACACCATTTTTGTATTATGCAAAGGGATCAGAATTCATCCCTTTGTTATCATCTTTTAGACTGATAATAGGTCTCTTTCGAGGACCTGTTATTCTTTGATAATATTCAGTAGTATGTTTTGCATGATTATATTTCAGGTTTTCTATTTTATCAAACATTATCTCTAATGCCATAGTTCCTGAATTTTGTATAATATTATCATAATATAAGGTTATTATACTTTCGGTGAAACCTCCACCATGGCTTTCAGAAATAATTATAGCTTTCCGAGCTCGTAGTATATCTTGTATTTTGGACCTGAGGGTAGCTAGTCCAATGGCTCGTTTTTCACATAACCATTCCTGGAATTTGTTAATATCACAGGGATTTGGCAATTTCAAGCTTTTGGTTTCTCCCACAATATCTGCCATATTCCTTCCCAATTTAAATAGTTGACATATTATTATGGGTTTTCCAACTAGATCGGTTGATGCATCAAAAACTTGTATTCCATATGAGCCTGCTCCCATTTCCCGTATCATAGCTTCCACGGATTTGACAATTATACTTGGTAGCTTTGATATACAATACATGGTTTCATTTGTTAAGATCTTGTCAACAAAACCATGTATAAACAGGTTATAGACTATGTCAGGTTTTGCATTTTCGCAACAAATATATCTGGGATATTTTGTAGATTTTGTCAGTCTGCAAACATCAGGGTTAGATTTATAATCATAATATTTCATCATTTGCTCATATGTTTTCACTATCTCAGGTGAGTGTTTCAGCCTATCACTCATTGATAAATTTGACAGAGTAGTTGATATGTTGGTTGAAGGTGATGGCATGGTTACAAGCTTTGATGAAAATGTTATAGGTTTTATTGTAGGGATTGCAACTGAAGCTTGTAGAGTTGTTTTGTCTTTTATAGCTTCCATAATTTATTTCAGAAAATGTTGGTTCTCCTGAACCAGGGTTTCTATCTCTTTTTGGAGTTTGGTGATTTTCTCATTATTGGTTGAGATATGAGAAGTGACATCAGTGATATATTTCTCAAAATTTTTCATATCCTGCTAAGAGCAACAAACAATTAAATTTTCCCTTTACAAAAACAAAATGCATGACATTCAATGGCATTTAATTTTCTAATAATTGATATTAATAATTCATCAATATTCCTTCTATTAGGAGTGAAATAATAACCAATGTGTTTTTCTATTTCTAAAAATCCTTTGTATGCTTCTTCTAGTTTTTCTGTATTATTTTCATCTAATCCTTCAAGAGCAAAATTTTTTATAAATTCTACAGCTTCTGAAGTAGTAGTCCATATTATTAAAGATCCCGATATGATTTTCCATGGTTGAGCTTGTCTTCTTGTATATTCTATTTTCATTGTTTATTTTCTCTGCTAAGATAGTCAGCTAACACATTTTTTGTTCCTGATATATTTTTTATTACAAAATCATAACAACAGAAAAAAGATTGCCATTTTCTTCTTTTATTTAATTCTGGTAATAATTCTATTTTATTAGTAATAAAGGCTTTTACTTGAGTATTATCTGTTCTTACTACAAATTTAACAGGTAATAAATGATAATGAAACTTTTAAATCCCATATTTTACAGCTAATAGTTCTTTTTCATTTATGTGGTAGTTTGATTCATTAGGTTTCCAAGTTCCTCCTGCATATCCACATATATGTGTATTTTCTTTATCTATGTCATCCTTCTCATATGCTATTAGGACTGCTCCCCATCCTATATCACTAGCATCAGTATATAATTCTAAATGATCTGTTTCTATGGGTATTCTATGTTTTGGTAAATCTTTCACCTTTTCCTTAAGAATTTTTATACAGTTTTCATGTTCTTTTGTCCATCCAAAAGGTTTATTTTTTGTTAGTTCCTGTAATGGTTTTCTTAATTTAGGTAAGTCTTTAATATGATCTGAGGCATAATTTATTATTCCTAAAAATTGTTGTACCTCTTTTTTATTTTCTAATTTGTCCTTAAAATTTACAATCTTTGTTACTATATGGTCTTGTAATTGTATACCTTCTTTATCTATTTTGTATCCTAAATATTCTATCTTATTCTTAAATATTTCAGATTTCTTTTCAGACAGTAATATTCCATGCTGGTCTATTGTTTTTATAAATTGCTCTAAATGTTTTATATGTTCTTCTAGAGTTTCACTATATATTAATATATCGTCTACATATACTATACAGAAATCTTTTAATTTCCTAAAGATTTGGTCCATTCTTCGTTGAAATATTTGTGGCGCATTTTTTAATCCAAAGGGTAATACTATCCATTCATAATGTCCTTGCGGAGCACTAAAGGTCTTGATTCTTTGGTTAATTTTATTTGCCAAAATCCACTTTTACAATCAAATTTACTAAACCATTTCTTATTTCCTAGTCTATTTATAAGATTTCTTTTGTATGGTAAGAAATATCCATCAAATATAGTTTTCTTATTTAATTCTCTATAGTCTATTACCATACGGGCTTTTCCCCTTTTCTGTTCATTATGTTTTCTTACAAGGAAAGCCGGGCTACTATGTGGACTTTTACTTTCTTGTATTAATTTTAGTTTTAATAATTCATTGATTTGATTATCAAATTCTTTTTGGTCTGAAGGGCTATACCTTATAGGTTTAGATCTTATTATATCATTAGGGTTTAATAATTTTATTTCAGCATATATCTTTTCCTTATCCCATAACCTCATAGGATTTTCTCCGAAGTTGGATTTTAATAAATTATTATATTTTTTAGTTAATTCTTGTAGATTATTATTTCTTTCTATTTTTAGATTGTTTATTCTTATAGTATTTATAGTACTTATTGGCATAATTCTTTTTAATACTATCCACTTATTACACGGAGTTTGTAATGATAGGGTATTTGAAGTTACTATATGTGTTTTAAAATAATCTAAAAAGTTATTTCCTAATAATATAGATTGCTTCATCTTATTCTGATATACAATAGGTAAACTGAATAATGTTTTATTTAGCTTTATTCTCATGTTTTTTGCTATTACATCTAATTCCTTCTTTTGTTCATTAAATCCTGATACCCTAGTTCTATGTGCATTAGATTTTTCCCATCTATATGAAGCTAAAACTTCCTTTTTTACTAGACATAGATCTGCTCCACTATCTATAAATATTTTTTGTTTTAGGAATTTATATTTTTTATATTCTACATCTGCTTCTATGTATATTGCTACCATTCCTCCCAATTGCTTTCACTAGATGATTCATAATTTATAAAGTTTATTTCATTATCAGTTTCACTAATATAAAACTCTTCATATTCATACCATCTATTGTCATCTTCTTTAATTTGTTCTATATCCATTATGAATTGTGATGTATTTATATATTTTACTTTCTTTTCTTTCAGTTTAGGACATTTATTAGCATAATGTCCTTTTTCATTACAATTCCAACACTTACATTCACTTATATCTTTCTTTTTAAAAGGTTTTCTTCTAAACTTTCTCTTATTTTTATATCTTCTCCTATTTTCTGGTGTATTTCTAAATTTCCTAAATCTTTTTCTCTTATATCTGTTGTATTTATAAGGATAATTATTTCTATTTTGTTTGCTTCTGTACTTATCATATGATTTTTTCTTATTATACCTCTTCTTATAGTTCCTATAGGGTTTTTTATCTTCACATCCAAATACTAATCTTCTTTCAGTGAATCCACATATTTCTCTTAATCCTAGTTTTTTATCCTTTTTAACTTTCTGTTGTACCCTATATTCTTCACATTTTCTCATTAGATATCCTCTTAGTACTCTTATTCTTTCACCCAGAGTGTTCTCACGAGGTTCTAACTTATTATATTCCTTAGTTATCTCAGTATTATAAGGTTCTGGTAAATGATCATAATATAATTGTTGATATATATGTCCTTCTTCGGGTAAGAATCTAGCTTCATAAAAGAATTTAGTAAAACTTATAGTATATTCTGGTAACTTGTTAATTTTACAGCATTTCATGTTATTTAGATTCATTATTATTTCTATTTTTCTTTCTATTAAAACTTGGTCTCTAGCTACTATCCAAGGTTCTCCTAAGAATTCTCTTTTTAATATCATATCAAATATTTGTAACATTGATTTCCAATCCGTTGCATACCTTAGTACTTCAGTTTTTAACTGATATTCTATGGATTCTATCCAATATGCTACCTTTCCAATTAATGTTTTTGAGATCAAGTTATAAGTATATTCTAACTCATCTGTATGAGTAGAATTCATTAATGCTATATACATTCCTAAATTCCAATCAGTAATTCTCCTGCTAATTTCTTGTTCTTCATATACATTATCTAAGTCTAAAAAGTATCCATTCAAGTTTACGCCTTGTGACATTGATCCTATAAATTCTTTAAATTCATTATGTTGTCCTATTGGTATGTATTTTGGTATCGTGTTCCTATATCTTGTTATAACTTCCATATTATGGTCGGTTACTTCTTCTTCTGGGTAGTTATCCATTTCCTCATTTTTTATTCCTTCAGTTTCTATATCAGTATAATTATCTTTATCTTCTTGGTCACTATTCGATTCTTGTTTTATTACTGCATTTACATTTTTCATTCTTTCTAAAGCTTCTATTATATTTTTATTTTCTATTTCCATTTCAGAATTTTCCTCATAACTACTGTTATATTCTTCTATTATATTCACCGTTTTTCCTAAATTATCTTGTTCCAATTCACTAGTACTTGTATTATTATTTGTAGATACAGTACTAGAAACTTCACTTGTATCTTCTTTTTTTCCTTTTAACTTATTTAATTGCCTTTTCAATATTTCTATTTCTTTTTTATTTTCTTCTGTTTTTTCATTTAATTCCTTTTTTGTTTGTCTTAAATCTCTTTTTACATCTTTTAGTTCCTTTTTAGTTTCTTTATATTTATTTTTATATTTTTTATATTTTTCTAACCATTCTTCATTAGTATTTAATCGTAATTTTTTATTCTCTGTCCTTATTTCTTCTATTTCTTCCTTTTGTTGTTCTAATTTTGACTTTAAATATTCTATCACAGTTGTATCAATCTTAAACTCAGCTTTGCTTTCACTAGTTGTTTCCTTTTTTAATGGTTCATACTTATATTTTTCTCTTTCTAAAATTTCTTTTCCATGATTCTTTAAAAATGTTATCACGTTATATTCTTTTTGTTCTTTAGTTTCCATTAGAACTTTCCTTTTTTACTAAGTTGTCCCAAATTATCTAATACCTTTCCTATTGGTTCAGATATATTAGGTTTCATTTTACTTATATCTATCATCATTGGCTCATTAACTCTTCTCCATGCATTTATGGCTTTTAGTTCTGGCTTATTTGTAATTTCTTTTTCTGGTATAATTTTTTGTTTTCCTTCTTCTAATTTTATTAACTTGTCTAGTATCATTTTTAAAGTAGGTATTTCAGAATTATTCCATAAGCTTGTTAACTCTTCTCTTATTATTTGTCTCAAATTTTCTTGATTATCTTGTTTTTCTACCAATCTCATTATTGCATTTAGTTTTTCCTTAACTATTATTTCTTCCCATAAATTTTTTATAAATTCTGAGTCTGACATTTTATTATTTGTTGATTCGCCTCTTCCAACCATTTCCAACATCTATCCAATATTTACTAGTATTTTTACTCTGTTCTTAATTTTATAAGAAATTAAGAAATTAGAAGAACAGAAAAGGGGAAAAGCCCGTATGGTAATAGACTATAGAGAATTAAATAAGAAAACTATATTTGATGGATATTTCTTACCATACAAAAGAAATCTTATAAATAGACTAGGAAATAAGAAATGGTTTAGTAAATTTGATTGTAAAAGTGGATTTTGGCAAATAAAATTAACCAAAGAATCAAGACCTTTAACAGCCTTTAGTGCTCCGCAAGGACATTATGAATGGATAGTATTACCCTTTGGATTAAAAAATGCGCCACAAATATTTCAACGAAGAATGGACCAAATCTTTAGGAAATTAAAAGATTTTTGTATAGTATATGTAGACGATATATTAATATATAGTGAAACTCTAGAAGAACATATAAAACATTTAGAGCAATTTATAAAAACAATAGACCAGCATGGAATATTACTGTCTGAAAAGAAATCTGAAATATTTAAGAATAAGATAGAATATTTAGGATACAAAATAGATAAAGAAGGTATACAATTACAAGACCATATAGTAACAAAGATTGTAAATTTTAAGGACAAATTAGAAAATAAAAAAGAGGTACAACAATTTTTAGGAATAATAAATTATGCCTCAGATCATATTAAAGACTTACCTAAATTAAGAAAACCATTACAGGAACTAACAAAAAATAAACCTTTTGGATGGACAAAAGAACATGAAAACTGTATAAAAATTCTTAAGGAAAAGGTGAAAGATTTACCAAAACATAGAATACCCATAGAAACAGATCATTTAGAATTATATACTGATGCTAGTGATATAGGATGGGGAGCAGTCCTAATAGCATATGAGAAGGATGACATAGATAAAGAAAATACACATATATGTGGATATGCAGGAGGAACTTGGAAACCTAATGAATCAAACTACCACATAAATGAAAAAGAACTATTAGCTGTAAAATATGGGATTAAAAAGTTTCATTATCATTTATTACCTGTTAAATTTGTAGTAAGAACAGATAATACTCAAGTAAAAGCCTTTATTACTAATAAAATAGAATTATTACCAGAATTAAATAAAAGAAGAAAATGGCAATCTTTTTTCTGTTGTTATGATTTTGTAATAAAAAATATATCAGGAACAAAAAATGTGTTAGCTGACTATCTTAGCAGAGAAAATAAACAATGAAAATAGAATATACAAGAAGACAAGCTCAACCATGGAAAATCATATCGGGATCTTTAATAATATGGACTACTACTTCAGAAGCTGTAGAATTTATAAAAAATTTTGCTCTTGAAGGATTAGATGAAAATAATACAGAAAAACTAGAAGAAGCATACAAAGGATTTCTAGAAATAGAAAAACACATTGGTTATTATTTCACTCCTAATAGAAGGAATATTGATGAATTATTAATATCAATTATTAGAAAATTAAATGCCATTGAATGTCATGCATTTTGTTTTTGTAAAGGGAAAATTTAATTGTTTGTTGCTCTTAGCAGGATATGGAAAATTTTGAGAAATATATCACTGATGTCACTTCTCATATCTCAACCAATAATGAGAAAATCACCAAACTCCAAAAAGAGATAGAAACCCTGGTTCAGGAGAACCAACATTTTCTGAAATAAATTATGGAAGCTATAAAAGACAAAACAACTCTACAAGCTTCAGTTGCAATCCCTACAATAAAACCTATAACATTTTCATCAAAGCTTGTAACCATGCCATCACCTTCAACCAACATATCAACTACTCTGTCAAATTTATCAATGAGTGATAGGCTGAAACACTCACCTGAGATAGTGAAAACATATGAGCAAATGATGAAATATTATGATTATAAATCTAACCCTGATGTTTGCAGACTGACAAAATCTACAAAATATCCCAGATATATTTGTTGCGAAAATGTAAAACCTGACATAGTCTATAACCTGTTTATACATGGTTTTGTTGACAAGATCTTAACAAATGAAACCATGTATTGTATATCAAAGCTACCAAGTATAATTGTCAAATCCGTGGAAGCTATGATACGGGAAATGGGAGCAGGCTCATATGGAATACAAGTTTTTGATGCATCAACCGATCTAGTTGGAAAACCCATAATAATATGTCAACTATTTAAATTGGGAAGGAATATGGCAGATATTGTGGGAGAAACCAAAAGCTTAAAATTGCCAAATCCCTGTGATATTAACAAATTCCAGGAATGGTTATGTGAAAAACGAGCCATTGGACTAGCTACCCTCAGGTCCAAAATACAAGATATACTACGAGCTCGGAAAGCTATAATTATTTCTGAAAGCCATGGTGGAGGTTTCACCGAAAGTATAATAACCTTATATTATGATAATATTATACAAAATTCAGGAACTATGGCATTAGAGATAATGTTTGATAAAATAGAAAACCTGAAATATAATCATGCAAAACATACTACTGAATATTATCAAAGAATAACAGGTCCTCGAAAGAGACCTATTATCAGTCTAAAAGATGATAACAAAGGGATGAATTCTGATCCCTTTGCATAATACAAAAATGGTGTAATACACCAGAACACTGCAAATTGAATGGTGAAAACCAAAAAGTTATATTACCAGGAGATTCCAAAAATATCATGGCAGACAAAGATGAAGAAAGAAGAAAAGAAAAAGCAGATTCCCTGGAAAAAGATGACAGATCCTGCAAGATATCATGGCAGACACAAAAGATAAAGATGAAGAAAATATGAAGAGACGACAAAAGAAGAAATGGCAGACAAAGAAAAGAAAAGATTCCTGAATTATTAGTAATTATGTAAAAGAAACCGGTTATCCCGGTAATCTGTAACCATATAGAAAGACTACTATAAATAAGTCCATACATGAAATGGAAAGGATATCTGAAAATTTCTGAAGTTCAATTCTCTCTCTCTCTCTGAATATGTCTGGCTAAACTTCTTCACTCTCTATAAACTCTACTAGGAATATATCATAATAATAGAAACAGATTATTTTATAAGTATTATATACAATCAGAATTGGTTCAGAAAAATAATATCTTGAAGAATAGCGATATGGAAGAGACCGTGTGAGGACTCCTGCATCCAGCCAAAGAATATCCAAAGGAGCTTGGAGAGCGTTATGGATAATAGGGCAAGGGTGAGTTGAGACTTCCGGTGACCAGAAAGCTATTGTAAGAGGTAAAATATTCTGATTTAAATCTGATTGTGTATGATAGCATTATAAAATAATGTTTTCTGAGATTATGATGTATAATTAGTATGAGGTTATAGAGATGATTTCATTTAAAATAATGAATTTGATTTTGTCTATTGCTTACTACATGCAAAAAATAACTATATTAATTAATACGAAAATGCATGCACCTTCCCTAGCCTTCCCTCTTTAGGGTTGTGTACTCATATAAACGATCCATAATAATAACCCCAGAAATTGGTAAATTGGAAACGAACATGAAAAAATACGAATATAATTAGTGTCGGGTTTGGGTTTCGGATATAGGTACACGACACGGAACGAAAGTACACGGAATAAATAAATAATTAAATTTTTAAAAATATATAATATACATATATATATACTAAATAACAAATATAAATTTTATCTATTCTAAATAACATATATATAATTGTAAATACTAAAATACAGTTTATTGTTCCTTGACTACGTGAGTGAGTATTTCACCATTTAATTATCTATGGCATTTTTTAACACTTAATATTTTCGTATATAATCCGTGTACTTTAGTGTACTAAAGCGGGTAAACACAAATATATTAGTTCCGGGTTAGTGTCACCAAATTGGTACACGAATGCGAATCTGGGTCGGGTTCGGGTTTAAGGTTTAGTACACGAAAACACGAAGGTACACGGAACGTTTGTACACGACAGAGAACGTTGTAAGGTCTAGCTTTCATCATTGTTTTGTTACTTTCACAACATTTTTGCTAAATATTGTAATGGAAAATAATTTCTTAATGCCAAAAGTTGCATTTACATCTTATCTGATTTTATTTCAAAAGATTTGATGTCAAAAAGTCTATAAATATATATTTTTACTCACATTAAACTTTAAAAAGAACGGTGACATCTAATTTTAACAGGAATTACTTATATGACCTGAATATTAAATTAAAGATTTTTTTTAAAATATTCATTAACACAAATTTGAAAAACCTTGCATATAATATTATTGTTATGGATCAAAAACTAAGGTATAATAATTGATGTATTTATTACTAGGAAACGTATGTTTCAAGGCTCGATTTGACTACTCTTATATTTCGTGACTCGATCTGCCTTACAAGATGCCTACGTACCTTGCTGTATGCCAAGGATCAAGTCAAAAAACGTAGTTATAATTTGTGGGGTGAGACCCCTTATATATAGATGTTGGGAGTCCTTGAATTGGACTTGGGTTAGGAGACTTGGTGGTCAAGTCTCAGAATTAGAATGGACTTTGGAGTTCTAAAAAGTAGGAAACTGATTTTTTATCCCACCAGGTTTCTTGGAGGCCAATCTACAAGGATTTATTTCTCCACTAGGACTCATCTTATCAGCTGACTTATCATTTATTAATTAATTATGAAATTAATTAATATTCAGGGTTTTGGGCCTTCTCAAATGGGCCTAGCTGTTGGCCCAATTCTGATATGATTAATGCAACATTAATTACATACCCGGGCCTTATTTTCTTCCCTGTCATTTGCCCCCAACTTTTGGGAAATAGTGACTAGGTTTCGCAGAAGTTAAGTTCATTCGTTCCCTTACAGGGTATCGTTTTTTGCGTAAGTGTGGAGCGACCTACACATTTACAATGATTTACTTTTATCCCTATTATTTAGGAATTATCTTAATTTCCAGGAATTTTCCTGAATTTCTGGGATTTTTCCTTTAATTCCAGGAATATTTCCCTTAATTTCTGGGATTTATCCTTATTTTCAGGAATTTTCCTTGAATTCTGGGATTTTTTTCTTAATTTTCAGGAATTCTTCCCTTAATTCTGGGATTTTTCCTTAATTTATAGGAATTTTCGTTAATTTCTGGGATTTTTCTTTAATTTCTGGATTCATTCCTTATTTTTTGAGAATATTCATATTTTCCCGAAAATATTTAAGGAATTTCCTTTAATTTTTGGATTTATTCCTTATTTTATGAAAATGTTCATATCTTATAGAAAATATTTAAGGAATTTCTTTTAACTTCTGGATGTATTCCTTATTTTCTGAAAATATTCATATTTTCCAGAAAATATTTAAGGAATTTCCTTTAATTTCTGGATTTATTCCTTATTTTCTGAAAATATTCATATCTTCCAGAAAATATTTAAGGAATTTCCTTTAATTTCTGGATTTATTTCTTATTTTTTGAAAATATTCATATCTTCCAGAAAATATTTAAGGAATTTCCTTTAAATTCTGCAATTTTCAGGATTTTCCTTTTTTTTCTTCCTTTTTTTATATACTGTTCGACCAGGTCCTTATTCGACCAGGACCCTGGTCGAATTATGCTCTATATTGCCCAGGTCGACAGCATTTTCGACTAGAAGCATTCGAGTAAGATCCTGATCGAATTTCGATCAGGATTTTTCACATATTATTATTATTATTATTATTATTATTTTCATTCGATCAGGAATCCTAACCATTTCGGTTGGGATCGATGTTTTTTTGACCGAATTAACTCCCCCTTCTAGCCCTGGTCGAAGGTCATTTCGACCCGGAGTGTTCGACTAGGATTCCTGACCGAATTTCGGTCAGGATTTTTTCCCCTTTTTGCATTCGACTAAGATCCTGTCCTTTTCGGTCAGGATTTACTTTTTTCTGACCGAATTAACTCCTTTTTATAGCCCTGGTCGATGCCATTTTCGACCTCAATCGTTCGACCAAAAACATAATATGAATCCTGATCGAATTGGGTCAGAAATTTTGCATATATATTTTATTTCGAATAAATAATTTTTTGGGTCCCAAATTTCCTGGGCTTTTCTTTTGGGCCTACCCTTTACTGGACTTCTTTTAATGAGCCTCTCTCTTTTTTATGTTGGATCATGTTGG
Organism: Apium graveolens; assembly: GCF_009905375.1. Taxonomy (NCBI): domain Eukaryota; kingdom Viridiplantae; phylum Streptophyta; class Magnoliopsida; order Apiales; family Apiaceae; genus Apium; species Apium graveolens. Next base: position 119,940,650 of record NC_133648.1, read on the forward strand.
GCTTTATATTTACAGGGCCCAAAGTCGTTTTGCTTTATATTTTCTAACTTGGGCCTTTTTGCTGGGCATTTCAAACACTTGGGCCCTAAACTGGGCTTGATTATTTTTTCAGATCCAAAAACTTGGGTTTTTTATACCCCCAGGCCCAATAACTCTTGGGCTGGGCCTCCATTTCTAAGCCTAATTTTCAGAATCTTCTGGTATTCTGAGGTTTTTCCTTATGTTTTTAGATTTTTCTGGAAACTTCCAGAATGTTCTCAAACATATATTTTAAATCAAGATTCTTCTAAAACTCTGTAGATCATTCCAGAACCTTCTTGATATTGGGCCCAAATGGGTTTTTCCAGGCCCAATTTGCCTTATATGTGCCTATATAAGAGTGAGGTGGAAGTGTGACTCTCCACACTTTTCAATGCACTCATCATTTCCTCTCAAACACTCTGTACTCTCCTCTCAACACTCCTCCTCCTCTAGTGATTTTCCGACCACCGGCCTTTTTTCATGTTTCCAAGCCTTCCTCATCCTCCATTAATGGCAGACAAAGGTGCTGAGAGAGTGGCCAAGATTGCCTCTGCTTCAAAATGAGGTAAGAATATCGAAATCCGTTCTTCTTACATGTCTTTGTTAGATATGATTAATACTAGGGGGGCGAATATTCCTCAACTGTACATCTTGACTCTTTCGATCATTGCAACACATGGCACAATATAGATTACGATAAGTTAAATGCACGTTATAATGTTCGTCCCCCTCTTAGACTAGTTCCAGTTGCCGGTGGCGATCGTACTTGCCACTGGAAACCCGACACTCTTTTTGTTTACACATATGCCCTTGATGTTGGGCTTAGGTTTCCTTTTCATCCTTTCATTCCTCACCTCTTAGCAGATTTGTAAATTAACCCCTGTCAGCTTCCTCCAAACGCCTGGAGGAACATTTTATGTTTCATGGTTTATTGTCTTAGGGGAGGTTTCCCTTTATCAGTAGCAGTTTTTAGGAAAATCTTCCAGTGTTATAATAGTTCTTCGAGTATCTGTGGTTGGGTCTACATTAAACAAAGGCCCAAGTGATAAGTGGCATTTTATACCACTTAGAACGTCTTAAAATGGCTTAAATTGGTGTCTTGAAATCAAGTATTTTGTGTATTTGATGCGTTTTTCTAGTGTTTATGCATTTCAGGGTTTTAGTTGCATTTCGGAGGAGGAATCATCAAGAATAAGCCTTGGTATGTGTTCACCATTGCGAGAGGAAAGAAACGGGCAGATTACGGCGAAGAAACGGAGCAAAATAATTTTTTTTCAGTAGAGGTCTGAGCGGCCGCGCAGGGTCGGGAAAAAAGACAAATTATTTTAGGACTTCTACTTCTGTTTGGTTTCCACTTCTATGTAATCTGAGTTTTATGGGACTATTATATAAGTAGATTTGAGACGTTTTCACAAGTGTGGATTAAAGAAGATTGTGTTTTTACGCAAGGAGCGAAGGAGATAAGGAAGAAGACCGATTTAGCACACCGCAACGAAGAGGAAGCATATTTTCTTGTGATTCTTATTTCGTTGTAACGTTGGATGCTAGTTTTCTTGCTTTGAACTTATTTACTCTTGTGACGTACTCTGTTTTAATATAATTAGTTTAGTTATTATTTTCTTGTGTTTGTTTATCATGATTTCATATGAACCCATGATGATGATAAGTGCTATTATGGGCTAATCGTGATCATGGGGTTGCAACGGATTTATTATGGAATTCTTTAGTTAATCGTTTAATACTTTAGTGTGTGATGATTGCATGATATCTAGTATTGGTTGTGCGTATTCGTCTTATGTGCGTCGCGAACATATAAGATAGGGTGTTAATCTCTTGTGAAGTGACGGTGGATCATGAGATTTAGAACTTGCCATGCTAGCATAGGTTCATGTACGTTGTGCATGATTAGTGGGTAACTCTAACAGTTTTATTTGCCCTGTGTAATCAAAAGGAATAACTTGTGCTTAAATCGTTGTGTTGTCAATTTCTGTAGACATATAGGAACTCAACATAATTGATGACTATTCAACTTCTATCTTAATTGTGGATGCTTGGTAGAATGGTATTAGTACAATGAAAGTTGGCTTTTATCAGTTTCGTGTTATTCGATTAATATCATCAATGTCACATGCTAAAGGTAATAACAATGGCTATAGAAGGAAGTAATAATGAAGTTGTGATCTCATGAGTGTTTTATTATTGATAAATTGAAGTGTTAGTTAAGTGATTAATTAAGTAGTTAATTATAGTTAATATTTAATCAATAATTCTAAGTGTTAGTGTCTTAACATTGAGAAGTAATCATACATTGGTGAGTGAGTTTAATTAGACAATAATTTAGTCTGAGTCTCTGAGGGAACGAACTAGAAAATATTCTATATTACTTGCGAACGCGTATACTTGCGTGAATATTAGCGCGTGTTTTCGCCCTAACAAGTTTTTGGCGCCGCTGCCGGGGACTCGGCGTATTTGTTTAGTTTATGTACTTACCATCATTGGTCATTAGGACTCAGTGATTAGGACGTAGTAGTTACTTATTTTTTTCGGTTGTGTTTCAGGTACTTTAGCAAGCGTTTATGCAAACTCGTTCTCGTGCTCGCAAAAGGACTTTAGATACAACTGAGGAGACAGGCGAAGTTCTTGATATTCCGGAGAAGTTAGATTTTGAGGATTCGGATTCAGGAACTGAGCAGAAAGAACCAGTAAACATGGGAGATCGTATTGTTCAAGCTGATCCAGCTCTTATGGATTTTTCTCGGCCTAAAATTGATGACATTCAGTCAAGCATCCTTCATCCGGCTATTCAAGCTAACACCTTTGAAATCAAGCCGGACACTATTCAGATGGTGCAGAATTCTGTTTCTTTTGGAGGAGCGGCAACTGAAGACCCCAACATGCACATAAGGAATTTTGTCGAGATCTGCAGCACTTTAAAGTATAATGGCGTGACTGATGAGGCTATCAAGTTGAGGCTTTTCCCATTCTCACTGAGGGACAAGGCTAAAGACTGGTTACATTCTGAACCAGCTGGGTCCATCACTACGTGGCAAGATCTTGCGCAAAAGTTTCTGGTGAAGTTTTATCCGATGGCAAAGACTGCTGCTATGAGGAGTGCTCTTACTCAGTTTGCGCAGCAACCTACAGAGTCTATGTGCGAGGCTTGGGAACGCTACAAGGAAATGTTGAGAAAATGTCCACATCATGGAATGCCGGATTGGATGGTGATCACTGGTTTCTATAATGGTTTGGGGGCCCAATCTCGGCCCATGCTCGATGCAGCAGCTGGAGGCGCCTTATGGGCTAAAAGCTATACTGAGGCGTATAATCTTATAGAGACGATGGCTGCGAATGAGCATCAAAACCCAACTCAGAGGATGACGTCAGGCAAGGTAGCAGGTATTCTGGAAGTTGATGCAGCCACCGCTATTGCAGCCCAGCTCCAAGCGCTATCAATGAAGGTTGATTCTCTGGCTACATATGGTGTTAATCAAATAGCTATGGTTTGTGAGCTTTGTGCAGGTTCTCATGCTACGGATCAGTGTTCTCTTGTCAACGAATCTGTTCAGTATGTGAATAATTATCAGCGACAACAGCAGCCTGTGCCAGCGACCTATCATCCTAACAACAGAAATCATCCAAATTTCAGCTGGGGGAATAATCAGAATGCTATTCAGCCACCATATCAGCAAGGAGTGAGTAAACAGTTTAACCCACCTGGATTCCAGCAACCATAGCAGTATGCTACAAGGCAATCATATCCTCAACAGGGAAGTACAGTTGCACCTACTAGTGCTGATTTTGAGGAACTTAAGCTGTTGTGCAAGAGTCAGGCGGTTTCTATCAAGACCTTGGAAAATCAAATCGGTCAATTAGCCAATGCAGTGCTCAATCGTCAACCTGGCACTCTTCCCAGTGACACGGAAGTACCAGGCAGGAAGGAAGCTAAAGAGCAAGTCAAGGCTATTACCCTAAGGTCTGGAAAAGTAGCTGATTCTGAAAAGGCAAAAGAAGTAGAAGCTGAAATTAGAGATGAAGAATCTAAGCAAAAGGAGAAAGCGGCGGAACCAAGGAAGACTACTGTTGAACACACTCTGCCTGAGGCTAATACAGGGGAGAAATAGCTTTATCCTCCACCACCTTTTCCTAAGAGATTGCAGCAACAAAAGCTGGATAGACAGTTCGGGAAGTTTCTGGAGGTGTTCAAGAAACTTCACATCAATATACCTTTCGCTGAGGCTCTTTAACAAATGCCTAGTTATGCGAAGTTTATGAAGACTATTCTTTCAAGGAAGGTGAAACTGGATGACCTTGAAACCGTTGCTCTCACGGAAGAATGCAGCGCTGTTCTGCAGCAAAAGTTACCACCAAAACTGAAAGATCCAGGAAGCTTCACCATTCCTTGCACCATTGGCAATCTGACTTTTGACAAGTGCCTTTGTGATTTGGGAGCAAGCATTAATCTGATGCCGTTGTTGATCTTTAAAAAGCTGGATCTGCCTTATCCAAAACCCACATACATGTCGCTACAATTGGCTGACCGTTCCATTACTTACCCAAGGGGCATAGTTGAGGATGTGCTCGTCAAGGTGGATAAGCTCTTCTTTCCTGCAGATTTTGTTATTCTGGATTTTGAGGAAGATAAGAAGATTCCAATAATATTGGGAAGGCCTTTCTTGGCTACTGGCCGTACCTTGATAGATGTGCAAAAAGGTGAACTTACTATGCGGGTCCAAGATCAGGATGTGACCTTCAATGTATTCAAGGCAATGAAATTCCCTACAGAAGATGAGGAGTGCTTAAAATTGGATGTGATTGATTCTGCGGTTACTTCGGAACTCGATCACATGCTAATGTCTGATGCATTGGAAAGTGCCTTAGTGGGGGATTTTGACAGCGATGATGAAGATGGCAACGAGCAATTACAATATCTGAACGCTTCTCCCTGGAAGCGAAAGCTGGACATACCATTTGAATCTCTTGGTACTTCTGACCTTAAGAATGCTGAAGGGAAGCTCAAACCATCAATAGAGGAAGCACCTACCTTGGAGCTCAAGCCATTACCTGAACACTTGAGGTATGCTTTTTTAGGTGATTCATCTACGTTACCTGTTATTATTTCATCTGACCTTTCAGGTAGTGAGGAAGACAAGCTCTTAAGGATTTTGAGAGAATTCAAATCGGCTATAGGATGGACCATAGCAGACATCAAGGGGATAAGTCCTTCATATTGTATGCATAAAATTCTGCTAGAGGAAGGTAGTAAGCCAACTGTGGAACAGCAGCGAAGACTGAATCCCATCATGAAGGAAGTGGTGAAGAAAGAAATTCTGAAATGGCTGGATGCAGGCATCATTTATCCTAATTCTGATAGCTCGTGGGTGAGCCCCGTACAATGTGTACCTAAGAAAGGAGGTATCACTGTGGTCGCAAATGAAAAGAATGAGCTCATCCCTACTCGAACAGTTACAGGATGGAGAGTATGCATGGATTATAGAAAATTGAACAAAGCCACATTGAAGGATCACTTCCCTCTTCCATTTATTGATCAGATGCTTGACAGATTGGCGGGTCATGAGTATTTTTGTCTTCTGGATGGTTATTCCGGGTATAATCAGATTTGTATTGCACCAGAGGATCAAGAAAAGACTACCTTCACTTGTCCATTTGGCACGTTTGCTTTTCGCAGAGTTTCGTTTGGGTTATGTGGCGCCCCGGCCACTTTTCAGAGATGTATGATGGCTATATTCTCTGACATGATTGGAAATAACGTCGAAGTGTTCATGGATGACTTTTCCGTCTTTGGACACTCATATGATGAATGTTTGAATAATATGCGCGCCGTACTCAAAAGATGCGTGGAAACTAATTTGGTGCTCAATTGGGAGAAATGTCATTTTATGGTGCGTGAAGGCATTATCCTTGGGCATAAGGTCTCTAGCAAGGGTCTGGAGGTGGACAAGGCCAAGGTGGGAGTCATTGAAAATCTTCCCCCACCTAATTCTGTGAAAGGAATCCGTAGTTTTCTTGGTCATGCGGGTTTTTATCGGCGATTCATCAAGGACTTTTCAAAGATATCTAAGCCGTTGTGCAATTTGCTTGAGAAAGATGTGCCTTTCAAATTTGATGATGAATGTTTGGCAGCATTCGAGACTCTCAAGAAGAGTTTGATCACTGCACCAGTTATTACAGCACCAGATTGGACAGAACCGTTTGAGATGATGTGTGATGCGAGTGATTATGCGGTAGGTGCAGTTCTGGGACAGCGCAAGAAAAACCTCTTCTATGTGGTCTACTATGCGAGTAAGACCTTAAATGGTGCCCACTTGAACTACACCACTACTGAGAAGAAGCTTTTGGCTATAGTCTTTGGGTTTGAGAAATTTCGATCGTATCTACTTGGTACGAAAGTAACAGTATTCACTGATCATGCAGCTATTCGCTATCTAGTTTCCAAGAAGGATTCGAAGCCGAGACTCATTCGTTGGGTGCTTTTACTTCAGGAATTTGAGTTAGAGATCAAAGATAGAAAAGGTACTGAGAATCAAGTAGCTGACCATCTCTCTAGGTTGGAGAATCCCGATTCTACTTCACAAGATAGGACGTTAATCAATGAATCTTTTCTGGATGAGCAGTTGTTTGCAATTCAGGAGGAAGAACCATGGTTTGCAGATATTGTAAACTATCTCGTCAGCAATATAATGCCTCCTAATTTGACATCCGCTCAAAAGAAGAAGTTTCTGCATGAGGTGAAGTGATATATGTGGGATGAACCATATTTGTTTAGACAGGGAGCTGACCAGATCATCAGGAGATGTATCCCGTTCTGTGAGACGGAGGGGATATTACGAGACTGCCATTCCACGGTTTATGGTGGACACTATAGTGGTGAGAAGACGGCAGCTCGTATTCTGCAAGCAGGTTTTTTTTGGCCTACTTTGTTCAAGGATGCTCATCAGTTTGTTTTAAGGTGTGACCATTGCCAAAGAGTGGGAAATTTGTCAAGGAAGGATGAGATGCCATTAAATGTGATGCTTGAAGTCGAGGTCTTTGATGTGTGGGGAATCGATTTCATGGGGCCTTTTATCTCGTCTTGCAATAATCAGTACATCTTGCTGGCAGTCGATTATGTCTCAAAATGGGTCGAAGTTAAAGCTTTACCGACAAATGATGCAAAGGCAGTGCTAAATTTTCTTCATAAGCAAATTTTCACAAGGTTTGGAACACCTCGGGTAATCATAAGTGATGAAGGATCGCATTTTTGCAACCGTAAGTTCACTTCTATGATGCAGCGTTATAATGTGAATCATCGAGTAGCTACTGCCTATCATCCGCAAACAAATGGTCAAGCGGAAGTGTCTAACAGAGAGATAAAGCGCATTCTAGAGAAGGTTGTTTGTCCGTCAAGGAAGGATTGGTCTTTAAAGCTCGATGAAGCTGTTTGGGCTTACAGAACAGCATACAAAACTCCACTTGGGATGTCACCGTTTCAGTTGGTGTACGGTAAGGGATGTCATCTACCTGCGGAGCTTGAGCATAAGGCCTACTGGGCATTGAAGAAGTTGGACCTGGATTTAGATGCAGCTGGTAAGAAAAGAATGCTTCAGCTTAATGAACTTGATGAATTTCGACTTCAAGCGTACGAGAATACAAAATGTATAAGGAAAAGGTGAAGAGGTGGCACGATAGGAAGCTACATCCTAAGTTATTTGTGCCAGGGCAACAAGTTCTTTTATTCAACTCTCGGCTCCGACTTTTTTCTGGGAAGTTGAAATCAAGGTGGTCTGGACCTTTTATTGTCAAAACTGTGTTTCCACATGGAGCGGTGGAAATTTTTGAGAATGATCCGGACCAAGCATTCAAGGTTAACGGTCACCGGTTGAAGCACTACTATGGGGACATGGCAAACCGAGAAGTGGTTAGTGCCATTTTGTTGACTACTTGAGAAGGGTACGGAACGTCAAGCTAATGACGAAAAAGAAGCGCTGCGTGGGAGGCAACCCATGAATTATTGTTACAGGAACCCTTAGAAGTTAATAACATATCCAAAAACACAAAAAAATCAGAAAACAGGGGCTGAAAAAAAAATTCCAGTGACCCCCTGAGCGCCCCCTCAGTTTTGTTGAGCGACCGCTCAGGGGTCGAGTACCAGAATTTTTTTTACAGTTCAGAAAAAAAAAACACAAAAACAGTTTTAGTCCATAAACCCACGATTTGTTCCCGCTACCCCATCATTTTACTCCTTAATTCCCAAACCCTAATCTAATCCACACCCTATATATACATACACATATCCTACATATCTCCCACAAAACTTCCTACACTTAAACCCTCTCACAAACATCAAAAATCAGTTCTTACACACTTTTATTCACGAATAAATGGCACCCAAGAGAGCACGCACTATTGACAGCAGCAGCACAGTTCCTACTGCTGATTCATCGAGGGGTACTGCTGCAAGGCCTCGGTTAACTGACAGAGCTGCGGAGGAGGAGTACACTAGGCTGTTGGGGAAGCCGATTCTGAAGGAGAGGGGGTTTTTACCATCGGGGAGGGATGGTGAGTTGCTGCCCATGATTGCAGAGAAGGGGTGGATAGCTTTTTGTGAGTCACCCGAAGCAGTACCGATGAGCGTTGTTCGCGAGTTCTATGCGAACGCGAAGGCCGAAAAGAATGGGTTTTCTGTGGTCCGTGGGCTGACGGTTGATTATCATCCTGCGGCGATTCGCCGTGTGATTGGACAGCGAGAGAGGAAGCCCGAGGAGGAGAACTGGAATGAAAAGACTGTTGAGAATTTTGACTTGGATTTGATTTGTGCGACTCTCTATCGACCGGGCACAGTTTGGACCTGCAGGACCGGCACTTATGAGTATCGTCACTTTCCGGCGATCGCCATGAACAGGTATGCCCGTGCATGGAATGCATTTATTTGTGCTAATATTTTGCCTTCTTCGCATGCACACGAGGTCACAGTTGAGAGAGCACATTTGTTGTGGGGAATTCTGAATGAGGAATACTATGTGGACCTTGGTGAGTTTATCTACCAAGGAATTCTGAAGTTTTTGAGGGGAGCGAAGCATATGAACATCCCTTATGCATCTACGGTTACGAAGCTATGTCGAGCAGTGGGAGTGAACTGGCCGGCTCATGAGCAGTTGCAGTTGCCAGCAGCTCCGATTGATTCTGGCACTCTGAATGGGATGCAGGAGTGGACCGGTGGTGAGCCTGAGGAGCATGGGCTGGGTTATCGTCTTCCAGGAGGGCGTCCAGCACGAGGTACTACTATGGCTAGGCCAGGGCGTGATGAGGCTGGTTCTTCGAGAGCTCAGGAGGGTGCTGGGATGGTTGATGCCCAGTATAGGAGGCTTTCACGGCGGATGGATGCCATGTATGAGACGCAGAGCAGGTTTGCTCAAGAGCTCACCCTTGCGTTAGGGACTGCTTTTCGAGGCCTTGGAGCTGATATCCAGTGGCCAGTTTTTGGTGAGGACTCTGCATACCCGCCGCCTGATACTCCACCCACTGAGGGTGATGATGATGATGACTCCGAGTAGGTATACCCTGTGTTCCTTTCTACTACTTTTACTGAGGACAGTGAAGATTTTTAGTTTGGGGGTGGTAGTTAAGGAATATTGTGTGTGTGTCATTTAGTTGCATATTCATGATAGTTTAGTTCATATAGTTGTATAATTTATGCCATATAGTTTTTTTTTATTATGAATGTCATGTAGCTCATGCATTTACCATGATCCCTTTTGCAATGATTTATCGACTGAATTGTGATATTGATGCGAGTGTAGTGATAGCATTAAAGTGATATTAAGTTGTGTAGGTTGATATGTATGCTAGAAACAATTGTAGTCCACTAAGTCTTAGAGAATGCGTAAGGGCTAGATTGTTGTTATGATTTGGTTGTTTTCAAGGTCAATCTATTTATTATGCTTAGAATTCGATTATAGGTTCTTAGTGATAAAGGCATGAAAAAGAAAGATTTTGGAGAAATAAAATATGGAAGTTGTTGCTAGTTGTGGCTAGGCGTCAAATGGCTAGTAGCCGGCTCGCATATGGTGCGAGTAGTCTAGGGTTGAGCAAGATGGAGCGAAACGCACTTGCTCAGAAAGAAAAAAAAAGAAAAAAAAATTATGCATAATTGATCAAGAGTGGGCTCTTTGGTATTCGAGTTATTAAGTTCTTAAGGGACTTTGTGCCTAGTGACCTAAGGCTTTTAGAGTCTGGGATCCGCTAACCTAACGCTCGTTACATGGATACCATTGTATAAGTCTTTTGTGGACCTCACTCATTGCACGGTCAAATAAGCATTTGAGTTGTAAATAAAAAAGCACGATTCCGTAATAAGCTCCAGAGTTCTTGTAGTGTTGTATATCACTTTGTGCCTAGAATTTTTTATTTTTTGTATAATCGTAGGATTGCCTTGAGGATAGTCTAGTCATAGTAATTGGTCTAGTTCCGAAGCATATCTGTTAAGCATTTGCACACACCACGTTTCTGGCTGTATGTCCGTTTGCATGAGTTTATTGATCTTTAGTTGTCTAACTGCATTCGTTGAGATGTGACAATTTGGTTGGTTAATTGTAGTAAGGGGGATCACTGCATTTTCATATAGATTGCATTCATGCATGTTTTTATTTGTTTTTGAGTCTGTGACGCTTGAGGACAAGCATCGATTTAAGTTTGGGGGTGTGATAAGTGGCATTTTATACCACTTAGAACGTCTTAAAATGGCTTAAATTGGTGTCTTGAAATCAAGTATTTTGTGTATTTGATGCGTTTTTCTAGTGTTTATGCATTTCAGGGTTTTAGTTGCATTTCGGGGGAGGAATCATCAAGAATAAGCCTTGGTATGTGTTCACCATTGCGAGAGGAAAGAAACGGGCAGATTACGGCGAAGAAACGGAGCAAAATCATTTTTTTTTCCAGTAGAGGTCTGAGCGCCCGCTCAGCATTGCTGAGCGGCCGCGCAGCAAGCTGAGCGCCCGCTCAGCTATGCTGAGCGGCCGCGCAGGGTCGGGAAAAAAGACAAATTATTTTAGGACTTCTACTTCTGTTTGGTTTCCACTTCTATGTAATCTGAGTTTTATGGGACTATTATATAAGTAGATTTGAGACGTTTTCACAAGTGTGGATTAAAGAAGATTGTGTTTTTACGCAAGGAGTGAAGGAGATAAGGAAGAAGACCGATTTAGCACACCGCAACGAAGAGGAAGCATATTTTCTTGTGATTCTTGTTTCGTTGTAACGTTGGATGCTAATTTTCTTGCTTTGAACTTATTTACTTTTGTGACGTACTCTGTTTTAATATAATTAGTTTAGTTATTATTTTCTTGTGTTTGTTTATAATGATTTCATATGAACCCATGATGACGATAAGTGCTATTATGGGCTAATCGTGATCATGGGGTTGCAACGGATTTATTATGGAATTCTTTAGTTAATCGTTTAATACTTTAGTGTGTGATGATTGCATGATATCTAGTATTGGTTGTGCGTATTCGTCTTATGTGCGTCGCGAATATATAAGATAGGGTGTTAATCTCTTGTGAAGCGACGGTGGATCTTGAGATTTAGAACTTGCCATGCTAGCATAGGTTCATGTACGTTGTACATGATTAGTGGGTAACTCTAACAGTTTTATTTGCCCTGTGTAATCAAAAGGAATAACTTGTGCTTAAATCGTTGTGTTGTCAATTTCTGTAGACATATAGGAACTCAACATAATTGAAGACTATTCAACTTCTATCTTAATTGTGGATGCTTGGTAGAATGGTATTAGTACAATGAAAGTTGGCTTTTATCAGTTTCGTGTTATTCGATTAATATCATCAATGTCACATGCTAAAGGTAATAATAATGGCTATAGAAGGAAGTAATAATGAAGTTGTGATCTCATGAGTGTTTTATTATTGATAAATTGAAGTGTTAGTTAAGTGATTAATTAAGTAGTTAATTATAGTTAATATTTAATCAACAATTCTATGTGTTAGTGTCTTAACATTGAGAAGTAATCATACATTGGTGAGTGAGTTTAATTAGACAATAATTTAGTCTGAGTCTCTGAGGGAACGAACTAGAAAATATTCTATATTACTTGCGAACGCGTATACTTGCGTGAATATTAGCGCGTGTTTTTGCCCTAACACCAAGTGTAAGCATATTTTTAACAGTGCCTCCATTCCCGACAATAACCAACACTGGAGGAGTAATTTTGTCGGGTTGAAGTGGGAGAATGGAGATTGGGGCTGTGGGGCACTCTCTTCAGATCTTCCTTCGGGAATGTTAGCGATGATAGTCTCAAATCCATTCACCTAACCCCCGAGGAAACTATCATTTATGATGAGCTTACTCGGGATGATGGTGCCATTGTCAACTGGACTCTTTTAGAGGAGTTTTCCCTTATCCACGTGAGACTCTCCTCAGTTTCTCAATAGGGCATTTTTCTTCCCTTCTAGTTTTCATTTTCTTCAATACATTATTGACACCACTTATTCTTGTTTTTCTCTTTCTTTTGCAGCTGCTAAGGAAATTAATGAAGACAACGTGCCTCTTGTTGAGGAGACTGTGAGGATGAAGAAAGCTCGCCTTGCGGGACTGGATACTCGGGGAAAGGCTACAGAGCCTAGCTTCTCAAGGAAGCATAAGGAGCCCATGATGGAGGTTCCTAATAAGGGAGGTGAAGCCCACAGTGCCCCTATTTCTGTTGCTGCTCCTGCCTCTGCTGCTACTGGAGCTTTCCAGCCTCTATGGGGATTTCACCGTGGGGATACCGTGGTTGGATCCACAAACATGCCTGGGATTGGTTTTACCACGGCGTAACCCCTAAGGACTTCACTGATGTGGTAACTACTCCTGACTTGGAGAGGATAAAGCTCATGGGAGCTCAGTCCTTGGCCTCGGTATGACTTATTTCTTACTATTTTACTCTCTTTTTACTTGTAGCATTTACTTACCTTATATTTCTGTTTATCGTTTCATTTTAGTCTAACGCCTACTTTCAAGGCGCTGTGAGGCAAACTGAATCTTGGAAGAGGGCTTCATACAAAGCTGATAATGCCCTCAGGAAGCAGCAGAAGAAGTACGCCGCTCTGGAGAGAAAGTTGAAGCATAAGGAGGAGGAACTCGGAGAGTCCAACGGTGAGCTGGTTGTGCTAAGGGCCGAGAAGGACAAGGCGATTGACAACTACTTGGATTCGGAGGAGTTTACCCAGTCCATGAGGGTGAGGGACGATTCGGTGTTCCCTGGGTGTTTAAAGACTGGCTAGGACACGACCCTTGGGACCGTGAACGAGGCTTACCCTGATATTAACCCAGCGGACTATGTCTGTCCTGACGACGAGGCTTTACTACAGAGGTTCTGCACCTGAGTGGTTGTCTCGGATCGTATCCCACAGGACCCGCTTCTCCCTCCTCCCGAGTCAACTTCTAGGCCTGCTGCAGATGATAGCTCTTCCTCCTCCGGGACTACTGAGACTTCCAGCGAGAGCGACGAAGACAATGATATGGATGCTGAGGGCACCTCTGCTCCTTAGAGCTTTTCTAGCCCTGCGTGGCTTATTTATTTTATATTGTCTTTGAGTCTTTGCTTATCAGACTTTGTATTATTTATTTGAACCAGTTTTATTTATCGAACTTTATGCTTTCATTCAATGCACTTAGTTTACTCGTCTTGCCACTGGAATTCAAACACATTTCAAAAACTTTCTAAATTTCACAAATTGTTGGGACTCATCCCTTACATAAGTCGTAATAAACTTCAAAATAAAACTAAAACATGTAAATCCTAAGCAAGCAAGGTTTCAAGGTGCTTTTCAACCTACTTGTCATCTTGACAAGTGAGAATCGTGCTCAACCACTTTACACATAGTAAATCTTCAGGTTTTGTGCACGCCAAGTTCTCAGGACTTCAAAACCATCCACAGTCTCAAGCTTGTAGGTTCCTCTACCTTGAACACTTTTGACCTTGTATGGCCCTTCCCAATTTGGGACAAGTTTCCCTTTCTGCCCTACACTAGAAGCTTCCACCTTCCTCAAGACTAAGTCACCCTGCTTGAAGAACCTTTCCTTAACCCTTAGGTTGTAGTACAACGAAGCTTTTTTCTGATATTCCACTATCTTCGCATGTGCCTCATCTCGTACTTCATCAATAAGATCCAGGGCTAACCTTTGCCCTGCCTCATTTTCCTCAGCATTGAAAGCTTGAATCCTGAGAGAGGAATGCGATATCTCTACAGGAACAACCGCTTCTGCCCCATATGCTAACATGAAGGGAGTTGCTCCAGTCGTGACTCTACAGGTAGTCCTATAGACCCATAGTATTGGGAGTATTTCATCCACCCAGTTATTCCTCGACTTCTCGATCCTCTTCTTTAGTCCATCCAGGATTATTCAATTCGCTACTTTCGCTTGCCCATTGGCTTGAGGGTGAGCCACAGAGGTGAATTATAATTCAATTTCATTCTCCTCACAATACTTCTTGAATTCCTCATTGTTGAACTGTGTTCCATTGTCAGTGACTAGGATGGGGGGAATTCCATACCGGCACATGATATTTTCCCACTGGAATTGTGCAACCAGCTTAGTTGTGATTTTGGCCAAAGGCTTGGCTTTAATCCACTTAGTAAAATAATCAATGGATACAATTAGGAACTTCCTTTGTGTCGTGGCCATGGGGAAAGGTCCAAGTATATCCATTCCCCACATAGCAAAGGGGATGGGAGAGTTGATGGAGGTCAGCATCTCGGGGGGTTATCGAACGAAAGGTGCATGCTTCTGACATCGGTCACACTTTTTCACATACTCTTTAGCATCGGCCATCATCTCGGGCCAATAGAAGCCTAAACGGGTTATCTTATGAGTTAGTGCTCTGCCCCCAAGTGTTGCCCATAGATTCCTTCATGTACTTCCTCAAGAGCCAAGCGTGCCTCATCGGGCCTGAGACATCTTAAGTAAGGAACCACATAAGATCTTTTATACAAAATTCCATCTATCAAGGAGTATCTCAGTGCTCGAACAACCAATCTTCGGGCTTCAGTAACATCATTTGGCAACCAACCGGTTTGAATATGGGCCTTAATGGGATCTATCCATGACGTCCCCAGACCTATAGGAGCTACAAGCTTAACATCAATGCTCTGTGTCTTCAGAATGCTTGAAGTATACACTTTCTGAACTTTCCTCTATCTCAGATGAAGCAAACTTTGATAATGCATCTGCCTTAGCATTTTCCTCCCTTGGAATGTGCTCAACATGGCATTCATCGAATTGGGTCATCACAGCCCTTACTAGGCGGACATACTTAGCCATCGTATCATCCCTTGCCTCAAACTCTCCCTTTACCTGGGATATGACCAGCTTCGAGTCTCCACAAACCTTTAAGTTCTTGACTCTAAGTGTCTCTGCTAAGCCAAGGCCAACTATCAGAGCTTCATATTCTGCCTCATTGTTTGTGGTCGGGAATTCTAACTTCATGTCTCTTCCTTCCCCTGTGTACTTGTTCAATCTTCCTTTTTGAATGAGGAATTCTATTTCATCTTTTAGTTGTATACACTCATCGGTGTCATGACCAACATCTTTGTAAAATCTACAATATTTGCTCTTATCTAGCTTGGAAGGATCAGCCTTCAAGGGTTTAGGCCAACGAATTTCTTGATCTTTCTCGATTTGCATCAAGATCTGGCTTCTAGGAGCATTCAGCTTAGCGTATTCAGTGAACTTTTGCCCATGTCCTCCCTTCTTTGGGGTCGAATCAGGGTTTTGCTCAGTTCTGGGATACTTGTCCTTAGCAATATATTCTAGATCAGTTTTTTGCTTCTTGCCTCCAGTGGGCTCGTTACTTACTACTGCCTTTCTCATGCTCTCCTCCATTTTGATGTACTTCCCGACCCTATCTTGGAGCTGCAACATGCTTTCAAGGGGGGCGCTTGGCCAAGGACATCTTAAAAAATTTATCCCTAGTTCCCTGTTGCAGTGATATCATGACTACCTTGTCATCAAGGTCCGGGACTTTTAAAGCTTCCTTTGTGAAACGATTCAGGTAGTCTCTCAAGGATTCCTTCGCTCCCTGCACAATACTCATGAGGGATGCTGAACTTTTCTCATGCACTCTCCCGCTGATGAACTGCTTAATAAAAGCCTGACTTAATTCTCTAAAGGACCCAATAGAGTTCGGGGGCAAACGATTATACCATCTTTGAGCCATACTCGACAGGGTTTGAGGAAAGACCCGACACTTAATAGCGTCATTCACGGGCTGTAACAACAGTGCATTAGAGAACGTCCTGACATGATTAGCGGGATCTCCCGTGCCATCATAAGCTTTGATAGTGGTCATCTTGAACTTCCTTGAGATATGGGCATTCATTATATATTCAGTGAATGGTGGAGTAGGAGTATCAGGATCTCCAAGGGGAAGGAAATTGCTTGGATCGGATCTTGGGACTACAACCCTTCTTTGTGACGGACCATCCAGGTCTATGATTGGAGGAAGATTTCTCCCCCTATGTGGTAATGGGAGTCTGGGAGCCTGGTGCGCCTCCAAGTCGCGTTTCAGCCTTTGAATCTCAGCCTCGTGGGCCTTGATTCTCTCCGGCACTTCTTGGGGATTTACCCCTCGGGTGCTTCTAGGACGTTGGTTACCATTATTCATCGGCTCTTTGCCAGCACGTCTCCTTCTTGGGGCCACTTCATCATCTGAAGATTCGGAGTCCCTCTCAGTGTAAGGACCAGAAAATTCATGATCCTCTGGTATATGAGCCAAACCTTATATGTAGGAGGATGTTCGCCCTCGTAATTCACTCCGTCTAGCATGTCCACTTCCTCCAACCTCGGGGTAAAGGGGCATCTCATAAGGGGGTTAGTGGTCACAACAGTTGAATACTCATACCCAACGGGTCGAGAATTCACAGGTGTATGTAGTTGTTGAAGTTGAGGATTCGTACCTTAAGGAGCCGGGGGAATCGTCCCTTGGGGTTGAGGTTCAGTTGCCTCTACCTGGGCTCCTCCTTGGGTGGCGACATAGGTTGAATGAGGAGGTACCTCCACGATTGATGAAATCGTTTGAGTTGTTCCCGCTGGTGTTCCTCCTTCAAGGGCGTTGCTTCCTCTCCGTGTTCTCGTCATAATTGTTGTTGTGCTTTCCCACAGACGGTGCTAAATGCTATGGATCAAAAACTAAGGTATAATAATTGTTGTATTTATTACTAGGGAACGTGAGTTTCGAGACTCGATTTGACTGCTCTTGTGTTTCGTGACTCGATCTGCCTTACAAGATGCCTACGTACCTTGCTGTATGTCAAGGATCAAGTCAAAAAACGTAGTTCTAATTTTTGGGGTGAGGCCCCTTAGATAGATGTTGGGAGTCCTTGAATTGGACTTGGGTCAGGAGACTTGGTGGTCAAGTCTCAGAATTAGAATGGACTTTGGAGTCCTAAAAAGTAGGAAGCTGATTCCTTATCCCACCAGGTTTCTTGGAGGCCAATCTACAAGGATTTATTTCTCCACTAGGACTCATCTTATCAGCTGACTTATCCCTTATTAATTAATTACAAAATTAATTAATATTCAGAGTTTTGGGCCTTCTCAAATGGACCTAGCTGTTGGCCCAATTCTGATATAATTAATGCAACATTGATTACATACCCGGGTCTTATTTTCTTCCCTATCAATTATCTAGTCATACCTTTTACAAAAATCAAAATAACTAGGTTTCAAATTAATAATATGGTTTACACTTAAGAAAATTTGATGTATTTCATTTCTATCATATTTTACTCCTAATAATTTCATAACTTCTTTATATTTTGATTGAATATACAATTTCACTTTTTGTATTTGGATAAACTTAAAAATCACAAAAATTGATAAATTTTAAAATATCAGTAAAATCATACGCTGCTCCTATAATTCCTTTGTAACATTATGACCTTTAATATTTATCGGATAAGCTTGAAAATTATAGAAAATAACAAAAAGAGTTTGAAATCTAAAGGGAGTGTATAAAATTTTATGACAACATACAAATTAAAATATTATTCATTACAACAAAACTAACCTAAAATTTCATATAAAAGCATACAACATATCCAACACTATCGTTTTTTTATAACAAAACTCACTATATTTCTTATCATAATAATAATTTATTTTAATTTTTTTCTGATACATGTTTATCTTTTTTATAAGTATATTGATTTTATTCCAAAAATACCCTTATGTGTGTAATAATTAATGAGTTTTGAGTTAATGTATATTCAGTTCATTTATGGTACATAAGTGAAAAGATATCATTTATAATTAATAATTTTAATATACATTTATTTTTACAGGAGACTTTGAACATAATAAATCATAAATTTTATAATAAAATTTATTCGGGCACAAATCAATAATAACATTAGTTTTAATAACAAAACCGACTTGCAAAATAAAAAAAAATATTTTCACCTATTTTTTTGAATTTTGATGACACATGAGATTAAACTTGATCAAAAGTTATTAGTGTATTTAATATCTTAAATTAGTTTGTGTATATATCAATTATTTTAATTAAATATAATAATAACGTTTCAACAAGATAATTTATCATAATTTATTTGAAACTTCAACCAGCACGCCAATAATATTTATACATCACATATTAATCATAGAGAGAAACAAGGTATAACTAATACAGATGTTATAAATATGTAAAATAATAAAGTTTTAAAGTAATAAACAAATGTTTTTAAATACATAAATGAATTTTTTTAAAATATTCAATAAAAACTTTTTGTATATTTAAATACATCATGTTAATCAATTCACTTAAATTATAATTTAACTTTTTTTTAAATTAAAAAGAATTAAATTTAATCTAAATAATATAAATAAATACATATACACAACTTTTTAATGAATTCCTAGCTTTCATTTTGTTAACAAAGACGCAAAAAATTTATAAGTTCAATATAAATCTACAGTAAGTGCAAATATATTATACACACAAACGCCTACACCCCTGTCGACACCTATTACTTCAACGGGGCCACGGAACTACCACCACCGCTTCTCGATCTTTTCCGATTATCTCAACCATTTTACTTGCGGTACTCATATCCCTTCACTTTTTATTCTATTTTTATCTCTTTTTTGTATTTTGTTTTGTATTTTTTTAATGTTTCATTTGAATTCTCTGTGCATATATTTGAATTATTTGTTTCTGCTTTTGATTTGATTTTCTGTGTTATGATCGGTGTTAAAGGTGTTAACTTTAAGTGGGTTGAGGTTGTTTTATCACAATTTCTCTTTTTTGTATGTGTAATTGTGGTTAGATGATTGTTTGATTGTGTAAAGATTCCATTTTTATTGTTTGTATCTTATTTGCTGTATTTGGGGTTTTTATATGAGGTTGTTTATGTGTAAAATTTTGGGTTTGTAGGAAATTGAATGGGTTTTGTGAAAAATTGATTTTTTGTGAAGAAAATTTTGAAATGATGGGGAGGAATTGATGAAGTTGTGAAGAGTTTGTTTGGTATGTGGGGATTGGGGTTTGTAATTACTATTGGTATGACTTGTGTTTACAGAGATTGGTGATTCAGGTTGTTCTATATGCGGTTCTTGTGGCTTTGTTCTGTTTGCTAGTTGGATATCGAATCAGATTGTGGATTTGTTCTGCATCTTTGATTTTTGAACTAACACGTGTATGGGGGTGATAGCGGATTTTTGTTTTGTTATGATGATATGTTTCGAGTATGCTATTCGCCGCCTTGTACAACTTTTATGATATTGGAAATATTAAATTTTGTCGGGTTATTCCAAGCAATCCCCTTTTTAAACTGATTGTTAAATATTTTTCATTTACGGCTGCTGATGTGGCCTATTTCGTGGAGATTACGAAACTATTGTTTTACATTAAAATTGATGATTGTATATACTACGTCTTCTTAGGAAAACAAATATAAAGTTAATTTTCTTTTTATCTACAACTTTTTGTGTATCATTTTAAATAATTGCGATGTTTATTTTCATCTTGTAGAAATTATTTGTCTTTTCTTCTAGCTGTATTATGCAATGAATGGATCATCTGTGTAACTCACTAAGGTGTTCAACAGGGGGTTTCATGCCAAAAGTTGCCAGGGAAGTATAGACTCTTGGTTATCTTGGTACCTTCTTAAGACAAAAATTTAAAGTAACAGTTTTTCAATTTATTTTATCTTTTTTTTTTTACTTTAATTCTGAGCACCACTGTGGCTGGTTGATCATGTTTCATTTGTTGTGCAGTCACTATGTTGATTTGTTGTCATATATTAACTACATGTTTTGTGTAATGGGAAGGTTATGGTCAGAGTATGCACTACCTATGCTTTATGTAATGTTATTTTGTGGCAACTCTCTAGAAGTAGATTTGTTCACTCGGTTCTTGGGGAAGACTGACCTAATTTTTGCATTCTCTACATGTTTTATGTATGTTCTCTGCACATGGTTTCAATGTCCAGGACTAGTGTATGTAATGATTTCTAAATATTGTTTTAATTGTATTCTGAATACATTTTCATCTATACGAGGGCTCTAGGTGGCTGTGAGATTGTGTGTATAATTTCCTATAGATTTTAAGATGATTACATGCAGGGTAGTTGAACAGATGGAGGCTCCCAAAGAGACAGGTTGTCAAGCTCCAGATGGACCCATTCTTTGTGTCAACAACTGTGGGTTCTTTGGTAGTGCAGCGACTATGAACATGTGCTCCAAGTGCCACAAAGATATGATATTGAAACAGGAACAGGCCAAACTTGCAGCAACATCCATTGAAAATATTGTGAACGGTGGCTCTGGAAGTACCGACAAGGACCCTGCAGTTGTTGATGCCATTAATTTGCAAGCTGGAGCAGTGGAGTCAAAGATTGACCCGGAATTAGTACCGTGTGATTCATCATCCTCAAAGCAGAATTCAGAGGTGAAAGTTAAAGTGGGCCCAAATAGATGCAGCACTTGTCGCAAACGTGTGGGTTTAACAGGTTTCAGTTGTAGGTGTGGAAACTTGTACTGTGCAGATCATCGCTACTCTGACAAGCATGAGTGCTCATATGATTATCGGACTGCTGCAAAGGATGCTATTACCAAAGCCAACCCCATTGTCAAGGCTGAGAAGCTTGACAAGGTCTAGAAGCCATGGTTGTCTCAGAAGTTCAGCAACAAAGTATGATCTTCTGTTTGTCCTATATTAATGCATCTTTGTTTTCGTATAAGTAGCCCAGTTCTCTTGCTAGGTGCTGCTAATGAGATGATTAGTATGTTGGCATGAGAGATGGGGACACCTTTGCACAAATATGAACAAATAGCATGTAGGGATTCTGTGGAATAGGATTTAGTTTGGTTTGCTTCTGTGTTTATTTCCAGTGGATTGATGATTATCTGTGGTTTACCATAACGTGTATTGTGTCTTTAAATTTATAACTTTTTAGCATGATGTTGATGGTATTATCCCTTACGATGTGTGTTTGCCTTGCATGGGAATAGTACGTGCTTTGTGTGTGATTTACTGTTCAGTGCTATACATTAGAATTTACGGATCAAATGGACTAATTTTTTGGAATAGTTAGTTGGGTTGGCGGGGCGCGGGGATTGAACCTAAAATCTTAGATGGGAGGAGTGCTTTATCACTAACCTCCAAGGCCCTAGCTCAAAATTAATACTTACTGTTAACTTTGTTTTATTTTATTTGTCTGGTGTTTTGTTTAGTTTTTGGTCATGCCAATTATATGTCTAAATTTTATTATGTACTTGACATTTATGTGTGATTTGTTCATTATCATTTCGGTCACGAACGAGGCATAATGTTGTATTGTAATATTTTTGCCTCATGTAAGAAAATTTAATGTTACCAAATTAAGATATAAATGGCTGGAAGGCCACCTTATAATAAATGACTTATGAGTAGTTGGGTAAAGCAATTTTTCGAGGGGCTTTTATTGATATACACACACATATATATATAGAGAGAGAGATTTTCGAGGGGCTTTTATTGATACACACACACATATATATATATATAGAGTGAGAGAGAGAGAGAACGCGAGCTACTCCACTAGAAATAACATTATATTGAAAACTAGAAATTGATGGAATTTTTTTAATTATTTACAAGTTTAATACCTAAAATACCAACCCCACCAATCCCCTGCCTTTCCCTGTCCTATCCGCACCAATGTGCCACCCAATCACCGAATCTATCATTTCCTCCTCTTTTTTCTCCATCTCCCTCTCTCTAATATACATACAACCTATACACACACAAAGACCATCACCCATCTATATCACCCTCTACATATATCTGCCTATACATTCGCACCACCCACTCGCCGTCCAACCCCGGTGCCCAGTCGCCGATGTCGGAATTGAAGTGGCCAAACTATTATAATTCACGATTCAAGTAGAAGGTTATAGATTTATGTTCATTTTGCAGTGATTTTGTTTGTAGTTGGTGATTTTTTATAATTCGGGTTCTGTGTAGACGGTGGTGGTTGTATCAATGGTGATGGCGGTGATGTAGTGATTATGAATTAATTGTTGTGTTTTGTAATTAAATTTTGTGATTTTTGTTATAATATTAATGATCGGAGATAATGAACGGAGAAGGTGACCGGATTTGCTGGGTAGAGGCAGGATCCTGTTTGAGGTGATTTTACCGTGATTATTTTTTAATTTTAGTGATTCTGTTGGTGGTTGTGGTAGCTGGATCTGGTGATTTTGTTGGTGGTTGTGGTAGTAGTCTTATGTGGTGATTTTATTTTTCTTGTGATGATTTTCATTGTTTAGTGATGATTTTTACATTTCTGTGGTGTTTTCCCGCCGCTGACGTGGTGATGACGTGGCAGTGGGCCCACTATTGAAGTGGCAGGGAGGTTAGTACTGATGTAAGGGCTAAAATGTAAGTTAGTGAAGTTATTGTGTAAACTAGGGGGCATAATTTAAGTTTTTAAAATAAATGAAGCATAATGTATATTTTAAAAGTTATTTTCTAGTTTTAATTTTAAGGGTTATTTTTATTTGAACAATTGCTTATATATATATATATATAGAAAATTTCTATGGATACAACTTTTTCATCGGAGACCTTGAAGACCATATATGTTCTCCAATCAAAATACTTTAAAATATATTATTTTATGAAGTATGTTTTACAAGTATCACTAATTCATTAAAATTGTTGAAGATCATTTAAGTTTAATAAGTAAAATTTGTATGTTCTGCAAGATAAACAAATGTTCTGCAAACTTAACATGTTTTGTAGAATAAAATATTCTTGTAATGTTTTACATGCGGTACATATATGATATTCAAGATTCTGAATAAATAAGAATCTTTGTAGAGCATGATGCGCAAAATAATATATTTTGCAATGTTTTTGTAGAACATAAGTGGTCTCCAAGGTCTAAAAAAAAGTGGTTTTCATAGAACTTAACTATATATATATATATATATTATAATGTATTTTTTGGTAATTTCTGAAGAACTACTGAGCCTGTTTGAGCAGTGGATGGTAATTGAACCTAAGAAGCAAGTCAAGAGAGGAGTGCCTTATCACTAGTCTCCAAGTTCAAATTCAGTTCAAAATCATTACTATGTTGTATTTTAATTGTTTGGTTTGTTGTTTTGTTTTTGGTCATGCATGCCAATTGTATATAACAATTGTTTGCTGGTGTACTTAACATTTATTGTGTGATTTGTTCATTATCATTTTGGTCATGAAAGATAATGTTGTATTGTAATATTTTTGCCCCAGTGTCAATTTTTTTTTGTTACCAAATCAAGGATTAAATGGCTCAAAGACCATCTTATAAAAAATGACTTATGAGTAGTAGACTAGTAGTGCATGTTTGGGGAATCAGTTTGAAGGCTCATTTGGGCTTTAAGTTCATTTATTTATTTAGCTATCTTGGCAATTTATGAATGTGATGATGAATCCTCATTTTTGACACATAAATCAAAAGTTGGAAATCCTAATTTTTAATTTTTAATCTTTCATTCTTCATTCTTCATTTTGGGTGATGGTTCCCTCTTCTCCGTTTCCTATTTTTTAAATTTGCGTAAGTTTAATTTTAATTTTATATAATTTCTCAAATTTTAATTTGTTGAGATTTTTAAAATATGAAATTTGCTCATTTAAAATTTTGAAGTGATGGATAGTTTTTTTTTAATTTTAATTTTGTTTAAGCTCATTCCAATTGTATAATCTTTTTAACAGTGTGGACAGTAAATGTAAAAATTCGGATAAATTTTGTGTCTTTTTCAAAAACCGGATTAAATCTTGATTATGAAATAAAACGAATGCTACTGACCTAAATGTAACTAATTTAGGTAAACAACAAATTCATAGCAGGCAACTCTAAAAAATCACGATTTGTTAGTTGGTATTGTTATTTTGCCTTGTAAACTGAACTCATATATTATTGATATGGAATTTGGTGTTACGTTATATATTATTTTGTTTTAAATCGAGATCAATATTACACCGACTAAATTAAATCCAAATAATTATATTTAATTTTGTTTTTTAGTCGGATCAATGGTATAAATTTATTTTGGCCGAGATAAATAATGTATATTATATAATTTTATCTCGGAGTCATTATCCTTATTTTTAAATTTTTTGTTTTGTATTTTATATTGATGTATCAAAATTATTAATTCATGTAATTTAAAATTTAGATTTTAATTTGGCTAAAAAAAATTATAACTTATAAGTTAAAATCATTTACCTTATTTCTAAAATTATCCAAATACCTAAATAACCTCTATAAGTTAAGTTGTTCATATCATTTATTGGACTTTTTTCAACTTTAAGTAGTAAATATCATTTTTTAAGAAATCTCAAACTTTGCCCTTATAAATAATCATTTATGAGTAGTAGCTTTGTCCTGAGACTTTTATTGATACTTTTATTAATGTAGAACTTTGTACACCTGCTGAAAATTCCCTAGAAGAGTTTGGTAATGGAGATGGTGGTGGCAAGTGGCAACTCATTTGTTCTCAGTTTTTCACTATGTTTAATTTCAACAATAGATAGCTTATCATGTCCTGCTGTTAAATCCCAGAAGCTATTTTCATCACCTACTACATGCCGTTCTGCTCTGGAGTTTGTATTACGATCAACTGCCTCTGAATACCATTTTTCTTGCAGAATTCAACAAACTCCCCTCCTCTATCCATACAAAGAACTTTACAGGATTTCCACTCTCTTTTTCTGCAAAAGCTTTTAAACTCCTGAAATTTCTCAAATGCTTCACATTTGTAGGCCAGAAGGTACACCCAACTCATACGGGAGTGAAGAGCAAAAAATATCCACTCTTATTAAATGATAAAGTTCTCATTATTGTATTTTGTAAATAAATGAATTAAGAGGATGCAATTGAGCATGCTAAACTTACTTTGGTGTTAAAAGTTCCTTGTGGGCATATAAATTACCATTTGTCTTGTTTTGTTTTAACTTGATTTATACAGATTAAAATTTCTAATTTTTATTAGGAGCTGTCTGATCTTTATTTTTCAAATATTACTAAGATACACGGCTATTCAACATTAAAATTGTAAACTCACCTTATATAATTTTTCTATTCAATTTTAACATTGTTAATTCACCTTAGATACTTTTGTTTTCATTGACAGAGTGTCTAACGCATAGTCTGGACAAAGTTTGTGAGAGAAGAAATTTGTTATTGTATGAAAATATATTTGTTGATAATTAAATGTATGTATATATGATTAAATAATTTAAAATGTAGTTATATGTACATGAGTAGTTCCAGTATAAAATGGAAGTATTAAACATTTATTCCAATTATGTAAATATAGATGGAGAATACTCTTTGTATAAAAAATAATGTAGACTGAAAATGATAGTTTAAATAAACATTTTCACTCACATGCTATGTCTCTGCAAATCTCAAGTTTTAGGAAATTAGTTTTCGAAAAACTATTCCAACATAAAGATCAAACTAACAAGTCTAGGGCTCTAAAATATCCCACAACTCAACAATGTCATAGGTGCAAGACGGTAAAGAAAATAAAAAAAATAAATATTGGCAGCAATACATATGTGCAAGTATTGGGTAATATTATTACAACTGTGTTGGTGAAATGATAAGATAATTGTACAAGTAGATTATTTTTGTGTACATGAAACACTCCATGGACAATATGGTTATGATTATCACCAAATTATTGGGTGTGAAATGACCGTCACCAAAGCCTTTGGGTAAAATCTGATAGCCAAAAGTCAATTATGGTTATCAAAAGGAAATTGTGCAAGTTAAATATTTTTTTGAAAAATTTATATCAACTATTTAATAAAATTAATTTAAGATTAAGCAAATTAAATTTAATGCTCCTATTTCTAACAAGAAATTTTCAAATCAATGTCATGCAAATTCTTAAAAACTAGTCTACATTTTCATCAAAACTAATTATATTAACATTTTAAATAGGTAAAATAACAGTATTACCATTTATTGTTATAATTCAACCACCACTTATTTTCAAATAACTTAAAGATTATCCAAAATTTTGTCTTATTTCTGAATATTAAAGCTAAAAGAATAATATTATATTAAAATTTATTCACAAAAAAATATATTGATTATATATAGTATAATAAACTTATTGAGTAAAGAATTATAAATTTATTAACTATAAATTAGAAAAACATGAAGTTTCAAGTTAAAAAAATACAACAACTAAAATAATAAAATGTAATGCTAATAAAACAGTTTCAAGGGATTTGAGATATTTTTTTATAATTTGTCCAAATAAATAAATAAATTTAATTTTATATTAAAAATCATAAAATATATTTGTAAAGCATGCAATTTACCGGGTATAAAACTAGTTCATAAATAATTAACATACTACATAGGGATTAAAGTGTTTAGGAGTACGAATGTGAAATATATTTGATAATATTGTGTATTTTCATGTTGATTAATGTGTGCATGTTCAAATTTGTGATTTGTGAAATTTTAAATATTTATAAAAGGATTTATAAGGATTTTATTAATCTTTAAACATTTTTATAAAAGTATAAAAATGTGATCAAGGTGTGAAATTTGCTTTATTGTCTTCAAAATAGTCCAAGGGGCTTTTTAAAAATATAAGTGGGATTTATGTGGATGTTTTGATATTTTAAAATAATTTTATAAAGTTTATTCCTATTATTTGGGATTTATTTGTAAAATCCATAACAAATCATCTATTCAGTCAAAAATTTATTTAAAAATATAGGGAGAACGCTAAATTTGTATTCTTTGCTTTAAGAAATAAAAGTGGTATCATTTTCAGATTTTACAAATCGATTTTATATTATTTAATAGCCTTTCTATCATTTGGTGCATTAGAAAATTTGTTTAAGAAAAGAAATTCTGAATTTAGTGGCCAAATGACCATTGTGCCCCTGAGTGTATATAAATATACACCCCTCCCGCTTTTCTTTTATTTCTTTCACCGGTTTCTCTCTTCTCTCTTCTCTCTTTTCTCTCTTTCGAACTCTCGAGTTCTCTCTCTCTCTCAGTTCAGTAATACCTCTTCAATTCTTCATGATTTTCGAATGAAATTCAGTCCTTAGTTCATGTTACTCTATCCTTGATTTATATATGGATGCATGTGTGCGTATCAAGTATTGGGGGAAACCCCCTCTCGGTTTCTTTGCTTGCTTCGGTTTTTGAGCTTGATTGTTGAAATGCAACACTTGATAATTGTTGCATGTTGAATTTGGGTCGAATTGTTGAAAGAAATCGGCAAGGTTTCGAGTTGGGGGCCAATTTTGGCAACCCCGAACCTTTGCTGCCACCGGCGGTGAACTCCGGTGAGCCGGTGGTGGGCGGTGATGAGAAATCTGAGACCTAATATTTATAAAACCTCGTATGTTTTCATGCATGTGTGTGTATAAAGTTTTACTAAATTTTTAAAATTTAGATTCTTGAAAATGAATTGAGTTTGATATTTGTTTTAAGATTTAGTGATCGAATATTAGAAATTGTATTGCATGTTGGTTTTGGCATGAAAAACCGAATGAAACCTTTAGTTTTGGGAAATTCGGTTTGAATTATGTGATAACTTGATTGACATGATTGTGTTCAATAGTTTTAAGTCGAAATAGGTTCGTTTTTTTATTTTAGGTAATGCATGTTGTTAGGTATCAATATGTTTGTAGAAGGGGGGGTTGAATACAAATTATACCGTTTAATCGAATAAAATGCGGAATAAAAAAGTGAAACAAAATTCAAGTTAAATAAAACTATTATTAAACTTGAAAGGTGTTATAACAACGGTATCGTTTATAAGGGATTAATCTCAAATAAATTATTCCAAATCTAGAATAAATTCGACATGAACTTTTTCTATTTTTGAAATAAAAAAATCAAATGCTAAAAGTAATTTGAGATTAAGTTCTAGGGATTTTGATCCGCTAGATAGTTACACAAGAACAAAAAAAGGATTTCTAGTGGTTTAGATTTAACAATAAATACTAGAAATTAATGTCCTGAGAATTTGCAATAAGTTCTCTGTTGTTCTGTGTTCTTCAGTTTCTTTTGATATTCAATGTTGTGTATTCTGTTGAAAATCAGCTTCAGTTCTTTTATATTAAATCAATCCTTGCTTTAACTGGTAAGACAATCCTTTTAGCTTAGCAAGACAATCCTTTTAACTGGTAGAACTTTCGGTAGGACAATCTCAATGAACTGGCATGACTTTCGGCAAGACAATCTAAATGAACTGGCATGACTTTCGGTAGGACAATCTAAATGAACTGTCATGACTTTCGGCAAGACAATCTAAATGAACTGACATGACTTTCGGTATGACTATTGATTGTCATACCGATTGTCATACTAATACAAACGATTGACTTGCTGAATTAATTTTGAATTTAAATTCAAAATCAATTCTGAAAAACCATAATATTAATTCAGAATTAGTTAATCAATTAATCCAATTAATCATTAATAAATTAATCTTCGCAGATATAATTTATTTTCTTAATTAAATTATACGACTTAATTAATAAATAGAGAATTAATACTATTCTTGAACAACAACCATTCTTCTGACAATCTTCTGAAAATCATGAATCCATTTCACCACTTCAATGTTGACACTCGATGTACTGTCTGGTTCATGAATGACTAACTTCTGTGATGTTTCTTCATGTCTTGATTTTCTTTAGATTAAATCCCTATAATTAATTGATACCCTGACGAGATCTCTGCCACTTGATTAAATCCACAATCTTGATTTATATCATTGTGGCTTGATCAATTTCTTGAGCTTCTTCCAGTGAATTAAGTCCTCAAGTCTGTAGATGAACAATGTTACTTAATCCTTTGACATATGTTACTTTGAGAGATCTCTCTGACGATAGTTACACTATTTACTTGTTACATCCTTATTTGAGTTGAGTTAAATCCTCGAATAAACAAATAGGCTATGACATATGCCTTTCAATCTCCCCCTATTTGTTTGTTAGACAAAAACAACAAATACCTGGAGGATAACTCAACTAACAAATAAGAAAAAGATATAAACAGTAATGCAAAGTAAATAGCAGAAAAGTTCTGGATTATATTTAACATTTTCCAGATTCCAAAAGAAATTTACAAGTGATGAAAGGCATATGGCATAGCCTATTTGTATATTCGAGGATTTAACTCAACTCAAATAAGAATGTAATAAGTAAATAGTGGATCTATCGTCAGAGAGATCTCACAAAGTAACATCTGTCAAAGGGTTAAGAAACATTATTCATCTACAGACTTGAAGACTTAATTCACTGGAAGAAGCTCAAGAAATTGATCAAGCCTCAGTGATATAAATCAAGATTGTGGATTTAATCAAGTGACAGAGATCTCGTCAAGGTATCAATTAATTACAAGGATTTAGTCTGAAGAAAATCAAGAGTATCAAGGTCAAGGCTTGAAGAAACGTCACGGAAGTTAGTCACTCATGAACCAGACAGTACATCGAGTGTCAACATTGAAGTGGTGGAATTGATTCATAATTGACAGTAATTTTCAGAAGATTTTCAGAAGAATGGTTGCTGCTCAAGATTAGTATTAATTCTCTATTAATTAATTAAGTCAAATAATTTAATTAAGAAAATAAATTATATCTGCAAAGATTAATTTATTGATTAATTGAATTAATTGATTAATTAATTCAGAATTAATATTAAGGATTTTCAGAATTGTTATTAGATTAAAATCTATTAATAATTCAGTAAGACAATTTGATTTGAACTACTATGACAATCGGTATGACAATTGATAGTCATACCGAAAGTCTTGCTAGTTTATTCTAATTGTCTTGCTAGCTATTGGGATTGTCTTGCTAGTTCAAAAGGATAGTCTCACCGAAAGTCCTACCAGTTCAAATGGATTGTCATGCCAGTTCATTTGATTGTCTTGCCGAAAGTCTTGCTGATTCAACTGGATTGTTTTGTTTACTTAAACAACAAAACACAGCAGAAGACAATAATGCAATTATTCAACAAAAACACAAGTCAAGAACTCAGCAGAAAACAAAAGGCTCAAACATTTTATTTTTCATCTGCTTTATTCTAGATTGAAAAGTTAAATCCAATCCACTAGAATTATTTATCTTGTTCTTGTGTATCAATCTAGCGGATTAAAATCCCTAGAATTTAATCTCAAATCGCATTTAGCATTTGATCTTTTAATTGCAAAAATAGAAAAAGTTCATGTCGAATTTATTCTAGATTTTTAATAATTGATTTGAGATTAATCCCTTGTAACCAATACCGTAGTTGTAACACCTTTCAAGTTTAATAAAAGTTTTATTTAACTTGAATTTTGTTTCACATTTTTATTCCGCATTTTATTCGATTAAACGGTATTGTTTGCATTCAACCCCCCCTTCTACAAACAAATTGGGACCTAACAATTGGTATCAGAGCCTTCTGATTAACGTACAAATCTAGATCCTAGACTTTTGTGTTTCTTTCACTTCTTGAATTTTTTATTCACTCAAAAAATTCGTAATGACTACACAAAAAGTTAGAACCGTTAAAATTCCACTTTTCGATAAAGAAAATTATGTTATGTGGAAGAAGAAGATGCTACTGTTTTTACAAGTTGCTAATCCCAAATATTTGCAAGTGTTAAAGAAGGGTCCAAAAATTCCTATGGTTATTGAACCAGAGGTAATAGAAAATGATGTGGTGATCACCAAAGTGAGAACTTATGTGAAAGATCCTGAGGATTTCTCTCCTGCTGAAATAGAAGAAGCCTCCCTGGATGCTAGCCTTCAATTAATTTTAGTAGATTCCCTTAATCCCTTGATGAATAGACATGTGATGAATTGTAAAGATTCCAAACATATCTGGGAAACTATTGAGATTATTAATGAAGGCACAGAGGAAGTTAGGGAGAACAAGCTAGAAATCCTAACCTCTGAGTATGAATACTTTAAATCCAATCCAGGGGAAGGAATCACTGAAGTGTTTGAGAGGTACAATGCATTGATCAACAACCTGAACATTAATGGTAAATACTATTCATCAGGGAGGTCAACAAAAAGTTCCTTTTAACACTGCCAACTCATCTCGAACATAGAATCACTGCCATAAGAGAAGCAAGAGATCTGAGTGAGATTTCTTTGGAAAGGCTCTATGGTGTGTTAAAGACTTATGAGTTGGAGCAGATTCAGCAGAAGGAAGTTTACGGGAAAGGAAGAGTGGTCAGCACGTCTACTGCTCTAGTAGCTGATGAACAACAACAACACCACAATATCAACAACAATCTCAACAGTCAGAAAGAATGGTACAGTCTTCCAAGGTTGAAGATAATGTGATAGTAGCAGAATTTGATCCTCCTACTACAAATCAATCAGGAGATGATTATTATTCCTTGGAACAACTGGAGCAATTGGAGGATGAGTCAATGGCCCTGATTGTCAAGAGATTCTCAAATGTCAGATTCAAAAGGAATCCCAAGTTCAAGTACAAGTCCAACTACAACAGATTCCAGAAAGGTGGATCTTCATCCTCTAACACCAGCAGTGGTGGGTATAAAACAGGGATGGTTGATCGAAGCACCATTCGATGCTTCAACTGCAATGAGTTGGGACACTTTGCCACAGAATGCAGGAAGCCAAAACAAGCATGGAAGAACTCTTACGATTCTAATCAAAAGAGTAAATCTGAAAGGGCTTACCTGGCAAAGGGAAGAAGCTGGGATGATACTGACAGTGAAGATGAAGAAGTTGGGAATCTTGCTCTCATGGCTAGTGATGCAAACACCTCATCGTCAAGAAAAGAGGTAAAATTTACTGATGCTGAATTAGTTTATCATCTAGGAGGTTCCTTAGATTGTGCTCGTCGTGATAATGAATTGTTAAATCAACAAATCAAAGACCTTGCGAAAGAGGTCAATGAATTAAGACTTGTGCACATTAATCAAGATAAATTAAAAGAACAAGTATCTTTTCTAGAGAATAGAGTTGACTGTTATAGACAACTTGAAACTATTCTCAAAGACAAGATCACCGGTCTTGAGGCTAAGGTTAAAGCTTACTTTAATTCTTGTTCGAAGTCCAAAGAGTTTTACAATAAGCAAGCTGTTAATCAAACATCTGGTATAGGTTATGATTACAATGATGCTATTGGAAAATTAGGCATAAACTCCCCTCCTCATGTCTGTGCTAAAGGCAGAGAAGTACCACATGTGCTTAAGGGTGTTGATGAACCCCTCTATAAAGAATCAATTGCTGAACCATTTGATGAGACCTCTTTTATTATTCAAGAAGAAATCCGTGCTGAAGATAATGCTAATGAGAAAGCTGTCTCCAAGTCAAGTGTGTCAAAAGTTCCAGTCAAGGTTGTGAAAGCAACTGAGACTAACTCAGACACACATGAGTTGGATAACACAAATGCCATGTCTACCATGCATAAGTTGCCTATTGTTAATCCTTCTCATAAAGCATGTGGTGTTCCTGATTGTATGTCTTGTGCTTTTAATCTGATGTTTGCTTATTTTAATGGTAAACATATTTCTAATGATAAGACTACTCCTCGTCAGCATGTGAATAATAGAAAGAATGATAGGTCTAAGACTGCTAGTCCTCCTAAAGCTAGAAAGGAGACATTTGTGCCTAAGCCTAAACAGAAATTTGTCAAGGCTGTTCACAAGGTCAAATGTTCAGTCATTGAGAACGTTGAGAATATTAAAATTACGAATGTTGTTTTGCCTGATAAAGGCCAATTTTACAAGTATGCCGGACCCAGCCAAGCTTGGGTTCCGAAGAAGGTCTAATCCATTTGTATTGCAGGGCATTAAACAGGTACAACCGGTAGTGTGGATTCTTGACAGCGGATCGTCAAGACATATGACCGGAGATAGAGCCCTGCTATCAAATGTGGTTGAGAAAGCTGGCCCAGTGGTTACCTTTGGAGATAACAACAAAGGTTTAACGGAGGGATATGGCTGTTTGCTAGCTGGAAATGTTATCATTGAAAATGTGTATGTTGTGCAAGGACTTGAACACAATCTGCTTAGCATTAGTCAGTTCTGTGACAACGACTACAATGTTTTATTCGACAAGCTGAAGTGTCAGATTCTGCACAAGAAAAGTGAAAAACCCTCCTTAATGGGAATCCGGAAAGGAAATCTGTTCGTAGCTGACATGAACTCTGGAAGCAATCCTGAATTCAATTGCTTCTATGCAAAGGCATCGTCAGATGAGAGTTGGCTATGGCACAAGAGACTTTCTCATCTCAATTTCAAAACAATGAATTCTCTTGTAAAAAGAGAATTGGTAAGAGGTCTGCCTCAGCTGGAATTCTCTCCAGAAGGACTATGTGAGGCTTGCCAGAAAGGAAAGTTGAAGAAAGCAAGTCACAGAGGCACTGACACATCTTTCATAACTGGTGTTCTGCAATTATTGTACATGGATTTATTTGGACCAGTTAATGTCCTTTCGATGTCAAAGAAGTGTTACTGTCTTGTGATAGTTGATGACTATTCCAAGTATACGTGCGTTTTATTTTTTCACTCTAAGGATGAAACACCACAAGTTGTGATTGATCATATCAAAATGATTGAGTTAGATTCTAACGTCCCTGTTAGAGCAATAAGGTCAGATAATGGAACAGAATTCAAGAATTCACTTCTCAATGGATTCTGTACAGACAAAGGGATTACCAGACAATTTTCAGCTCCTAGAACCCCTCAGCAAAATGGAGTGGTAGAAAGGAAGAATCGTACATTGATTGAAGCTGCAAGAACGATGTTAAGTGAATCAGGTCTTCCAATGTACTTTTGGGCTGAAGCTGTCAATACTGCATGTTATACTCAGAATCGAACTCTAATCAACAAAGACTTCATGAAAACTCCTTATGAGATTTTGAATGAACAGAAACCTTCTATCAAATACTTTCATGTATTTGGTGCCAGATGCTTCGTGCTCAAGGATGGAGATGAGCGTCGTGGTAAATTCGAGGCAAAGGCATATGAGGGTATTTTTGTTGGATATGGAAGAAGATCATACAGAGTGTATATCATTGATCAACACAAAGTAACTGAAAGTGTCAATGTTACATTTGATGACACTAAACTCCCTAGTATCCAAACTGAAGATCCTTCTGAGAAACTGAAGTTTGATGATATGTCAGATTCAGAATCAGAACATGGTCAAGAACCTGAGGTTGTTGCTGGTGAAGAACCTGTTAATCTTGATGATACTCAAGGTAATAGTGATGGAAACTTTGGCAACAATGGAAATACCACTGCTACTGATGGAGAATCTTCAAGTCAACATGGCAACAACTCAGGGGGAGATGCTGAAGGATCATCTAGTAGGACACAACATCCAAATGAGTTTCAAGGCGAATCATCAAGATCAAATCTTCCAAGACAGACTGTCTGGAATAAAGCTCATCCTTTTGAGTTGATTATTGGTGATCCAGATGTTGGAGTCAGAACTAGACGTGCTACTCAAAATGAGTGTCTGTTCTCAGGATTTCTTTCTGAGATGGAACCTAAGAAGATTGAAGAAGCACTAACTGATCCAGATTGGGTGATTACAATGCAAGATGAACTCAATCAGTTTGAAAGTCAACAAGTCTGGAAACTTGTACCTAGACCTACACACAAGAAAGCTGTTGGTACTAGGTGGGTATTCAGAAATAAACTAGATGAAGATGGTGTAGTTACAAGAAACAAGGCAAGACTGGTAGCAAAAGGGTATTCTCAAGCTGAAGGCATTGATTATGATGAAACCTATGCTCCAGTGGCTAGACTTGAGGCCATCAGGATATTTCTGGCATTCGCAGCATTCTCAAACTTTAAAGTTTATCAAATGGTTGTCAAGAGCGCCTTTCTGAATGGAAAGTTGGATGAAGAGGTATATGTAGAGCAACCTCCTGGTTTTGAAGATCCAGATCATTTGGATTTTGTCTTCTTTCTTTTCAAGGCTATTTATGGGCTCAAACAGTCTCCAAGAAAATGGTATGACACTCTCTCTGAATTTCTTATTGAAAATAGATTTATTAGAGGTGTCATAGACAAAACTCTCTTTTCTAAAAAACATAAGAATGATACTATATTAGTCCAAGTCTATGTGGATGATATAATATTTGGGTCTACTAATGATAATCTCTGTAAGAGATTTGCTAAGTTAATGCACAGCAAGTTTGAAATGAGCATGATGAGAGAGCTGAAGTTCTTTCTTGGATTACAAGTAAATCAAAGGTTAAATGGAATATTTATTTGTCAATCCAAGTATCTCAAGGAACTCCTCAAAAAGTACAATCTAGAGGATTCTGCATCAGCAAGGACTCCATCAACTACAGCTGTCAAGCTTGGACCATGTGAAAACTCCATTAAGGTAGATGTCACAAGCTACAGAGGTATGATTGGCTCGTTACTCTATCTTACTGCAAGTAGACCAGATATTATGTATGCTACATACTTATGTGCAAGATTCCAAGCGGATCATAGAGATATTCATCTCGTTGCTGTTAAACGAATCTTAAGATATCTTAAGGGAACACCAAATCTAGGTATTTGGTACCCTAAAGAATCTGGTTTTAACCTTGTTGGATATACAGATTCAGATTATGCAGGAAGTGTTGTTGATAGGAAAAGTACCTCAGGGAGTTGTCAATTCCTAGGAAGCAGGCTAGTCTCATGGTACAGCAAGAAACAGCAAACAGTTTCCAACTCAACGGCCGAGGCTGAATATATTGCTGCTGGAAGCTGCTGTGCTCAGATCTTGTGGATTAGGAACCAGCTGCGAGACTATGGCTCTGTATTAAATAAAATTCCTATTTTATGTGACAATACAAGTGCAATAGCCATCACCAACAACCCTGTGCAGCACTCGAGGACAAAGCACATTGACATCGGGTATCATTTTATTAGAGAGCACGTCATGAGTGGTACTGTTGAACTATTTTTTGTTCCAACAGAAGAACAAATAGCAGATATTTTTACTAAACCACTTGATGAATCCACATTTACCAGATTAGTTGGTAAATTGGGCATGTTGAATAGTTTTAGTGATTAATTTAGTTAATATCTGAGATCTGTTCTTGAATGAATTTACAAATGAATTTTTCATAAATGAAAAATTCATTTGCAAATTTGTTTTATCATTCTATCATATTTCTTGCTTATTTCTATAGAATTTTTATTATCTTATCTGTTTTATTTACTCGACTTGTTAACTTCAAATATCTAAGAATATTTTATTTTCTCTAAAAAATATTTTTCTATGAATTTTATTTGCTAAAATTCAACAGAAATCTATTTTTGAAATAAAAATAATAAATTTTGAAATATTGTCTTTGTTTTTGTAAATATTTTCTGAATTTCTACTATTTATATAAGAATTTATTTCAGTTTTCCTTATTTTCTGTACAAATTTGATTGTCTTTCTACTGAAATGACAATCGGCAAGACAATTAAAATTGTCTTGCTGAAAATCATTTCAGTACTTACATATATACTTATTAATTCTGTTTGTAAACGTTTTATTTCCAGAATGACAATCGGCAAGACAATTGAAATTGTCTTGCTGAAAGTCATTTCAGTATATAATTGTCATTTTAGTGTTTTTCAGTATAGTTTTATACTGGCAAGACAATCGGTATGACTATCAATTGTCTTTCCAGTTATAAACATTATATATATATATATATTTTCTTTTATTTTATACTGGTATGACAATCGGTATGACTATCAGATTATCATACCAGTTATATTTATTTAGTGTTTATTACTTTTATTGCTTTTATTTTAAGCTGGTATGACAATCGGTATGACAATCCCGGATTGTCATACCAGTAATACTACTTAATCATTTTAGTGGCTATTTTAATCTTCATCAGTTCATTTTCTTTCAAAATTTCAACAGTCTTCTTCTTATTTCTCTCTCTCTCTCTCTATTCGATCAAATTCAACTGCCATTGTTATTTTTCTTGCTCGAGTTTTTACTCAGCACACTCTTCTGATATATACATACACTTGTATACATACAGGAGTGAAGTGCTGCCCATTTTTTTTATTATTTCAGTTATTTCTCTCAAACTTTTTTTTCTCCCAAAACAATCTATTTGTTTTTGTGTTTGTTGAATTTGGGTATTTTTAATTTTAATTTCAATTTCTGTTTTGTGTCTTTTGGTTTTTCAAATCTGTGTTTGTGAGTTAGGAATTTTAACGAGATACAATCCTGTCTAAATTTTTCGATTATAATTAATTTAATTCGAATTATCAAATTAATTTAATTAATTCGAATTTTCTTAATATTATTCTTAAAATTCTGAAAGTGTGTGTCTTATTATTATTTTAAATGGCTCTCAATTTCCAAATTGTCGCGCATAATCAAGTTGGTTATTTTAATCCGGAAAAATGTGATGTGGAAAAATTTAAGCCTTGGATTAGATTTTTAAATGACCATTCGATTGTTAGCTCTGCTATTAAATCAAATGTGAGTTTAAATGTCGATCTGCTTAGAATGATTTGCACAACCTCTACTGTGGCCGATGATTCAAAATCTTTTTCATTCACCGTGGCAAACACACAGTATGTGGTTGATGAAACAGTAGTCAATCAAGCGTTAAATTTTCCATTGGACAATTTCTGTAATTTACCCTCTGAAAATGATATCACAAACTTTTTCCATGCTATTCACTATCAGGGGGTGATCAATTTAACCAAACTTTCAAAATCCAATTTGGTGTCTGAATGGGATATTTTCTTCGATACACTTTCTAAAGTGTTTGCCAACTGCACTAAATCCAACTTTCACAACATCACTTCCACTCTGCAGTATATTGGTCTTGTGGTTGTTTTCAATCAAAGGATCAATTTTGGCAAACTACTTTTTCCCATTCTCTTGAGACGTCTCACTACTGCTTTACGTGATCATTCTACAAATCGTAGGGTATCATGTTACTATGCTCGTTTTCTCATGCTTATAGCAGATCATCTTCTCACACCTGAACACAAAGCCCTTTTTGCTAACTCTGCAGTAACCGAACCCCCTCCAGTAAGCAAAAAGATTTACACCCGCCAAGACACAACCTTTAAATTCATGCAAGTTCCAGTACTTGTATCTGCTTTCATGGCCACTTATATTCCTTTACCTATTTTCAATCTTCCCGGTCATGAACAGCAACCTCAACCTCCGGTGGTTCAAGCCACCCAGGCTCCTCCAACATCAGATGCTCTTTCTTTACAGGTAGTAATTCCTCACTCTCACTCCATTCCTACTTCTGTTGAAAGACCCCTAGTGGTTGATAGGGCTGACCATGAAGTTGTAGAACCACAGCTTCAATCCCAGGTCATAGAGCCAAACACAGAGTCACATTCTATCTCAACCTCTCCCCCACTGTCTAAAATGTTACCCAGAAGGTTAATAGGAAGTAGTGCATTGTTAAATGTGAGCGAACCCTAAGCTCTGCCTCCTCCAAAGAAAAGAAGAACTTATACTGAGGCATCTGGAAGCCCATCCTTGTCCTCCCAACAGGACATGAACTTTGAAATGGCCGATGAACAGTTACTAGAGACATTCTCTCAACAGGATGAATCTATTGAAATTCGCCATAGGGCCATGGCATCTTGTACTGAGTCAAGCACAATTCCATTACTCACAATGGAACCATACATACCCACAGATGATACTCAGGACACAGAGCGAGGAGTGCACATAGA
This sequence comes from Apium graveolens, assembly GCF_009905375.1. NCBI lineage: Eukaryota > Viridiplantae > Streptophyta > Magnoliopsida > Apiales > Apiaceae > Apium > Apium graveolens. The sequence continues at coordinate 119,979,880 of NC_133648.1, forward strand.
GTCTGTTACAGTGCCTGCCATAGTTACGGCAGAAGAGCAGTCACATGCTTCTGAGGGAAAATCTGACTCTCAGCCACCCTTAATAGAGTCATTTTCTCCCCTCCCAGATCAAACACCTCTAGCTCCCTCATGGGATTCTCCACTCGCAGATTTATCTGGAGAAAGTGGAGGGCAACTCGGTCAATCTATCCCTGAAGCAATTCAGACATCTATTTCACATGAAATGATAGGTTTGACTGAGGATCGGGACTCGCGAATTCCCATTGCACCACTACTGACCTCTCTTGAAGAGGCTAGGGTGATTTTAACTGCAGGTACAGAAGAACAGCAACAGGAAGACTCCTCACGAGCAATTATATTGAGAGAAACACAAGCACGTGAGGTGAGTGAACCAAACACGAGTGAAATTCAGGTGAGAGCACACACAGACACTGATACTGTAAACCTGTTAGCTCAAATTGCTGCTCTAAAAGAAGAACTTGCTAAAAGCCAAGCTGAAGCTCAAGCATTCAAAGCACAAGTGGTTGAACGGTCTTCTTCTTCCACCTCTGTCAACAATCAGCTGGCACTCATAAGGAATGATATCTCAGATCTCAAGAACACTGTCACACCAAAGCTCAATTCCATTCAGGAAACTCCAACATTATCAGCTGATGACATTTCCGACTTCTGCTCTCTACATACAAGGATGACTTCTATTGAAGATTTGGTTGAAATGAATCATTCACTGGATTCCTCTAGATTTCTGAAGATAGAGACAGGTATGGAACATCTGAATGAAGGGATGAAGCACCTGTACTACATGATCAAAAATTCTCACTGTCCCAATGAAGAACAAAGGACTTACTTTGAAGGGCCGTCTGGTGGAGGCTCAGGCTCGGGAGGTGATGGAGGTCATGGAGGATCTAAGGGAAAGTCAGTAGAGGATCCCTCAACTAAGGGGGAGAAGAAAGGGAGTAGTGGAAAGGGGAAAGAAAAAGATACCTCTGCTGGGGACAAAGGAAAGGCTGATGATGTCTATTACAGTGGAGAACAGGATGACTTTGACATTTTTGACATTCCCACTGAACTAGTCTTGGAAGATAAAGATGGTTTATTTGAAGCTGAAGAGGAAAGTGATTTTGGAGATTGGGAAGAGGAAGCTACAGTGGATCCTATCTTTGAGAAAGAGTTTCAGCAGCAGCAGTCAGAGATTAAAAGAAAAGAAGCTGAACTCAAAAAGGTCTCCCAGATCATTGACATGAGGAAAGACATACAAAGAACAGAAACTCTTCAAAAGCAACGTCTTCATGACATTAAGGCTCAAGAAAGGAGAAGAGATGTCAGACTGAAGATTGGTGAGAAATGGGATGAAGCTAGGAGAGTACTTGATATGCCACAGCTGAGCACTAACAATGATAGACAGTTCCTACATCTTCTTGACAAGCTGGAAATCTCAAATCCTAACAATGACATGTACATGAATGCTATCAAGACTGAAGTCTCAAGGATCACAGCTGCTTTTGATAGATCCCTAAATGAGATGAGCATTTTTGTATATTGTCAGAGTGAAGGATCTTTCAAGGTGTCACTTCATCTGTTTGAGAATCGTTCTTTGTCAGAGATTTGGGTTCTTCTCAACAAGGTAAAAATAAGCTCAGAATTGAATGAAGTTCTTCGAGAAAGGCTTAAAGAGTTTGCCAGCAGGGCTAGTCCTCAAGTGGTCAACAATCCTCATCAGGTGAGATTCTTTAAGTCTGATTGTCTTCAAATCTGTCAGCTAGATGTACAATCTCTTAAAGACTACTCAGCTAAGCATCTGGTCTGGATGGAACATCATTTAAGAACTGCTGGATACTCATCCATGTTGAAGACTCAAGCTGCTGATTTGATTCAAGCTTATTGTGAAAAGAATATTAAAAGGTACAATCAGATCAAGAATAAGCTGAAGTCAGTTGGAGTTCAACCAGTCAGACCAGCAAGCTTCACTTCAGAAAAGGATCGTGTCTTTGACAAAGAGTTGCTTCAAGATTTAGAAGAAGGTGAAGTCAGAAGAGAAGACAACTGAAATCAATTAGCTCAAAACTCAATGTAATATGATTAGAGCTTTATGAATCAAGATAGTCTAATGTAGTTATATGTTCAGGCTAGAGGAACATCTATCTTGTATTCACTTGTAAATTTCTTTTGGAATCTGGAAAATGTTAAATATAATCCAGAACTTTTCTGCTATTTACTTTACATTACTGTTTATATCTTTTTCTTATTTGTTAGTTGAGTTATCCTCTAGGTATTTGTTGTTATTGTCTAACAAGTAAATAGGGGGAGATTGAAAGGCATATGGCATAGCCTATTTGTATATTCGAGGATTTAACTCAACTCAAATAAGAATGTAATAAGTAAATAGTGGATCTATTGTCAGAGAGATCTCACAAAGTAACATCTGTCAAAGGGTTAAGAAACATTATTCATCTACAGACTTGAAGACTTAATTCACTGGAAGAAGCTCAAGAAATTGATCAAGCCTCAGTGATATAAATCAAGATTGTGGATTTAATCAAGTGACAGAGATCTCGTCAAGGTATCAATTAATTACAAGGATTTAGTCTGAAGAAAATCAAGAGTATCAAGGTCAAGGCTTGAAGAAACGTCACGGAAGTTAGTCACTCATGAACCAAACAGTACATCGAGTGTCAACATTGAAGTGGTGGAATTGATTCATAATTGACAGTAATTTTCAGAAGATTTTTAGAAGAATGGTTGCTGCTCAAGATTAGTATTAATTCTCTATTAATTAATTAAGTCAAATAATTTAATTAAGAAAATAAATTATATCTGCAAAGATTAATTTATTGATTAATTGAATTAATTGATTAATTAATTCAGAATTAATATTAAGGATTTTCAGAATTGTTATTAGATTAAAATCTATTAATAATTCAGTAAGACAATTTGATTTGAACTACTATGACAATCGGTATGACAATTGATAGTCATACCGAAAGTCTTGCTAGTTCATTCTAATTGTCTTGCTAGCTATTGGGATTGTCTTGCTAGTTCAAAAGGATAGTCTCACCGAAAGTCCTACCAGTTCAAATGGATTGTCATGCCAGTTCATTTGATTGTCTTGCCGAAAGTCTTGCTGATTCAACTAGATTGTTTTGTTTACTTAAACAACAAAACACAGCAGAAGACAATAATGCAATCATTCAACAAAAACACAAGTCAAGAACTCAGCAGAAAACAAAAGGCTCAAACATTTTATTTTTCATCTACTTTATTCTAGATTGAAAAGTTAAATCCAATCCAATAGAATTATTTATCTTGTTCTTGTGTATCAATCTAGCGGATTAAAATCCCTAGAACTTAATCTCAAATCGCATTTAGCATTTGATCTTTTAATTGCAAAAATAGAAAAAGTTCATGTCGAATTTATTCTAGATTTGTAATAATTGATTTGAGATTAATCCCTTGTAACCAATACCGTAGTTGTAACACCTTTCAAGTTTAATAAAAGTTTTATTTAACTTGAATTTTGTTTCACATTTTTATTCCGTATTTTATTCGATTAAACGGTATTGTTTGCATTCAACCCCCCCTTCTACAAACAAATTGGGACCTAACAAGTGAATACAAGATAGATATTCCTCTAGACTGAACATATAACTACATTAGTCTATCTTGATTCATAAAGCTCTAATCATATTACATTAAGTTTTGAGCTAATTGAATTCAGTTGTCTTCTCTTCCGAATTCACCTTCTTCCAAATCTTGAAGCAACTCCTTGTCAAAGACACGATCCTTTTCAGAAGTGAAGCTGGCTGGTCTGACTGGTTGAACTCCAACTGACTTTAGCTTATTCTTGAACTGATTGTACCTTTTAATATTCTTTTCACAATAAGCTTGAATCAGATCTGCTGCTTGAGTTTTCAACATGGATGAATATCCGGCAGTTCTTAAGTGATGTTCCATCCAGACAAGATGCTTAACAGGTAGTCTTTAAGAGATTGTGAATCGAGCTGGCAGATTTGAAGACAGTCAGACTTAAAGAATCTTACCTGATGAGGATTGTTGACCACTTGAGGACTAGCCCTGCTGGCAAACTCTTTGAGCCTTTCTCGAAGAACTTCATTCAATTCTGAGCTTCTTTTGACTTTGTTAAGAAGAACCCAAATCTCTGATAAAGAACGATTCTCAAACAGATGAAGTGATACCTTGAAAATCCTTCGCTCTGACAATATACAAATATGCTCATTTCATTTAGAGATCTGCCAAAGGCAGCTGTGATCCTTGAGACTTCAGTCTTGATAGCATTCATGTACACATCATTGTTTGGATTAGAGATCTCTAGCTTGTCAAGAAGATGTAGAAACTGCCTATCATTGTTTGTGCTCAGCTGAGGCATATCAAGTACTCTCCTAGCTTCATCCCATTTTTCATCAATCTTCAGTTTGACATCTCTTCTCCTTTCTTTAGCTTTAATGTCATGAAGACGTTGCTTTTCAAGAGTTTCTGTTCGTTCAATATTTTTCCTCATGTCAATGATCTGGGATATCTTTTTGAGTTCAACTTCTTTTCTTTTCAACTCTAACTGCTGCTGCTGAAACTCTTTCTCAAAAACAGGATCCACTTGAGCTTCCTCTTCCCATTCTCCAAAATCACTTTCCTCCTCAGCTTCAAAGAAATCATCTTTATCTTCCAAGACTGGTTCAGTGGGAATGTCAAAAATATCAAAGTCATCATGTTCTCCACTATAGTAGACATCATCAGCCTTCCCTGTGTCTCCAGCAGAAGAATCTTTTTCTTTTCCCTTTCTACTTCTCCCTTTCTTCTCCCCCTTAGTTGAGGAATCCTCTACAGACTTTCCTCTAGACCCTCCATGATCTCCATCACCTCCAGAGCCTGAGCCTCCACCAGACGGCCCTTCAAAGAAAGTCCTTTGTTCTTCATTAGGGCAGTGAGAATTTTTGATCATGAAATACAAGTGCTTCATCCCTTCATTGAGATGTTCCATGCCCGTCTCTATCTTCAGAAATCTGGAGGAGTCCAGTGAATGATTCATTTCAACCAAGTCTTCAAGAGAAGTCATTCTTGAATGGAGAGAGCAGAAGTTTGAAATATCTTCAGCTGATAAAGTTGGAGATGCCTGGATTGAGTTAAGCTTTGGTACAATAGAGGTCTTCAAATCTGATATCTCAGTCCTGATGAAAGCCAGCTGATTATTGACAGAGGTGGAAGAAGAAGACCGTTCAACCACTTGTGCTTTGAATGATTGAGCCTCAGCCTGACTTTTTGCAAGTTGTTCTTTCAGATCAGCAATTTGATCTAACAGATTTTCAGTGTTTGTGTCTGTGTGTGCGCTCACCTGAATATCTCTCCTGTTTGGTTCACTCAACTCACGTGCTTGTGTATCTCTCATGTGAAATAGATGTCTGAATTGCTTCAGGGATAGATTGACCGAGTTGCCCTCCACTTTCTCCAGATAAATCTGCGAGTGGAGAATCCCGTGAGGGAGCCAGAGGTGTTGGATCTGGGAGGGGAGAAAATGACTCTATTAAAGGTGGCTGAAAGTCAGATTTTCCCTCAGAAGCATGTGACTGCTCTTCTGCCGTAACTATGGCAGGCACTGTAACCGACTCAATGTGCACTCCTCGCTCTGTGTCCTGAGTATCATCTATTGGTCTGTATGCTTCCATTGTGAGTAATGGAATTGTGCTTGACTCAGTATAGGATGCCATGGCCCTATGACAAATTTCAATAGATTCATCCTGTTGATAGAATGTCTCTAATAACTATTCACTGGCCATATCAAAGTCCATGTCCTGTTGGGAGGATAAGGATGGGCTTTCAGATGCCTCAGTAAATGTTCTTCTTTTCTTGGGAGGAGGCAGAGCTGAGGGTTCATTCACATCCAACAACATACTACTTCCTACTAACCTTCTAGGTAACATTTTAGACAGTGGGGGAGAGATTGAGTTAGGTTGTGACTCTGTGTTTGGCTCTATGACCTGGGATTGAAGCTACGGTTCTACAACTTCATGGTCAGCCCTATCAACCACTGAGGGTCTTTCAACAGAAGTAGGAATAGTTTGTGAGTGAGGAATTATTACCTGCAGTGGAAGAGCATCTGATGTTTGAGCCTGAGTGGCTTGAACCATTGGAGGTTGAGCTTGCTGTTCATGACCGGGAAGATTGAAAATTGGTAAAGGAATGTAAGTGTCCATGAAAGCAGATACAAGTACTGGAACTTGCATGAATTTGAAGGTTGTGTCTTGGCGAGTGTAAATCTTTTTGCTTACTGGAGGGGGTTCAGTTACTGAAGAGTTAGCAAAAAGAGCCTTATGCTCAGGTGTGAGAAGATGTTCTGCTATAAGCATAAGAAAATGAGCGTAGTAGCACGAAACCCTACGATTTGTAGAATGATCACGTAAAGCACTAGTGAGACGTCTCAGAAGAATGGGTAAAAGTAGTTTGCCAAAATTGATCCTTTGATTGAAAACAACCGCAAGACCAATATACTGCATAGTGGAAGTGATGTTGTGAAAGTTGGATTTAGTGCAGTTGGCAAACACTTTCGAAAGTGTATCGAAGAAAATATCCCATTCAGAGACCAAATTGGATTTAGACAACTTGGTTAAATTAATCACTCCCTGATAGTGAATAGCATGGAAAAAGTTTGAAATATCATTTTCAGAGGGTAAATTACAGAAATTGTCCAGTGGAAAATTTAACGCTCAATTGACGACTGTTTCATCAACTACATACTGTGTGTTTGCCACGGTGAATGAAAAAGATTTAAAATCATCGGCCACAGTAGAGATTGTGCAAATGTGTCTGAGCAGATCGACATTTAATAGCACATTTGATTTAATAGCAGAGCTAACAATCGAATGGTCATTTAAAAACCTAATCCACGGCTTAAATTTTTCCACATCACACTTTTCTGGATTAAAATAACCAACAAGATTATGCGAGACAATTTGGAAATTGAGAGCCATTAAAAATTATAATAAAACACACACTTTCAGAATTTTAAGAGTAATATTAAGAAAATTCGAATTAAAAAAAATTTAATAATTCGAATTAAATCAATTATATCCGAAAAATTTAGATAGTAATGTATCTCGTTAATGTTCTTAACTCACAATAAAAGATCTGAAAAACGCACAAGACACAAAACAAAATTAACTAAAAAAATACCCAAAAACAAACAAACACAAACTGATTTTGAAGGGAACAAAAAATCGAAGTGAAAAAAGTTTTAAAAAAAAATCGACAACACTTCCTTACTGTATGTATACACACGAATATGTATATATATAACAGTAAAGTGTGCTGAGTAAAAACTCGAGCAAGAAGACAACAATGGTGGTTTGTGTTTGATCGAATAGAGAGAGAGAGAAACAAGAGAGAAACTGTTGGAATTGAAAAACAAATGAACTGATTATAATTACAAAACAAAGAAAGACAATAAGTAGGACAACTGGTATGACAATCGAGGAAAGTCATACCGATTGTCTTCCCGATTGTCATACCAGGCAAATGGAAATAAAAAATAAATACTAAAACTATAACTTGTATGACAATCTGATAGTCATACCGATTGTCATACCAGTATAAAATACATGGATTAAAACAGAATAAACTATAAAGACAATCGATAGTCATACCGATTGTCATTTTAGTATAAAAAAAATAAAAACAATTAAATCTGATATAAATTTTATTACTGGCAAGACTATTGATAGTCATACCGATTGTCTTGCCAGTATAAAATTAAACTGAAAAACAAAATTAAACACATATATATACTGAAATGACTTTCAGCAAGACAGACAATTACAATTGTCTTGCCGATTGTCATTGCAGTAATAAAATAATTATAAACAAAATTTGAATATACACAGTTACAAAATTTATATACAAAAAAACAATATTTCAGAAGTAATTATATTTTATTCCAAAAGTAGATTTCTGTTGAATTTTAGCAAATAAAATTCATAAAAAAATATTTTTAGAGAAAATAAAATATTCTGAGATATTAAAATTAACAAGTAGAATAAATAAATAAGATAAGATAATAAAACTTACATAGAAATAAACAAGAATTATGGAAAATATGATAAAATAAATTTGCAAATGAATTTTTCATTTATGAAAAATTCATTTGTAAATTCATTCAAGAACAGATTTTAGATATTAACAAGTTTAATCACTAAAGCTATTCAACATACCCAATTTACCAACTAATCTGGTAAATGTGGATTCGTCAAGAGGTTTAGTGAAAATATCTGCTATTTGTTCTTCTGTTGGAACAAAAAATAGTTCAACAGTACCATTCATGACGTGCTCTCTAATAAAATGATACCTGATGTCAATGTGCTTGGTCCTTGTATGCTGCACAGGGTTATTGGTGATGGCTATTGCACTTGTATTGTCACATAGAATAGGTATTTTGTTCAATACAGAGCCATAGTCCCGTACCTGATTCCTAATCCACAAGATCTGAGCACAGCAGCTTCCAGCAGCAATATATTCAGCCTCGGCCGTTGAATTGGAAACTGTTTGCTATTTCTTGCTGTACCATGAGACTAGTCTGCTACCTAGGAATTGACAACTCCCTGAGGTGCTTTTCCTATCAATAACACTTCCTGCGTAATCTGAATCTGTATATCCAACAAGGTTAAAACCAGATTCTTTAGGGTACCAAATACCTAGATTTGGTGTTCCCTTAAGATATCTCAAGATTCGTTTAACAACAACGAGATGAATATCTCTAGGATCCTCTTGGAACCTTGCATATAAGCATGTAACATACATAATATCTGATCTACTTGCAGTAAGATAGAGTAACGAGCCAATCATACCTCTGTAGCTTGTGACATCTACCTTAATGGAGTTTTCACATGGTCCAAGCTTGGCAGCTGTAGTTGACGGAGTCCTTGCTGATGCAGAATCCTCTAGATTGTACTTTTTGAGGAGTTCCTTGAGATACTTGGATTGACAAATAAAAGTTCCATCTAACCTTTGATTTACTTGTAATCCAAGAAAGAACTTCAGCTCTCCCATCATGGTCATTTCAAATTTGCTGTGCATTAACTTAGCAAATCTCTTACAGAGATTATCATTAGTAGACCCAAATATTATATCATCCACATAGACTTGGACTAATATAGTATCATTCTTATGCTTTTTATAAAAGAGAGTTTTGTCTATGACACCTCTAATAAAGCTATTTTCAATAAGAAATTCAGAGAGAGTGTCATACCATTTTCTCAGAGACTGTTTGAGTCCATAGATAGCCTTGAAAAGAAAGTAGACAAAATCCAAATGATCTGGATCTTCAAAACCAGGAGGTTGCTCTACATACACCTCTTCATCCAGCTTTCCATTCAGAAAGGCACTCTTGACATCCATTTGATAAACTTTAAAGTTAGAGAATGCTGCAAATGCCAGAAATATCCTGATGGCCTCTATTCTAGCCACTGGAGCATAGGTTTCATCATAATCAATGCCTTCAGCTTGAGAATACCCTTTAGCTACCAGTCTTGCTTTGTTTCTTGTAACCACACCATCTTCATCTAGTTTATTCCTGAATACCCACCGAGTACCAACAGCTTTCTTGTGTGTAGGTCTAGGTACCAGTTTCCAGACTTGTTGATGTTCAAACTAATTGAGTTCATCTTGCATAACAATCACTCAATCTGGATCAGTCAGTGCTTCTTCAATCTTCTTAGGTTCCATCTCAGAAAGAAATCCTGAGAATAGACATTCATTTTGATTAGCACGTCTAGTTCTGACTCCAACATCTGGATCACCAATAATCAACTCAAAAGGATGAGCTTTATTTCAGACAGTCTGTCTTGGAAGATTTGATCTTGATGATTCGCCTCGAAACACATTGGGATGTTGTGTCCTACTAGTTGATCCTTCAGCATCTCCCCCTGAGTTGTTGTCAGGTTGACTTGATGATTCTTCGTCAGTAGCAGTGGTATCTCCATTATTGCCAATGTTTCCATCACCATTACCTTGAGTATCATCATGATTAACAGGTTCTTCACCAACAACAACCTCAGGTTCTTGATCATGTTCTGATTCTGAATATGACATATCATCAAACTTCAGTTTCTCAGAAGGATCTTCAGTTTGGATACTAGGGAGTTTAATGTCATCAAATGTAATATTTACCTTTCAGTTACTTTGTGTTGATCAATGATATACACCCTGTATGATCTTCTTCCATATCCAACAAAAATACCCTCATATGCCTTTGCCTGGAATTTACCACGACGATCATCTCCATCCTTGAGCACGAAGCATCTGGCACCAAATACATGAAAGTATTTGATAGAAGGTTTCTGTTCATTCATAATCTCATAAGGAGTTTTCATGAAGTCTTTGTTGATTAGAGTTCGATTTTGAGTATAACATGCAGTATTGACAGCTTCAGCCCAAAAGTATATTGGAAGACCTGATTCACTAAACATCGTTCTTGCAGCTTCAATCAATGTACGATTCTTCCTTTCTACCACCCATTTTGCTGAGGGGTTCTAGGAGCTGAAAATTGTCTGGTAATCCCTTTGTCTGTACAAAATCCATTGAGAAGTGAATTCTTGAATTCTGTTCCATTATCTGACCTTATTGCTCTAACAGGGACATTAGAATCTAACTCGATCAACTTGATATGATCAATCACAACTTGTGGTGTTTCATCCTTAGAGTGGAGGAATAAAACCCACGTATACTTGGAATAGTCATCAACTATCACAAGACAGTAACACTTCTTTGACATCGAAAGAACATTAACTGGTCCAAATAAATCCATGTGCAATAATTGCAGAACACCAGTTATGGAGGATGTGTCAGTGCCTTTGCGACTTGCTTTCTTTGACTTTCCTTTCTGGCAAGCCTCACACAGTCCTTCTGGGGAGAATTCCAGCTGAGGCAGACCTCTGACCAATTCTCTTTTGACAAGAGAATTCATTGTTTTGAAATTGAGATGGGAAAGTCTCTTGTGCCATAGCCAACTCTCATCTGACGATGCCTTTGAATAAAAACAATTGACTTCAGGATTGCTTCCAGAGTTTATGTCAGCTACGAACAGATTTCCTTTCCGGATTACCATCAAGGAGGGTTTTTCATTTTTCTTGTGCAGAATCTGACACTTCAGCTTGTCGATTAAAACATTGTAGCCGTTGTCACAGAACTGACTAATACTAAGCAGGTTGTGTTCAAGTCCTTGCACAACATACACATTTTCAATGATAACATTACCAGCTAGCAAACAGCCATATCCTTCAGTTAGACCTTCGTTGTTATCTCCAAAGGTAACCACTGGGCCAGCTTTCTCAACCACATTTGATAGCAGGGCTCTATCTCCAGTCATATGTCTTGACGATCCGCTGTCAAGAATCCACACTACCGGTTGCACCTGTTTAATGCCCTGCAATACAAATGGATTAGACCTTCTTCGGAACTCAAGCTTGGTTGGGTCCGGCATACTTGTAAAATTGGCCTTTATCAGGCAAAACAACATTCTTAACCTTTATGTTCTCAACTTTCTCAACGACTGGACATGTGACCTTGTAAACAGCCTTGACAAATTTCTGTTTAGGCTTAGGCACAAATGTCTCCTTTCTAGCTTTAGGAGGACTAGCAGTCTTAGATCTATTATGCTTCTTATTATTCACATGCTGATGAGGAGTAGTCTTATCATTAGAAACATGCTTACCATTAAAATAAGCATACATCAAATTAAAAGCACAAGACATACAATCAGGAACACCACATGCTTTATGAGAGGGATTAACAACAGGCAACTTATGCATGGTAGACATGGCATTTTTGTTATCCAACTCATGTGTGTCTGAGTTAGTCTCAGTTGCTTTCACAACTTTGACTGGAACCTTTGACACACTTGACTTGGAAACAATTTTCTCATTAGAAAGAACTTCATCATGGATTTCTTCTTGAATAATAAATGAGGTCTCATCAAATGGTTCAACAATTGATTTTTTATAGAGGGGTTCATCAACACCCTTAAGCACATGTGGTACTTCCCTACCTTTAGCACAGACATGAGGAGGGGAGTTTATGCCTAATTCTCCAATAGCAACATTATAATCATAACCTACTCCAGATGTTTGATTAATAGCTTGCTTATTGTAGAACTCTTTAGCCTTAGAGCAAGAATTAAAGTAAGCTTTGACCTTAGTCTCAAGACCGGTGATCTTGTCTTTGAGAATAGTTTCGAGTTGTCTATACAGTCAACTCTATTATCTAGAAAATATACTTGTTCTTTTAATTTATCTTGATTAATGTGCACAAGTCTTAATTCATTGACCTCTTTCTCAAGGTCTTTGATTTGTTGAGTTAACATTTCATTATCACGACGAGCACAATCGAAGGAGCCTCCTAGATGATAAACTAATTCAGCATCAGTAAATTTTACCTCTTTTCTTGACGATGAGGTGTTTGCATCACTAGCCATGAGAGCAAGATTCCCAACTTCTGAAAGGAATATGTCCTAAGTCCAATCATGTATTAGGATTTAGGAATAACTTCTTATGTAATCTGTTTTGATTTCATTGATATTAATAAAAGACTTGTTTTGTTTTTATTACGGGCTCCATCTATTTAAATGTTTAAATAAGATATACCATAGTTTAGAGTAAAGCTTTTTATGGATTATGATGAGATCATAATAGTGAGACCTAAAAGATGATAACTCTAAACTTTAATAGTTCCCGATCATAGGATTACTAACTGGTAATTAATAATCCACAAAGATCGGTACATACTATGCTTGCTTCATTATGAAGGATGTCTGTTCTCATAGACATTTGTGTGGTGACACTATAGCTAGTATGTAGGGGCTTATTATAGAATAAGTTCACTGAACATGACTCGCACAACTGAACAATTGATGGAGTTCACTCACGTGTCAGCAGTTGTTCACATAGTGATAGTTGTACAAGTATCCTTAGACTTGAGGTCATCATAGTCATCTTGTGTACACTGAACTATGCTTTGGTTTAGTTCTTTGTCTCCAGGGACAATTATTAGGGCTCTACTGGGTATAGGAATTTGTACACGAAGATAGTGTATGATCAATAAAGGATCTACCCCTTTCAGTGAAGGAAGCGAATGTTCAAGGCTGATCCACTTATGCTAGTTCAGGAATCTCTGGCCAGAGTGAATGAAATTAGAAAGGAGTTTCTAATTTGCATAGAACTAAGCATAGTAAATGGTAAGCAAGTGATTAAATTAGATAGGCTTGACACGAGATCCATGCCTTGTATTTAATCGGGACATTGTAGGGTAGAAGGAGTTTATTGTACGGTAACTATTCACTGAATAGGTTCTTGGTATTCTAAGCAGTGAATTCGTATTATCCGGATAGTCGCGATATGCTGAGAAGTATCCCTCACGATGTAGAATAAATGTGATTAATTAATTAATCATATTTAATAAATTAGAGAATTTATATAAATAATGATAAAATAGTTTTATTATTATTTATTTCTACTACCGGCTTAATATTGAACCTACAGGGTCACACCATAAAAAGAGAATAATTTAATGGTGGAGGAATTAATTAATAATGGCTAATAATTATTTATTTATGAAATAAATAATTAATTGGCAAATTTAATAATTGATTAAATGAGATTTAATTGATTATAAATTAATTAAGAAAAGTTCTTAATATTATTAATTAAGAATTTAATTTTTGGAAATTAAATCAAGAGAGAGAATTATTTCTAAAGTGATTAGAAAAAGGATTAATAATTAAAAGGTGTTTTAATTATTAATGAGAATAATAAATGGGATAATAATAATAATAATATTTATGGGAAAATTTCAGTTGAAAATTTTGCCTATAAATATACTATTATAAATCCTATTTTTATTCAAACCCCAAAATTTTATAAAACCTAATTCTCTCCACCTCCTCCTCCTCCTTAACATCGTTTTCTTGGTGGATACTGGTGGAGTGTTTCACGTTTGAGGAGCAGCTGCTAAGGATCTCCGATCGTTGCTTTTGGATCGCATATTAAAGGTTAGTAATCGATCCCTATGTTTTTACCACGATTTATATGCTTTTATTTGGATTTTATATGTGTAAAAGTGTTTTACCATGCCTCCGCTGTGATTAAAATCCAACAATGGTATCAGAGCATAGGTTGTATGCATATAGATCTGTGGTAAAAATTTCAGAATTTTATGTGCTTGTATGAATTAATTATGATTTTTACAAGTTATATCATGAATTAATTTTGTCTGATGAGAAATCGTTTCTCAAAATAATTTTGAATGTTGATCTGGGTTCTACAAGTGTTGTAGATCGTCTGGGTATTTTTTTCATAATTTTATGATGTATAGATTTTTTATTATGAATTTTTGAAGTTGTTGCAATTAAATTCGTAATTAAATAAACATATATATATATATATTATTTGTTAGTATGTATATATATATCTGTACTGCTACTGATGGCACGGGAAGAAAAGTCAGGCAGGACGCTGATCGAGAGGAACAGGTAGGGCAGAAGCTGTTGTCGGCTGCTGGAAGAGAAGGAAAAGGGGTGTCGCGCATTCCGGGAATGCGTTACACCCTGTGGCGCATTCACGGAATGCGTTACACCTTTTAATTGGTTAAAAGGGTTGTAACGCATCACCGGAATGCATTACAGGGCTTGTAACGCGTTCCTGTAATGCGTTACAGCCCGACTGTCCACATTAAAATTGATTTTCTGGGAGTTTCGTAACTCCGTTTTAGGCGTGCAATATATCGTTGGATTCGTTTTTCCGAGACGGATCTAATGGAGTGATCAAATTTTAGTTTATATAAATTTTTGAACTGTTTATATTTTCGAAAGTGTTTTAAAGCTGTTTTTAACTGTTTTAACTGCTTTTAAATGCTTCATGTGATACATAGAGATGTATAATGCTTAGACCAAAATGCTAGATGATGTAACATGACTACCTTGATGTTTATTCATGTTGATATATGTGATATATGCTTATTTTATCATGCGATGATAGATTTAGGTGAACTTAAATGAACATAAGGCGTTTGTTAGACAACCTAGTATAGTGAAATTGTTTCATAACCTTAAGAATAATATTATGAATACAATCATGAGATTCTTGTGTTTATGAAACACGTAATTGAATATGAATTTTCGATATGAGAGAAAGGATGATTCTGTCAACAACAGATTTCTATCTGTAAGAAAGGGTTATTAAGTGACGCCTCTTGACAATGCTCCACCCGATCTGGGAATCATCTGATTATTGATTATTGATTTGAAATATTTAATTTAAAAGGAAGAATCTCTTTATAATATGATTATGATTGTAACGTAATATAATCCCTCTAAAATTAAATAATATCAAGTAGTAATTGGCCAATGACACAACGGGCTTGTGTCGGTCATAGCCTTCCAACATGATAGTTTGTAGTTCTTATTTTTAAATCATTGTCGTTTCGTGCCACAGCCGAGGGCTTTGATTTCGAAATAAGAAATACTTGTCTATTACATAGAGATGTGTACATTGAATAAGAATCTAAAGGTCGTTACATGCCACACCCGTGGGCCTTTGGGGACTGATTCAATTTTACAGAATGTTGGGTTAGACTTGACTTAGAATATTGAGTTTGTCTCAATTATTCAAGAGGCTAAAGTTTGATTAGGGAATAACATTAGATGTAATTGACAAGAGTTGTCTGCCTATTGAACATTACATGGCATTTCGTGCCACAGCCGGGGTTGTGTAATAGAATGTAGGATCCCTATTCCCACTAGCATTATGAATGCTTAATTTTTCACGTAGGGGGATGAAAAAATTAGATAAACTAGTGGGAGCCACTTATGAATAAAGACCCGATTCATATAGTGTTTTAAAATGAAATCAAATATTTGCTAAGTGTTGTTATGTGTTTATCATTTACAGATTTACAATATACATTATGTCTTCTGCACTATCACTCAGGAGTATACTGGATGCTCACAAATTGACTGGTCCTAATTATGCTGACTGGCTTCGAAACTTGAGAATTGTTCTCAGGATTGAGAAGCTGGAATACGTGATTGACTCACCTAAGCCTACTGAACCTGCTAGTGATGCATATAATGATGAACATGTTGTGTATCGTAGGTGGATAGATGATGCAAATGTTGCTCAATGCATCATGCTAGCTTCCATGAACATTGAGCTACAGAAGCAACATGAGCATATGGATGCTCACACTATCCTCATGCATCTACAAGAGTTGTATGATATGGCGGGGAGGATAGCTCGATATGAGATATCGAAGGAGCTGTTCGGTTGTAGGATGTCTGAGGGATCATCTGTGAATGACCATGTACTTAAGATGATCAATTTGATTGAACGTCTTGGACAACTTGGTTTTGCCATGGATGGGGAGCTGAGCCAAGACTTGGTCTTGCAATCACTTCCGAGTTCGTTCTCGCAATTTGTTGTGAACTTTCACATGAATAAGCTGGATGTCAGCCTGCCTGAACTCCACAACATGTTGAAGACTGCGGAATCGAATTTTCCCCCTAAGAAGAGTTCTGTTCTTCTAATTGGTGAAGGTTCCAATCCTAAGAAAAGGAAAAGGAACTCTTCCAAGAAGAAGAAAGTAGGTGAGAAAACGCCGGTTCCACCAAAAGCTGAAGACCCCAAGAGCAAAGTTGTTTGCTTTCACTGTAACAAGGCGGGGCACTGGAAGAGGAACTGCAAGGTTTACCTTGCAAAATTGAAGAAGAAGAAGGGTAGTGAGACTACCGCTTCTGATTCAGGTATGTTCATGATAGAAGTGAATATGTCATAAAATCAAATTTCTACTTGGGTATTAGATACCTCCTGTGGTTCTCAAATCTGCAATTTGTTGCAGGGACTAAGGAGAAGTAGGACTCTTGAAGAAGAGGAGGTGATTTTACTGATGGGAAATGGAGCAAGAGTTGCTGCTGTAGATGTAGAGTCATTTCATTTACATATGCCTACGGGCAAGACTATTGTTTTAAATAATTGTTATTTTGTTCCTTCGATTGTGAGGAATATTATTCCCATGTTAGACTTGGCTGGATTTTCATTTATTATTGAGAATAATAAATGTTCTATTCTTAGAGATAATATTCTTTATGGACGTGGTGCTTTAAATAATGGTCTATATATATGTGACATAATTTACTTTAGATTGAACAAACTAATAAAAGAAAAGGAATTATGAAAATCTCACTTTATTGTGGCACTGCAGTCTCCATTTAGTAGACATGGAAAAAGGACTGCAAATTTGCTAGGAATGGTACACACAGATGTATGTAGACCAATGTCTAAGCAAGCCATGGGTGGATCTTCATACTTCATTACTTTCATGGATAATAGATCTAGATTCGGATATGTGTTTGATGAAACACAAGTCTGAAGCCTTTGAAAAGTTCAAAGAGTATAAGTATGAAGTGGAGAAACAACCAAACATAGTATTATAACTCTTCGATCAGATCGAGGTGGTGAATACTTTGAAGGAGTGTTTCTAGATTATCTCAAAGTAAATGGTATAGTCTCCCAGTGGACTCCTCCAGATTGGTATCTGAAAGGAGAAATCGAACTTTGTTAGACATAGTTCGGTCCATGATGAGCTATGAGAATCTTCCAGTATTCCTATGGGGTTATGCATTGGAAACCTCAGCATATTTACTGAATAAGGTGCCTTCCAAAATCTGTTCCTCAAACTCCGTATAAGATATGGAAAGTAAGGAAACCGACTCTTAAACACGTTAAGATTTGGGGATGTCCAACTTATGTCAAGAAAGTTGACCTAGATAAGCTGGAATATCGATCTGTAAAATGTAGTTTTGTGGGATATCCTAAAGAGACTTTAGGGTATTACTTTTACACCGATCATCGGGTGTTTGTCTCCAGACATGCTACCTTCTTGGAAAAGGAGTTTATCCTTGAAGGAAACAGTGGGAGCAAAATTGAACTTGATGAAGTTCAAGAAGCACAAACTACTACGGATTAAGTGGAAACACCTGTTCTGACAGAACAACCTTCTGTGGAACAGCCCATCGTAGGTCAGAGAGAGTGTCTCGCCAACCTGAGAGGTATTATGGCCTTATCATTGAGAATGACAATGAGTTGTCAATCATTGATGAAGACGACCCTAAGAACTATAATGAGGCTATGAGTAGTATTTACTCAGAGAAATGGCAAAGTGCCATGAAATCCGAAATGGAATCTATGTATACCAACCAAGTATGGACTCTGGTTGAAGCGCCTGAAGGTGTTAAGCCTATTGGGTGCAAGTGGGTATATAAGAGAAAGATTGGAGCAGATGGCCAGGTGGAGACCTTTAAGGCCAGGCTTTTGGGAAAAGGATTCAAACAAAGGCAATGGATTGACTTTGATGAAACCTTTTACCTGTAGCCCTGTTAAAATCAATTCGGATTTTGCTTGCGATTGCTGCTTACTACGACTATGAGATTTGGCAAATGGCCAGATGGTTTTCTTTCCAAGGAAAATGGAAACCTAGTGTGTAAGCTGCCGCGAACCATATGTGGTTTAAAGCAAGCTTCTCGTAGATGGAACATCCGTTTTGATGAGACAATCAAAGAGTTTGGTTTTATCTAAAACGTAGATGAACCATGTGTCTACAAAAGGGTTAGTGGGAGCGCGGTAACATTTCTTATATTGTATTGAATTAGAGTTGACACACATAACAACATAGCAGACCCACTCACAAAGCTACTTTATGAAAGTCACTTTGATCGTCATAAAGACAAGATGGGTATTAGATACCAGAGTGATTGGCTTTAGTACAAGTGGAAGATTGAAAGGAATATGTCCTAAGTCCAATCATGTATTAGGATTTAGGAATAACTTCCTGTGTAATCTGTTTTGATTTTATTGATATTAATAAAAGACTTGTTTTGTTTTTATTACGGGCTCTATCTATTTAAGTGTTTAAATAAGATATACCATAGTTTAGAGTAAAGCTTTTTATGGATTATGATGAGATCATAATAGTGAGACCTAAAAGATGATAACTCTAAACTTAAATAGTTCCTGATCATAGGATTACTAACTGGTAATTAATAATCCGCAGAGATCGGTACATACTATGCTTGCTTCATTATGAAGGATGTCTGTTCTCATAGACATTTGTGTGGTGACATTATAGCTAGTATGTAGGTGCTTATTATAGAATAAGTTCACTGAACATGACTCGCACAGCTGAACAACTGATGGAGTTCACTCACGTGTCAGCAGTTGTTCACATAGTGATAGTTGTACAAGTATCCTTCGACTTGAGGTCATCATAGTCATCTTGTGTACACTGAACTATGCTTTGGTTTAGTTCTTAGTCTCCAGGGACAATTATTAGGGCTCTACTGGGTATAGGAATTTGTACACGAAGATAGTGTATGATCAATAAAGGATCTACCCCTTTCAGTGAAGGAAGCGAATGTTCAAGGCTGATCCACTTATGCTAGTTCAGGAATCTCTGGCCAGAGTGAATGAAATTAGAAAGGAGTTTCTAATTTGCATAGAACTAAGCATAGTAAATGGTAAGCAAGTGATTAAATTAGATAGGCTTGACACAAGATCCATGCCTTGTATTTAATCGGGACATTGTAGGGTAGAAGGAGTTTATTGTACGGTAACTATTCACTGAATAGGTTCTTGGTATTCTAAGCAGTGAATTCGTATTATCCGGATAGTCGCGATATGCTGAGAAGTATCCCTCACGATGTAGAATAAATGTGATTAATTAATTAATCATATTTAATAAATTAGAGAATTTATATAAATAATGATAAAATAGTTTTATTATTATTTATTTCTACTACCGGCTTAATATTGAACCTACAGGGTCACACCATAAAAAGAGAATAATTTAATGGTGGAGGAATTAATTAATAATGGCTAATAATTATTTATTTATGAAATAAATAATTAATTGGCAAATTTAATAATTGATTAAATGAGATTTAATTGATTATAAATTAATTAAGAAAAGTTCTTAATATTATTAATTAAGAATTTAATTTTTGGAAATTAAATCAAGAGAGAGAATTATTTCTAAAGTGTTTAGAAAAAGGATTAATAATTAAAAGGTGTTTTAATTATTAATGAGAATAATAAATGGGATAATAATAATAATATTTATGGGAAAATTTCAGCTGAAAATTTTGCCTATAAATATACTATTATAAACCCTATTTTTATTCAAACCCCAAAATTTTATAAAACCTAATTCTCTCCACCTCCTCCTCCTCCTTAACGTCGTTTTCTTGGTGGATACCGGTGGAGTGCTTCACGTTTGAGGAGCAGCTGCTAAGGATCTCCGATCGTTGCTTTTGGATCGCATATTAAAGGTTAGTAATCGATCCCTATGTTTTTACCACGATTTATATGCTTTTATTTGGATTTTATATGTGTAAAAGTGTTTTACCATGCTTCCGCTGCGATTAAAATCCAACAACTTCTTCATCTTCACTGTCAGTATCATCCCAGCTTCTTCCCTTTGCCAGGTAAGCCCTTTCAGATTTACTCTTCTGATTAAAATCATAAGAGTTATTCCTAACTTGTTTTGGCTTCCTGCATTCTGTGGCAAAGTGTCACAACTCATTGTAGTTAAAGCATCGAATGGTGATTCGATCAACCATCCCTGTTTTGTACCCACCACTACTGGTGTTAGAGGATGAAGATCCACCTTTCTGGAATCTGTTGTAGTTGGACTTGTACTTGAACTTGGGATTCCTCTTGAATCTGACATTGGAGAATCTCTTGACAATCAGGGCCATTGACTCATCTTCCAATTGGTCCAGTTCTTCCAAGGAATAAAAATCATATCCTGATTGATTTGTAGTAGGAGGATCAAATTCTACTACTATCACATTTTCTTCAGCCTTGGAAGACTGTACCATTCTCTCTGACTGTTGAGATTATTGTTGTTGTTGTGGTTGTTGTTGTTGTTCTTCAGCTACTAGAGCAGTAGACGTGCTGACCACTCTTCCTTTCCCGTAGACTTCCTTCTGCTGAATCTGCTCCAACTCATACGTTTTTAACACACCATAGAGCTTTTCCAAAGAAATCTTACTCAGATCTCTTGCTTCTCTTATGGCAGTGATTCTATGTTCGAGATGAGTTGGCAGTGTTAAAAGGAACTTTTTGTTGACCTCCCTGATTGAATAATATTTACCATTCATGTTCAGGTTGTTGATCAATGCATTGTACCTCTCAAACACTTCAGTGATTCCTTCTCCTGGATTGGATTTAAAGTATTCATACTCAGAGGTTAGGATCTCTAACTTGTTCTCCCTAACTTCCTCTGTGCCTTCATTAATCACCTCAATAGTTTCCCAGATGTGTTTGAAATCTTTACAGTTCATCACATGTCTATTCATCAAGGGATCAAGGGAATCAACTAAAATTAATTGAAGGCTAGCATCCAGGGAGGCTTCTTCTTTTTCAGCAGGAGAAAAATCCTCAGGATTCTTTACATAAGTTCTAGCTTTGGTAATCACAACATCATTTTCTATTACCTCTGTTCAATAACCATCGGAATTTTTGGACCCTTCTTTAACACTTCCAGATATTTGGGATTTGCAACTTGTAAAAACAATAACATCTTCTTCTTCCACATAACATAATATTCTTTATCGAATAGTGGAATTTTAATGGTTCCAACTTTTTGTGTAGTTATTATGAATTTTTGAGTAAATACAAATTCAAGGAGTGGAAGAATCACAAAAGTCTAGGATCTTGATTTGTTCGTTAATCAGAAGGCTCTGATACCAATTGTTAGGTCTCAATATGTTTGTAGAAGGGGGGTTGAATACAAACTATACCGTTTAATCGAATAAAATGCGGAATAAAAAAGTGAAACAAAATTCAAGTTAAATAAAACTATTATTAAACTTGAAAGGTGTTACAACAACGATATCGTTTACAAGGAATTAATCTCAAATAAATTATTCCAAATTTAGAATAAATTCGACAAGAACTTTTTCTATTTTTGAAATAAAAAAGATCAAATGCTAAAAGCAATTTGAGATTAAGTTCTAGGAATTTTGATCCGCTAGATAGTTACACAAGAACAAGAAAAGGATTTCTAGTGGTTTAGATTTTACAATAAATACTAGAAATTAATGTCCTGTGTATTTGCAATAAGTTCTCTGCTGTTCTGTGTTCTTCAGTTTCTTTTGATATTCAATGCTGTGTATTCTGTTGAAAATCACCTTCAGTTCTTTATATTAAATCAATCCTTGATTTAACTGGCAAGACAATCCTTTTAGCTTAGCAAGACAATCCTTTTAACTGGTAGAACTTTCGGTAGGACAATCTAAATGAACTGGCATGACTTTCGGCAAGACAATCTAAATGAACTGGCATGACTTTCGGTAGGACAATCTAAATGAACTGGCATGACTTTCGGCAAGACAATCTAAATGAACTGGCATGACTTTCGGTATGACTATTGATTGTCATACCGATTGTCATACTAATACAAAAGATTGACTTGCTGAATTAATTTTAAATTTAAATTCAAAATCAATTCTGAAAAACCATAATATTAATTCAGAATTAATTAATCAATTAATCCAATTAATCAATAAATTAATCTTTGCAGATATAATTTATTTTCTTAATTAAATTATACGACTTAATTAATAAATAGAGAATTAATACTATTCTTGAACAACAACCATTCTTCTGACAATCTTCTGAAAATCATGAATCCATATCACCACTTCAATGTTGACACTCGATGTACTGTCTGGTTCATAAATGACTAACTTCTGTGATGTTTCTTCATGTCTTGATTTTCTTCAGATTAAATCCCTGTAATTTATTGATACCCTGAAGAGATCTCTGTCACTTGATTAAATCCACAATCTTGATTTATATCACCGAGGCTTGATCAATTTCTTGAGCTTTTTCCAGTAAATTAAGTCCTCAAGTCTGTAGATGAACAATGTTACTTAATCCTTTGACATATGTTACTTTGAGAGATCTCTCTGACGATAGAACCACTATTTACTTGTTACATCCTTATTTGAGTTGAGTTAAATCCTCGAATAAACAAATAGGCTATGACATATGCCTTTCACATGTTAATTTTGAATGAATGCATGTGGTTTTGGTTAAAAAGCCGAATGGTGCTTTAGTATAAAAAGCAAATGGTTCGAATTATTTGGTTGATTTGTTATGATTCACGATTTTAATAATATGGCATACTTAAGTTCGATTACGTGTTGATGATTTGTTTGGATTTAATCTAGAAAGTATGCTTGATACCGTTAAGTGGTTGATGTTAAATTTCTTGGTTTGCTCCTATTATTTTTGTTCGAAATTTTGAAAAAAGAAAAAAGGATAAGTTTTTTTGGTGTCAAGTTATACGAATATGCGATTACTTGCTAAGTGTAACGCATTAAACTAATTGCGATGCTTCGAGTATAAAAGTAAATCATATTATGTGCTATATGAGTACTTATGGTTATTAAGATAAAGGTTTGTTACGATTGGGGTAGAAGATTAGACGTTCTGAGAAACTTCGGGAATCGATCAAGTATCTAATTAGGGTTTTATGTTGTATTGTAGATTTGGATAGCGGAGGCATCCAGGATAGTAAAGGAAAAAAAGTTGTAGGTGGCAGTAGCTCAGTACCCGTTAAGCAGGAAAACAACTTAAGGCAAGTAACTCTGCCTTCTCTTATGAATTGATTATAGAGAGGATATTGTCAATGCCATGATAAAGTGGTAATTCTTTATAGCAATTGCGATAAACCTGTTTTTGATTTTTGAGAAACCCTGATTTTGATCCTTGTAACAACTTGTTATCAAGCCCTACTGATCCCTTATAATAACCCTATTGATCTTAACATTTATTATTTTGCTCTAACACCTTGTTATATTTTGATCTCGTAAACCTAAGAGAACCTTTATGAATCCCCTTACTTAATGCTTTGATTAACCTGGATTATTCGATAACCCGTATACCTTGTTTTGTAATGATCTTTGGAACTATTCTGATCCTTGTTTACTTTTGATTTGTTCATTTTCCTTAAAATCTTGAATTGAACTTAAGAAAGATTTTCGACTTGAATGAGTCCGAATGATTTTATATTCTTGGTAATGATAAAATGAACTTAGTCAACTTTTCTTATTTCCAACACAAAGGTTTTCCAAACGAATTCCTGATGGATTGGATAGAGACGTAAGAGACTAGTGGGACTAGTCTAGTCACATAAGAGGCTAGCGGGGCTAGTCCAATATAAGGCTGAAATAATGCCATAGGTACCATAATGACCAGATGGAGGTCGGTACGGGCTGATCACCCGTATTATATTTTAAAAGATGGATATTCCAATTAAGGGTTCCTTTATGTTTTATAAAAGAGAAAATGATATAATCTTTTAAGCAGTTTGCTTCTTTTAATGAAATAAAATTAAATGATTTATATTCTCATTAAAGATATGAAACCTGTGAACCCTATCAATTTAATTAGTTGTTAAATCTCGAAGCTCGAATAATAGCTTCTTTCAATTGAGAAACTCTTTCAGAATCCTGCTAATGATTTGTGATGAATGTCGGCTTTCACTCCATCCTGAGCCTTGATTCTTGAAAGCCCAAACCTTCTTCATAACTTTTACTTAGCCAATAATTTATAGCTTCCACCTAGAGATTTAAAGTAGAATGCCTCAAATTTGGATATTGAAATTATTGCTGCATTATAGCACTGTTTATATAGTTACTTATTGAGCTTCTGCGCTCATTCATTTTGCTTTGATCTAACCATTGCAGTTAAACAAGAAGATGGCCAGACTTAGGCGCATCGCTCGCAAGAGCGTTCCTGGCAGTCCCTACCGTGTTGTAGGTTTCCAGATGCCAGAGCAGGTAGTTGCTGTGTGTGTGTGAGAGCAAGGGTCTTAGTTGGAGGACTTGTATAAGATGGTTCAGATACTTCGGGTTATCTGTCGATTCCATGTCGGAATCGAATAAATTTGAATTTAATTATATTTTTGGTTGTAATATATTTATTCTGATTGGTAGTTATAATCTTGTCTCATACTTAATCCTGTTTAGATCCTGCTATTATTTAATCGGGGTTTACTATATCTACTGTTGTTATATTAGTTTAATGGTTTGTGGGTCCTCATTTTCTAACCACGAGATTGAGGGGTCATAATTGCTCAAGTTCGAAAAAGTTCAAATTTGTAATTTGAATTCACCCCCCAGTTCTACAAATTACCCCAGTATTGATTGTTAGTAAATAACATAAATACTTGTCTTTCTTTTTAAGTACTTTTTTTAACATTGCATACTTAATGTTCATCTAAGTTTCATTATGTTTAGCCTTATTACATGTAGTTCAGTTTCATACATAAATATTAACTCAACATCGAGATGATTATTTCTCTCTTTCAGTTGATTGTTCTCAATGATTAGCCTTTCATTTTTAAGAAATTTATAAAAATTAACATGTAGAGGATTTAATAAGGATTTTAATTCACACATTTTATCAATATTAATAGGAAAAATAGTCATTTGTACTTTATCAGTGGGAGAAGCACTTTCTCAAGACTTGCCATTAGTACATAGCATTCATCATCACTGTCAAATCCTGATGAGTCCATTCAATCTTTGCTAGAAGTGATTAGTGCATTTCCACTCTCTTTAGGACATTCAGTAGCAAGATGTCCTTTTCCATTGTAGTTATAACATTTCACATTTGTCCTATCAAACTTGTTTCCCTTTATGTCTTTGCCTTCCTTCTTTATGAAATTTCCTTCATCACCTTGAGCAAATTTCTTGTTAAAACCATCATATTTTTTGCGACTTTCTAAATATCATCCTTTTAAAGCTTTGGACCACCATTACATCCATTTGAATTACTTTAGGATCATTAAGATCTATCTCAGAATCTTCATCAGTATTAGTGTCAGGATTCGATGAGTCATCTGTTTCTGACACCACAACAATGATCCTTTCTTTTAAACTTTCACTCATCTTGAATTTGGACTTGGACTTATGAGCCTCGGAATTCAAATCAAATGACATCACCTTATTACCTTTCTTGTTATTATTTTGTTGAATTTCCAAGTCATAGCTTCTCAACATCCCATAGATCTCATCTAGTGTGAGTGTCAAGACGGTATTAATGCATGATGATTGAGGTCTGTGTATCAAATTTCTCAGGAAGAGCTCTAAGAAAATTAGTGTTTGAGTCTTCTCTATCATACTCTTTAATAATTAAAGATAAATCATTTAGCAGTGTCAGAAATCTTTCATATGTTTCAGTGAGACTCTCATCAGATTTTGCTTCAAACTGTTCATACTCTTGAACGAGAACAACTCTTCTAATTTTCTTTAATGTCATGGTTCCTTGACATTATATTTCCAAGGAATCCCATATTTCTTTTGTAGTTTTACAAGCAATTACCTTGTTTGACATAACAATGTCCAAACTGTTATGATGAATATTTCTTACTTTTGCATCCTTGAGCATTGCAGCCTTTTCTTCAAGAGACCAATCTGATTTCTCCTTTCTTATATAGTGCTCAAGAACTGTAGGAGTCAATGAAACAAGCTTTTATGGATAGGGTGGACCATCATTGATTATGTCAATATAGTCTCAGTTAACATATTTAAGGAACATCAGCATCTTCACCTTTCATGATGAGTAGTCAGCCTTTTTCAGAATAGGGTTTTTTATACTTTCTTATTTGCTTCTTGACAACTTGATCTTTTATGATTAATATTAAATTAGACCACCCCGATACCAATTATTATCCACTAATTATTACAATTGTTTAAGGGGGTTGGATACAATTATATAAATAAATCAAAAAAAATAGTTTTATTAATACTGATAAAACTGTTACAAACTCTCTCAAGAAATTCAGATGTTCTTGAAAACTGCTAGGTTACAATGATTCCCGAGTTAAGTGTTAATCAAAAAATTAACCTATTTTGTATTTATATATTACACAGTTGCTCTATCAATTACAAGATATGTTATAAAGATAAGTATTCTATCTCTACACATATCCTAATCAACAGCTGCGATCCTACAAATCAGGAAGCGACATATCAATATCTCCTTAACAGCCAGGACTGTATCAATCAGTAGATACTGATTAATCATGATATCCTATAAGACACGCATATCCTGATGCCAGTCTAATCTTGACGCTTATGCAAATCCTGACAGAATGCTTCCATCAAATCCTGACACACCTTAGACCATCATATCTACCAATAAAGCTCTTAATGATGAGAATCGGATCATGAAAACATAAGAAGAATTCAATCAATTTGGAATTTTTGATGTTTGGGAACTTGTAGAGCCACCTAAGAGTGCTTTTACCATCGGTGCTAAATGGATATTCAAGAACAAAGTTGATGAATTTGGCAATGTTACTAGAAACAAGGAAATACTTGTGGAACAAAGATACAATCAATAAAAAGGAATTTATTTTCATCAAAATGAAAATATCAGAATGCTACTCTTATTTGCATGGTACAAGAAAATTAAGATATATTAAATGGATGTGAAAAGTATTTTTTTATATAGATTTACTAAAGAAGAAGTTTTTGTCAAGCAATCTCCTGGATTTAAAAATAAGAAATATCCAAATTACGTGTTCAAGTTGAAGAAAGCTTTATATGGTTTAAGGCAAGCACCTCGTTCTTTGTACGAAAGGTTAAGTAAATTTTTAATCAAGAATGGTTTTTAATCGAGGTACTATTGATCCTACTTTATTTACTATATTTAAGGGTAATCTTAGTTGTATAAATATATGTGGATATATTATATTTGGTGCTACTAATGATTCTTCATGCGGGTGGTTTCCTAAATATATGCATAATGAATTTGAAATGTTCATGATGGGAAAGCTCAATTATTTCTTAGGTGTACAAATTAAGGAAACCCTATACACATATATGTACATCAATCCAAATATATCAGAAATTTACACAAAATATTTGGTTATAATAATATCATGTCAAAATCAACACCAATGAGTGTTATCAACAAGCTGACAACCGATTAACAAGGTAAAAATGTTGATATTCAAACTTATAGATGTATAGTCTTTGTGTTTGTGCATGATTTGAAAGAGTCTCATTTGAATGCTATTAAGAGAATTTTCAAATACTTGAGTGACACTATTACTCTTGGTTCATTTTATCTTATCACAAATGCATTTGATCTTGTTGGATATAGTGATGCAGATTATATAAGATGTCAAACAGATACAAAGAGTACAACTGGTGTGTGTACATTTTCAGGACAAGGTTTGGTATCTTAGTTAAGCAAGAAATAAACTTATGTTGCATTGTCTATAGCTGAAGGAGAAAACCTGTTAGCTCATAGTTGTTGCTCAAAAATGCTTTGAATGAAACAATAACTGAAGGATTTTGAAATTGCTTTTGGTTAAACTCCTATTTATGGTGATAACACAATTACTATCGGTATTTATAAGAATTCAGTGAATTATTCAAGAACCAAGTATATTGATGTTAAACATCATTTATTGAGAGATAATGTTGCCAAAAGGATGGTAAAACTCATATTTGTGGCTACTGATGTTCAAATAACATATATTTTTATAATACCTTTAGCTGAAAAGCATTTTAGCATGCTAAGACGGGAAATAAAAATGTGCAATGTTCAGTTAGCACACTTATAGGCTGGTGTCGGGTATTATAACTCAGCTTACTGTTAATATTATTTTTTATGATTAGTTATGCATGATAAATAATTTACGTGTTTTGTTTTCTAGTTAATTTCTATTTATCTATTCATTATGATAGCTACGTGTTGGATCTCTTTTCGATTCCAGAGATGTTGATTTGTTGATTTCTTATAATATTAATGTTTCATTTCAAATTTTGAATGTGTTATGTCACTTTTGTATAAATCAACCAGTATACATGTTTTTCAAAATACATCCAAATATATTCCATCTTTAATTGGAAAAATGAGTCTAAAAGAGATACTTCACTCACGCCTCGTCAACTCCCTATATACGCGACCCTTTGTTGGATCTAGCATTTTCAACAAGTTCACTCTCTTCACTATTGCGAACATTGGGATTCGGTTAATCACGAGGAACAAGACTATAGCTAATTCCAGAGGCCAGGTCGGTGGTAGCCGATGCGACTCCATCGGACTCGAAGTGCAAGAGGAAACTTTTGGATGAAGGAGATACAGATGATCTGGTAGATATTGAGAGTGAGGATGATCAACAATCATGGGTAGATCCCACTGTGACTGGGTCAGAAGCGAAACGTTGCAAGCTGGATGTGACTGTTCGATCAGAGTTTTCTAGTCAGGTTGAGTAAAAGCTTATTAGTACTCGCAATCAAAGTTATTTTTGGTAAACCGATCTCGGTAAACCGATCTCTGGTATGATCTTTCATTCTTGTGGGGTGATTAAACATTTTGCTGATTTATGATTTAGTTCTTATCTACTGAATTACCTCATATTTGTTATCTTGAGTTCGTCCGTGAATTTTATGGAAATCTGCATGTCGATAAGAATAAGCTTTGTGTGTTTTATTGTTGGGTCTGAAATTACTCTTACTGTCAATGATCTTAATAATATTTTGGGAATTGTGACTCCTTCAAAATTATCAATCTATGAGGTCCTAAGGATTTGGAAAACTTTCCGGCTTTACATTAATTAAGGTTATAATTACTGGAAAGTCAGACTTGGTTGAGTTTGGCCCACCTACTACTGGTCAGGTGTTGCCTATGGAACACTTGTTGTTTAAAATTTGTACTGAGAAAATTTGTCCTAGGTTGGGTATTATGTCAAATCTTGCAGCTTAGGATGTGTTGGTAATTTCTATGTTGTCGGATGGTAGGTCTTTTGATCTTAGTGATTTCATCTTGAAAATCATGATGGAAGTGTTAGAAGGGAAGTCCGTGAGTGGTCTTTCTTATGGGTTGTTGTTAACAAAGGTGTTTGAATGATATAGTAATGAATTAAGAGAAGTTGACTCTGTATGTGCTAAGTAATTTTAAGATCAAAAGAGTCTTAGTCTAATCTGAAAATTGAGAGTGGGGTTGTCATTCAAGTTAAACCTTTTGTTGCTACTGGTCTATCTTCTATTGTTCTTGATTTGGTTATAGAGCGTAAACTCAATGAGTTTATGTTGGAAATGAGGAATTGTCATAAGCTGGTTTTCAGGGAATTGGATGAAGTTGCAGAAGAGAATAAATTCTGGAAATATTTGGTTCTTGGGTTACACACTCTTACTTCTACTATGGTCATTTTTCAACCACTTCTAGTCCAGGTTCTTTATGCAGTTGCTGGTCAAAAGCTTGCTAAAGAATATGGTTTGGAGGATTTGTTTACTAAGGCTGCTATAGTTTAGAATGAAGGCTTCTCCAAAGAACTTGGTGAAAAAGCTTTAGTTGATCATGACCAGAGAGACTCTGAAGAAGTTGCTACTGATAATACCTAGTTTTTACTCCTTTTTATGATGAAGGGGCAGAAACTTTAGAAAAACTATTTTGGGTGGGTTATTTTTAACACCTTTCCTAAATTCTTGTGTAATTATCAAAAAATGGGTAGATTGTAACTCCTATGATTTTGATGATCATACGCTAAGCAAGCCTATAGCTCATTTATTGAATAACATTGTTTAACAGAATTAATGTTTTCCAATTTGTCAGAAAGATATCAGTGCATGAAATTATTTTAGGATAAACAAGATTTGCTGTTTTTAAGGGGATCCAGGAGGAATGAGTTTTTTAAGGTCTACTATATATTTATAGTATACATGTTTAAATATATTAGAACTCTTCTTTTATTTAAATATATTAAACAAAATCATGTAGGAAGTTGTTTAACAAGTATTATCCAAACTGTTAAGTAACCAGTCCGTCTAAAGGTGGTAGAGAAAGACCCGAACATGATCTTATACTCTTTAAGACTCCCCCTCAATCACGATCTTATACTCTTTAAGACTCCCCATCAATCAGGATCTTATATTCTTTAAGGCTCCCCCTGGATCTTATACTCTTTAAGACTCCCCCTCAATCGTACGATATTTTTCGCTACGATTGACAACGACAAATACAACCAATATTAATAACAATACCAACAACAAATATTTAAATTAAATGAGTGGGGTGGGAGGACTTGAATCCGAGTCCCTCCCTAAACCGAGCTCTGATACCATGTTAAATAACCAGTCCGTCTAAAACCTTAAGGTGGTAGTAGAAGGTCCGAATATGATCTTATACTCTTTAAGACAAACAACTTTTCTGAGGCCACTGTATTTCATTTAAACTTAAGATAGAGGTTTCTAAATCAGTTTTTAAATTTATCGTATCTTTAGTTTTAAACATATTTAAGATTATCTTAAAATTTAAATAATAACAAATTAGACATGAGATTGGTAGTGCTGCTGATTAAATATAAAGGTTAACTTAGTCTATTATTAATACTTTTAGGTATACTTACTTTTAAGGTTGATCCACCAATTATATTTTATATATTATTAATATATTTAGGTATACTTTCTTTTAAGGTTAATCCACCAATTATATACCATGACATCTGAGAAAATTTAACTTTGTATTCAAAGTTCATGATTTGAGCATTAATATATACATGTATGTATCTATATATATTATAACAAGTTTCTATAAAGAACCTTCCTAAAAAGGGAAGAGAGAACATTAGATTTAAAATGAGATTGTAATATTTTTTTTAGTTAAAGAAATAATTATTTATTAATAATATAATAGTCATTGCATAATTTTTAAAATCAATATTTAAATCACATTTATGAGATTTAAAAACAGATTTTTAAAAATCATGAGATTGAAAAATAGATTCAAAACCTTTTTCATGTTTTTTTTAAAAATTTTCTAATAAATTGTTATTTATAATTAATTTTATAGAAGTACTATGAAAATAGAAAAATATATACACTTGCTTTCAAGTCGGCTTTTAAGAGGTTCTTTATTAAACCGTCACCATATACAAATTATATATATATATATATCATAATTTTTGTTGTATTTATAACTTATATTGTTCAAGGTGTAAGCTTGTTGTGCCTAATTCATGAAGTTAGATTGTTAGAGAAGGCTCACAAGAAAATTTACTCAAGGGAATAAGGACAAAAGGAAGGAAGATATATTATTCAATCTTGTTATGGTATCATTTGGGTGATTGATAATATATATTTGGAAATTTGTATAATATGTCCATATTAAGGAAGTTGCTTTGTCAATATATTCCATTTTATTAAATAATTATGAATATGTCTCATGATTAATTTTTAACTCATATATAACTTATATAAATATAGTATAGAAATATTTGTTACTAAACAAGACTAAAATGTCCCTAACATAAAAATAATACTAATTGAACATAGATTACATGCAAAACAATTCAAGACCCTGACATTAGAGCAACTATTTATATTTCATTATGTACTATTGATTTTTTTTTGCAAGTCAAATGGGAGGAGAAAGGGTAGTGGGCAATTTTCTTCTTAGAATAGTACTTTAACCTCATGCCAAGCTCATATAGCCATGATAGTATAAGATAATAACTTTGTTCTATATTTTGTTCTATATGTTTATGCACTCTAAATATTTTCTCATGTTTAATCTTTTTTCACAACTAGCTAGTTAAGTTGAACTATAGTACTTAGTTACAATTTTTATTATATATATGGAATTCAATTCCTCAATTAAATTAAAACATATTTTAGTTTTATTAAAAAATAAATACATATTCTAGTATTAAAACCATTAGTATTAGAAATTATTATGTAATTTATTTCTACTAAGAAGTAATACATATTTATAATTAATGCTCTTTTACTATTAAAAGTTAATACTTCTTTTCCTTTCTTTATAAAATTTCTAAGAAAAAAAATTTAGAATTAAAATTTTAAGTCACAACATACATTTGATAAATGAGTCCAAAGTCCCTCTAGAAAGATTATAGAAAGGTTACAAGGTTTTAAATATTTAAAATAGCAAATCTAACCATATTTGTTTGAAATTGTAAATTTTTTTAAATATAGAATATATTTATAAATAAAATTATAAATGGGATAATTTTTATAAACCAGTTTTTAAAATGGGACATATCAGTAAAATACCCATATATATTCTTTACCAATTTGTTAAGAGAGCATGGCGTCCATTACGAATATACAGACTTATTAACTTTTTATTTGAATTTAACAAGCTGTCTAACAATTTAATAAATATTTGTAACACATAAAACACTAATTACTCATAACATCTTTCACTTACTAGAATTTAGGTAGTTGTAAAAGTAGTTATTAAATACAACACAATTAAAATATTATTTTAAAATTATGTTGGAACACTTGGAAATACGTCCAATTAACCAATTAAATAATCTCAATTTTAGAATAAATTGATGATAATAATAATAATAATAATAATAATAGAGATGATATAACATCTTTAAGTTTTATAATTTCAATATATTATCTATTAAATGCGTTGATTCTATTTATCTATACTCTTTCTACAATTTTTTAAGTGATCTATACTATTTTTATAATTTTTTATATTATTTTATTTGTTTTTGAAATAAAATACTTATGAGATCACTTTAGTTTTAAAAATGCAAAATAGTTAAAGAGAAACTTATAGAACATTTAAGGTAATATTTTATTTTAAAATACAAAGCCCAAACTTGAATTATAAAAATACATGAAATAATTTAGTATTAAAAAGTACAAAACTCTTAATGACCCGTTTGGGAAACTGGATTTCATTTGAAATTATGGATTTGATCAAATAAACTGTTTAGGAATTTGAATTTGGATTTCATTTAAAATCCAGAACATTTAAATATTTGAGGTTGCTGCTAACTGTTGGCGTATTTTCAATCCTAATATGCAAATGCAGATGAGGATGAGTTTCTCGACATGGCTGGAGATTAATATTGGTGGTCAATCAAAGTTGAAGAAAGCAAAGATTTTTACTTTGTGTTGGTCAATTTGGCGAGCGAAGAATGATTTAGTGTGGAACAGGAAATGATGGTCAGCCATAAGAATTGTTGCTAAAGCTTGAGAGTATCTTTCATAATGGAGAGTAGCTCAAGACAGGATGGTACCGCTTCAGGCCATGCTTGCTGGAGATGGTGCAATTTTCTGGGCAAAATCGAGATGTAATGCAGTAAAGATAACAATGGATGCAACAATTTTCTCTGATCTTCAAGCCTGTGGAATTGGTATGATTTCTCGTGATCAGGATGGTACCATGCTGGGAGCCAGAACCAGGTGTTTTAGTGCAGCGATGAATCCATCTTTAGTGGAAGATATGGTGATAAAGGAGGCTCTCAGTTGGGCAAAGATGGAGCAGTGGAATGCGGTTATCATTGAATCAGATTGTTTTCCTGTGGTGCAGCTGATTCGTAGATCTATCCCCATGCGCTCAAGTTTTGGGCAAGTAATCGAAGACTGTAGAAGGTTGAGTAGTGAGTTTAACAACTTTGAGTTGTATTTCGGCACATGAACTTGCTCAGGTGTCCCATATGTATCCTGATTGCATTTTTGACTGGAGTTCTGTTCCAGTTAAAGTTAAGCATTGTATTTTGAGCGATTTGAATGAGTAATAAAATTGCATTTTTCGTAAAAAAACATGAGAATTTGAAATGACAACTCAAATCCTGTCATTTGAAATAAAATGTAAGTTCTTAAACGTCCTCTAACTGAATTTTAAATAAAAAATAATTAGTGGAACCTTGTATTTAAACTTATAAAACATATACAAGAATTTGTAATAATAAACACTTAAGAAAATTGGTGTGCAAGACATGCCTATACAATAACAAGACTAAGTCAAATTGACATTCCTAAGATTTAGTTGTTTGATAATCAACTTTGTATTTTGTATAGTATTACTTGAGTCTGTAAAATGATTAGAAGATTAGACTAGAGTATTTTTCTGTAAACAGTTCAAGCCTAAGGAATAAAATCTGGAAGAAGATCATGTTAGATATATTTGATAATGTCATGGCTAATATGATTTATGTTTAGATTACAGATCTTACTTAACAGGACAAATCAGTACTTAACCGTTGATCAGTACTTATACTGGAAGTCAGGACTTAAGGATATCAGTACTTATATTATCAGGAGATAATCATCAGAAGTTAGATATCAGAACTTAAGTGCTGAAGGACGATCAGATAAGGACAGTAGCTGATTAAAGGAAAGAAGATCGAGATAAACATAAGAAGAGATATGCATGAAGAAGGAGTTCCGTGAAGAATGGAATACTTGGAAGAAAAGATATCTGATTGATATATTTTAGGAAGCAGAATTATATTCCATATCAATTAGCGATTATCTTGTAACTATGTAGTATATAAACACAGACATAGGGTTTACACTATAAGTGTTATCATATTCGAGAAGATTATTCATTATAACCCTAGCAGCTCTCGTGATATTTGTTCATCACTGAGAGGTAACAGTTCCATACTGTAACAGAGTTTATTGTTTCAATAAAGTTTGTTTTCTGTTACTTAAGACATTAAAGTTCGATTTGATTGTATTATACACTGTATTCACCCCCCTCTACAGTGTGTGTGACCTAACAAGTGGTATCAGAGCCAATCTGTTAACACACATACAGTTAAAGATCCAAACACAATCATGTCTGACACAGAAACTCCAACTAAGCCTACCAAAACTGAAGAACCTCCAAAGACACAAATTCAAAGTCGGTATGAGACTATCAGAGTTCCCATACTGAGACCATCTGAATATCCCATATGGAAGGTAAGGATGACCATGTTCCTGGAAGCAACAAATCCAGAATACCTTGATAGAATCAAGGAAGGGCCTCACAAACCAACCAAGCTCGTTGTTGTAGTTGCAGGTGAAGCAGCAAAGACCGTACCAAAGGAGAAGAGTGATTATACTGCTGAAGATATAGCATCAATTGCTAAGGATGCTAAGGTACGACACTTACTGCATAGTGCCATTGATAACGTAATGTCAAATAGGGTAATCAACTGCAAGACTGCTAAGGAGATATGGGATGCTCTGGAAACAAGGTGTCAGGGAACTGACACAATTAAGAAGAACAGGAAGACAATACTCACTCAAGAGTATGCACATTTTGACTCAAAGACTAATGAGTCATTGAATGATTTATATGATAGATTTGTCAAACTTTTGAATGATTTGTCATTGGTTGATAAAGAGTATGATCTTGAAGATTCAAACCTTAAATTCCTGTTAGCTCTTCCTGAATGCTGGGATTTGAAGGCAACAACAATAAGAGACAACTACAATCTTGATGAAACAACTCTTGATGAAATCTATGGAATGCTCAAGACTCATGAACTTGAGATGGAACAAAGAAGCAAGAGGAAAAGAGGAAAGTCAAGGACAGTTGCTCTTAATGCTGAAGAAGAATCCCCCAAATCAGCTTTCTCAAGGAAAGACAAGGGTAAAGCTCTTGTTATAAAGTCTGAAACTGAGTCATCAAGTTCTGAAAGTGATGATGACTCAGATTCTGAAAGCTTGCCTGAGACTGATGCTGATGAGGAGATGATGAAGCTGTGTGCTCTTATGGTGAAAGGAATCACAAAGATTGCATACATGAAGTTCATGAAGGGAAAGAAGTTTTCCAGGAAAGGCATAAGTTCTGATAAGAAGAATTTCAGAAGATCTGAAGGCAGAAGAGGAAAGTCTGACAGAGGAGATTATACCAATGTTAAATGCTATAACTATGGTGAGAAAGGCCACATATCTTCTGATTGCAAGAAGGCAAAGGGTGACAAAGGCAAGGCTCTTGTCACAAAGCAGAAAAGCTGGACAGACACCTCAGACTCTGAAAGTGAGGAGAACTATGCATTGATGGAAAATGCTGATAAAGAAAGTGTTGAGAGCAGTTCTGAAGCTGCTGAAACAAAGGTACCTCAGACTACTTATGCTTTTCATACTGATGATATTAATGAGTTGAGAAGATATCTTAAAACCATGTTTGTTAGTTATAGAGATCAAACTTTAACATGTGAAAGATTAACTTCTGAAAATCTTGCTTATAAGAAAAGAAATGATTTCTTAGAAAAAGAGTTAGTCATGTTCCATCAAACTCAGAATGATAGAGATGATGCTTTTTATGTTAGGGATGAAGTGCTAAAAATGAATGAATCTCTAAAAATTGAGTTAGAAAAGGAAAAAGAGATTATCAGGACTTGGACTAACTCTGGCAAAACAACTCAAAATTTGCTAAGTAGTGGAAACTGGAAAGATGGCTTAGGTTATGGAGAAGATAAGAATGATAAAGGAACTGAAGAAATTAAGCCTGTTGTTAAACAAAAACCAAAGTTAAAACCTGTTAAGTTTGTAACTGTAAAGTCTGAAAATGAGAAATCAGAAGTTAAAGAGGAATTAACTTCTGACAAACTAAAACAAGAAAAGACAGCTGAAGTGAACATAGGCTTAATGACAAAGAAGCAGCTTAAGCATAAGCTGAAAGATGTTAAGAATGCAAATAAGGTAAAATCACCTAGGAAAAATAGGAATGGAAAGGAAGGTGTGAATAAAAGAAATGATTATAAACCTGTTCCTGATGCTCCTAGGAAAACATGTCATAACTGTGGAAGTTCTAACCATCTGGCTTCTTTTTGCAGGAAGAATAAGAATATTAACTCCTTACCTTCAAAATCAGGAGTTAAGAGTCAGTCTGTTAGATACAAACCACAAAATCCTTGTTTTTATTGTGGTAGTTTATGGTATTCCATTTATACTTATAAGGAATATCATAGTTTGTACTATGATTATTATCAAATAAAACCTTCTTTGAAGAAAGTTTCCATTGTTCCTTCTAGTGTAAATTCTGATTCAAAGTCTGATAGTGTAAGTTCTGATAAGAAAAATGTTAACATAAACTCTGATGCTAAATCCGCTGCAAATGTTAACAAACTTAATAAGGCCAAAGGATCCAAGCAAGTCTGGGTCCTTAAAACTAATAATTAGTTGTCTTTGTGATTGCAGGGCAACAGGAAAAATATTCTAGTTCTGGACAGTGGATGTTCAGGACATATGACTGGAAATAAGGCCCTGCTATCAGACTTTGTGGAGAAAGCT
Organism: Apium graveolens; assembly: GCF_009905375.1. NCBI lineage: Eukaryota > Viridiplantae > Streptophyta > Magnoliopsida > Apiales > Apiaceae > Apium > Apium graveolens. Next base: position 120,018,008 of record NC_133648.1, read on the forward strand.
GGCCCAAGTGTTTCTTATGGAGATGGCAACATTGGAAAAACATTGGGATATGGCAATATCAATCTTGGAAATGTCATAATTAAAGAAGTAGCTCTGGTCTCAGGACTTAAACACAATCTGCTGAGTATGAGTCAAATCTGTGACAGAGGTTATCATGTTGATTTCTTTGAAGAACACTGTGAAATTGTGAGTAAATCTAAAGGCAAAGTTGTTCTGAAAGGATACAGGCGTGGTAACATTTATGAAGCTAAGCTTTCAACAAGTACTGATGGTTCTGCAATCTGTCTGATGAGTAGAGCATCAATTGAAGAAAGCTGGAATTGGCACAAGAAACTCTCTCATTTAAATTTCAACAATATAAATGAACTGGTCAAGAAAAATCTTGTGAGAGGACTGCCAAAGTCAGTATTTGCTCCTGATGGCCTTTGTGATTCCTGTTAGAAAGCCAAACAAAGAAAATCTTCTTTTAAGAGCAAGACTGAATCATCAATTCTTGATCCTTATCATCTACTACATGTTGATCTATTTGGTCCAGTGAATGTCATGTCTATTGCAAAGAAGAAGTATGCGTTGGTCATAGTGGATGAGTTCACCAGATACACATGGGTGTATTTTTTGCACACGAAAAGTGAAACTGCATCTATCTTGATTGATCATGTCAAACATCTGGATAAATTGGTCAAAGATTCTGTGAAAATTTTAAGGAGTGATAATGGCACTGAGTTCAAGAATTTGATAATGGAAGAGTTCTGCAAAAACCATGAAATAAAGCAGGAATTTTCTGCTCCTGGAACTCCACAGTAAAATGGAGTTGTTGAAAGGAAGAATAGAACTCTCATTGAAGCTGCACGTACAATGCTTGAAGAAGCAAAGCTTCCAACCTATTTCTGGGCTGAAGCTGTGCAGACTGCTTATTTTACTCAAAATGCAACACTCTTTAACAAGCACGGAAAAACACCATATGAGATGGTGAAGAAAAAGAAGCCAAATCTGAAATACTTTCATGTATTTGGATGCAAGTGTTTTGTTCTCAAGACTCATCCTGAACAGCTATCCAAGTTTGATCTAAAAGCTGATGAAGGAATCTTTGTTGGATATCCACTTTCCACAAAAGCCTTCAGAGTCTATAATTTGAGAACAAAAGTGGTCATGGAATCTATCAATGTCTCTTTTGATGACAAAAAGATTACTGGTCTTGAAGATTTCATTGACCATGATCAGCTGAGATTTGAAAATGAAGACTCAAATTCTGATACTGAAAATCCTGGCAGTCTAAGACCTGATACTGTAAACTCTGATGGATTAGACTCTGATGTTATTGAAACTGTGGTGACTACGTCAAAGGAAGATGCACCTATGCAGGGGGAGCATACTCAAGATCCTACCACATCTCAAGAAACATCAGAACATACATCTGGCTCTTCAAGTTCTGACTCGTCAAGTTCTGATAGGCCAAATTCTGATAGTGCTGAAAATCTAAATTCTGAAGAATCCAACTCAGAGAGCATTGTTTCAGGGGGAGCATCAGAAAATGAAAATGAAGACAGCATGGATCATGGGGGAGCATCCAGTTCTAGAGAAAACCTTCCATCTGCAAGGAAGTGGACAAAATCACATACATCTGATTTGATAATTAGAAATCCTGATGCAGGTGTCAGAACTAGAAAAGGTACTTCAAATGAATGTCTTTATAATTCTTTTCTCTCTCAGACTGAGCCAAAGAAAGTGGAAGAAGCTCTTCAAGATGCTGATTGGGTGCAAGCAATGCAGGAAGAGTTGAATGAATTTGAAAGAAACAAAGTCTGGACCCTAGTGCCAAGACCAAAGAATAGATCTGTTGTTGGTACAAAGTGGGTATTCAGAAACAAAACTGACAGTGATGGCATAATTACAAGGAATAAGGCAAGGCTGGTTGCAAAAGGAAATTCTCAACATGAGGGAATTGATTATGATGAAACATTTGCACCAGTTGCTAGGTTAGAAGCCATAAGGATATTTTTGGCTTATGCTGCTCACAAAAAGTTTACTGTCTTTCAAATGGATGTGAAAAGTGCTTTTCTCAATGGAGAATTGAAGGAGGAGGTATATGTTGAACAACCTCCAGGCTTTGTAGATTCCAAACATCCAGATTATGTCTACAGGCTTGATAAAGCACTTTATGGACTTAAGCAAGCTCCTAGGGCATGGTATGAGACTTTAGCTCAGTTTCTTCTGGAAAGTGGATTCAACAGAGGAACAATAGACAAAACACTGTTCTACCTCAACCATGGAAAGGACTTACTTCTGGTCCAGATTTATGTTGATGATATCATTTTTGGGTCTACAAATGACAGACTTTGCAAGAAGTTTGCCAAACTAATGCAGTCAAAATATCAGATGAGTATGATGGGGGAACTTAGCTATTTTCTGGGCCTTCAAGTCAAGCAGAATGAAGAAGGCACTTTTATTTGTCAAACTAAGTACACCAGAAACTTGCTGAAGAAATTTGGAATGCAAGATTGTTCAAGTGCATCCACTCCCATGGCCACTGCAACAAAACTGGATAAGGATACTGGTAAATCAGTAGATATTACTGATTACAGAGGTATGATTGGCTCTCTACTCTATCTAACTGCTAGTAGACCTGATATCATGTATGCTACCTGTCTTTGTGCAAGATTTCAAGCAGATCCAAGAGAACCTCACTTAACAGCTGTGAAAAGAATTTTTAAGTATCTTAAAGGAACAGCTGATCTGGGATTGTGGTATCCTAGAGAATCGGATTTTAAACTAATAGGTTACTCAGATGCAGATTTTGCAGGTTGCAAAATTGACAGGAAAAGCACAAGTGGAAGCTGCCAATTTCTTGGAGGAAGATTGGTTTCTTGGTTCAGCAAGAAACAAAAGTCAATTTCCACATCAACTGCAGAAGCAGAGTATATTGCTGCAGGAAGCTGTTGTGCACAGATTCTTTGGATGAAGAATCAGTTACTGGATTATGGGTTAACATATTTGAAAATCCCTATTTACTTTGATAATCAAAGTGCTATTGCTATGACTGGTAATCCAGTTCAACACTCTATGACAAAGCACATCAGCATCAGGTACCACTTCATAAGGGAACATGTGGATGAAGGTACAGTGGAATTGCACTTTGTTCCAACAGATCAACAACTAGCAGATATCTTCACAAAACCACTGTGTGAAGCCACTTTTACAAGATTGGTAAATGAACTTGGAATGGTTTCAGGTTCTTTTTCTAAATCTATCTAGTTTTGTTCTGTTTCATTAGACTTTATGATCAGTATTTACAGAATCTAATATCTTTGTGTATTCTGTGATTAATTGAAATATGCGTTCAAGTACTGATTGTTGTCTGATATATGTTTCTAAACTCTGATAAGTGATATGTCTGTTTAAGTAACTATTCAATCCTATGAGGATAACTGTGCTAGATACTGACCTAGTAGTCTTCAATAAACAAATGATCCCATGTAAGAAGTAATTATTTCTGTGGAAATCTTATGACACAAGCAAATTCTGATAATTGAGCTTAGTTGAGTTTACTTTGTTTATCTTATTACTAAGTCACAAATTAAAATAATGCTACTCATCTGTTAAGTTCTGATACTAGTAAATTTGCTGAATGTACTAAGTGCTGATAAACCTCAATTATCAAAAGAAAAAGCAAAAAGATCAAAGAATAAAATCAGGTACTCCTTTGAGATCTAGAGTAAACATGTGGAAGGGACGACCCAAGTGCATTGCTGATATTAAGTAAATATGCATTAGAAAAGCAAAATATTTTCTTGGTGACTTTTCACACTCTATGATTACTGGAGAAATACTCTGATAATAGCATAAATTCTGATAAGCAGTCGTGACTCACTTATACTGAGGAGCCACTGTAAAATAGAATTTAAAAAGATGCATAAAATTAGCACAAATCAGTTGAGGTGGACTCAAGCATGAACTCATTCATTAGTAAGTTTCAGGATAATGACAGCTCTTTAGCAAAATTTTAGTTATGCCTTATTTCTAAGATGTACTGAAGTGAATCAGACTTTACTCCTTGTCTGAAATTTAGCTTAATGCACACACTAATCACTCCATCTGAATGATGAAAATTACTGTGGTGGTCTATGTTGTTTTAGATAAACAGTCATTGTGTCATTTTGCACTAACTCTGAGGACAAGTTCTGGTTGCATATTCTGACGATTAAGTTCTGAAGAGTATAACTCAGAACTTGTATGTGGATTTACTCAGATAGGCATTCCTTTTTCGAGTTAAGAAATTATGTTCTGATGACTGTTAAGTTCTGATATAAGTCTAAGTTCTGATATTACAGTCTAATTCTTTACTTGACTTATCTGTGGATTAAATTTGATAGCAGTCTCGGTTCAAACTAGAATATGTTGAAGTGGAAGATTAATAGTCACTATGGTTAGGGTTAATGGTATTCGTACTTGAACAGTCCACTTTTACTTGTTTCTTGTGCGCATTCAACCATGTTTTCTCCTTCCAATGAATGTTATTCTTTTTCCAAGTCTGAGGAGACGAGGTAGAATTAATTCTACATGTTAGCATTAAATACTTTTACGTCTCCTGGCATTCTCTTGCCTATATAAGCAGCCACTTCACATCAGCCTTCCCATCAAATTCTTTCTCACAAACTTACCTTCATACTTTTTCTTTCAAAAACACAATGGTCAGATACAACATGTTTTTGAACTACCAAAACTTCAATATGGAGCTAAGCTGTGCCGACTGGCAGCAGGAATGACACGTCACGGCCATTCCTGAGGAGATATGGGACTCTGTCCCACAGGAGGCACTGACCCACCTTCTGTTCTTCTATATGGATTACCATCGCCATCTGGAGCGATTGGAGGAGGAAAGGCTGGAAGCTCTCCGCCAGCAAGAGCGAATCATCCGACTCACCATTCTGTTTGTCGAGAGTAGGAAGAAGAAATGATTTAATCTCGTCTTCTTCCTATTCTTCTTCATCATCAGCCTTACCCTGCTTCTTGAGCTAAGACTAAGGCTGTTGATGTTAGGTTTAGTAGCTTAGGGAAATCTTGTATAAGTACTGATGTAATTTTAATTTCATGAATGTGTTCTCTTGATATATTAATGAAATTTGTTTTTGTTTCAAGATTTTGTCTCTAAGTTATCTTGTAATGCATTGATAAATCCTGATAATTATTCATATTCTGAAGACCATATAAATTCTGTTTTAATTTAAGTTATGATTTTCCTTTATCAGTACTTACTCATATAATTTATCTTGGTCACTTTAACTTGATTTCTTTTCAGAATATTAATGTTGCAGTGAAAATTAATTAAATCAGTGGGAACGATTTCAATTTTGAATTAAAACTGTTTCACCTTGATTAATGGAATATCTGGGTAAATGGAACGGTTTTTCCTTGAAAACATGCAAGTGGGCAAGTAATGATTACTGTTTTCTCGCGCCCAGTAACTATCCGTTATTACTGCATGTCTGACAGGTGTCCAACGGTAACATTTTTTTTCAGAGTATACGTACGACATAGAAAGGATTTCTTTAATCTTTTATTTCCTTCATACTTTTTCTCTCTACTTGCTTTTACTCTCTCTTTCTCTCACGTTGGTTTTTCATACAGACATCTTATCAAACACCTAACAGGCACTTTTGAATCTCAATTTTTCACATGGCACCTAAGGATTTAATCATTGATGGAGCTAAGTTTGTTCCAAACAACTATGCTGCAATTCTTGATCATGCTGAAGCTCCATCTGAATTGCACTTTGTGCAAGATCTTCTTGCACACAGTGAGATTGGGTATGAACTAACCCAGCCTTCAGTCTTTTCGAGCCAACAAGTTCTGACGTTTTGGCGGACTGGGCACTTTGATGATGGTGGTAAACATGGCACTCCTAGTATTGTTTTCGAAGTGGGTGATTCTTCTTATGCAGTCACTCCTGGTACAATACGCAAGGCTCTACATCTTCCAGAAGGTTGTACTTTTTCAATTCCAGAAGAATCAGCTCTTCAGGAGTTAATGGCAAATTTGGGGTATGAACAGAGTTTGGCAAAACTTGGGTAGTTGAAACGGGCTCATATCAGAAGAGAATGGAGCTTCTTCTTCGACTGCATCACCAAAGCTTTTAGGAACAAATGTTCGAATTTTGATGCTATACCAATTCTGAGTCAGCATATCGGGTATGCTATTATCAGTCACACTCATTTTGATTTTGCAACTGGTATAATTGGTTTTATTGGGGATAGGATGACAGAGGATAGGAATGTTGTCTATTTTGCTAGATTCTGTCAACTTATTTATACTTTTTGTACTGATGAACCTCAATTAGTCAGTTTCTCAACCTCACCTTTTAAAGTTGCAAAACGCTACTTTAATGACCTGGTAAATGCTGACACTAAGAAATCAGTGGTTAGACCATTACAGATTCCTCAGTCTGTAAAACAGATCCTAGTAAATGTTGATCCTGATACTTATAGATCTGTTTACTCTGATGTCCAACCAACAACAAACACCCAAAAACCATCATCCTCAGCACCTACCACTCATTCTACTCAACCTACCCTCAGGACATATCTCAAATCTTATCTCTCCACTTCACAGACTGTTCAACCCTCATCCTCAGCACCTACTGTGAAGCCTTCATCCTCGAAGCCAAAAAGGACAAAGACTGTTCCTCAAACACCTCAAAAGAGAAGGAGGATTACCTTGAGAGATGAATCTGATACTGAGGAACAAGTTCCTTCTTCAGAACCTGTTGTAGGTGAAGCTGAGAAAGAGACATCTCAGAAGGATTCTGGAATTGGGGGATCTAGACTTCTCAAAAGGCTTAGAAAAATGACAGTTCCTGAAACTCCCAAGGAATTCAAATCAACAAAGAGATACAAGAAACAGAGAGCAAAAAGGCCAGTTTCAGATGATGAAGAGGAAGCAGCTAAGGAAGGGATCAGGAATCTCTGATCTCACAAGACAAGGAATTTGCTCCAGTCACTTCTTCTCCATCAACTCCATCTAAGGAAGCTGTTTCTGAAAAGGCTAACACACCTTCTGTGTCTCCTGTTCATCCAGGCACAAGTGCTGATATTGATGTTCAAAACTTGATTGTGCCTGAAGTAATTCTCTTAGAAGCTCCAATAACAACTAATCCTTCTACAACACCTGTTACTGATGCTGTTCAAACTACAGAGTTATCAACAACACCTTCTCTGCATCATGATGCTGATGATCAGACTTTAGGTGAGCATCAGGATTTGGCTGTTGATCAGAACTTAGAACCAGATCAGCAATTAGAGGATGCTGAAACCTCCATTGCTACTCACACTGTTGTCTTATCAGAAGATACTGATTCTTTAAGTTCTGATGCTGTAAATGCTCGAGATACTGGTGATGTTGCTCCAACTGTAGATGCTGATGCAGCAGGTCCTTCAGGACATGCTCCTCAACAGACTATTCTAAAGTCTGAACTGGTTAAGAAGTTTGTTACCGGAGAAGCACCAGTACCTTGAAGTGAAACTCCTGCAGGACAGGAGTGGACTAAGGAATGGAACTCAGTTTCATGTGTTCCAACTGAAAAGCATCTTGCTGAGCACTTGACTAAAGCTGATGAAATATTAAATTCTGATGATTTCAAAACCCAGCTTAGAGTCACTGCATTGAGTACTAAACATCTACAAGGTCTTCACTCAACTACTCATGCAGAGCTACACAAGATTCAAGAAAACTTTATCAAACAGGAACAAGTTTGGAAAACTGATAAGAAAAAGTTCTTCCAACCTATCATTGACAGGATTGCTTATATTGAGAAAACTCAAGATCATCAACAAGCTCAGATTGATGATATTCTAAAAAATCAAGCTTCTCAGCAATCACAACTGACTGAAATCCAATCCTCAGTGGAATTGCTTATCTCTCTTCTACTACCTGCTGATGCCAAAAAGGGGGAAAAGTAATTAAGTCCAAATGCAAGACTGACAAGACACTGACAGGAAAGGATGATGAAAAAAATGATCAAGGAAACCCTGGAATGGGTAGAGGTCATAATCAAGGTAGAGGATTCACATCAAGACAAGCTAGTCACAGGACAAGTTCTGATACTGGGAAAAGAATAAGTTCTGCTACTGGTAAAAGGATAAGTTCTGATGAACTTTTAGATCTTGATGAGGAAATGTCAAGACAGTTATTTCTTCAGGAAAATCCAGGAATGGACTTGGAGAGTTTAATGAAAGAAGAAGCTAGGATTAAATCAGAGAAAGTCACATCTAAATCTGGAGCTTCTGGTAAAAAGCCACTTCCAAAACTCAAAGGCATTGTGATCAAAGAAAGGACACATACTGAAGCAATATTTGTAAGTCATATGTCATAGCCTATTTGTATATTCGAGGATTCAACTCAACTCAAATAAGAATGTAATAAGTAAATAGTGGATCGACCGTCAGAGAGATCTCGCAAAGTAATATCTGTCAAAGGATTCAGAAACAAGGTTCATCTACAGACTTGAGGAGTTAATTCACTGGAAGAAGTTCAAGAAGTTGATCATGCCTCAGTGATATAAATCAAGATCGTGGATTTAATCAAGTGACAGAGATCTCGTCAGGGTATCAATTAATTACAAGGATTTAATCTGAAGAAAATCAAAGTGTCAGAGTCAAGACATGAAGAAACGTCACGGAAGTTAGTCACTCATGAACCAGACAGTACATCGAGTGTCAACGTTGAAGTGGTGGAATTGATTCATAATTTTCAGTGATTTTCAGAAGATTTGCAGAAGAATGGTTGCTGCTCAAGACTAGAATTAATTCTCTATTAATTAATTAAGTCATCTAATTTAATTAAGAAAATAAATTATATCTGCAAAGAATAATTTATTTATTAATTGAATTAATTGATTAATTAATTCTGAATTAATTCTAGGAATTTTAGGAATTTTCAGAAGTTTAATTGGATTAAATTCAAGCATTAAATCAGCAAGACAATTGAAAATGAACTAGCATGACAATCAGGATTGTCATACCGATTGTCATGCTAGGCCATATTCAATTGTCTCACCGAAAGTTACTCTAGGAGGATGATTGTCTTGCTAGTTCATTCTGATTGTCATGCTAGTTCATTCAGATTGTCTTGCTAGTTCATTCAATTGTCTCACCGAAAGTCTTGCCAGCTATAGGATTGTCATGCCAAGTCAATTCTATTCGTTTGTTGATTTAAAAAGAAGCAGAGAAGCAGCAACTTAATTATTAAGAACACACAAGTCAAGAACAAAAAGTGCAGCCGCCTTGAAATATAAAATCATCTTCATCTGCAGAAATTCAAGATCAATTTCTAGTTTGTTAATGTTAAATCCAAACCACTAGAATTATTTATCTTGTTCTTGTGTAACAATCTAGCGGATCAAAATCCCTAGAACTTAATCTCAAATTGCGTTTAGCATTTGAATCTTTTTATTACAAAAATAGAAAAAGTTCATGTCGAATTTATTCTAGATTTGTGATAATTAATTTGAGATTAATTCCTTGTAATCGATACAGTTGTTGTAACACCTTTCAAGTTTAATAATATTTTTATTTAACTTGAATTTTGTTTCACATTTTTTATTCCGCATTTAATTCGATTATTCGGTACTGTTTGTATTCAACCCCCCCTTCTACAAACACATTGGGACCTAACAATTGGTATCAGAGCCTTCTGATTAACGAACAAATCAAGATCCTAGACTTTTGTGATTTTTCAACTCCTTGAATTTTTATTTATTCAAAAATTCATAATGACTTCACATAAAGTTGGAACCGTTAAAATTCCACAATTTGATAAAGAGAATTATATCATGTGGAAGAAGAAGATGCTATTATTCTTACAAGTTGCAAATCCCAAATATTCAAACTTGTTAAAGAAGGGTATAAAAACTCCGATGGTTATTGAACCAGAGGTAATAATAGATGGTGTGGTGACTACTGAAGCTAGAACCTATCCAAAAGAGCCTGAAGATTTTACTCCTGCTGAGAAGGAAGAAGCCTCCTTGGATGCCAGTCTTCAATTAATATTAATTGATTCCCTTGATCCCTTGATGAACAGACATGTGATGAACTGTAAAAATTCCAAACACATGTGGGAAACTATTGAGGTGATTAATGAAGGCACAGAGGAAGTTAGGGAGAACAAGTTGGAAATCCTAACCTCTGAATATGAACATTTCAAATCAAATCCAGGAGAAGGAATTACTGAAGTGTTTGAGAGGTACAATGCGTTGATCAACAACCTGAACATCAATGGAAAGTATTATTCAATCAGGGAGGTCAACAAAAAGTTCCTTTTAACACTGCCAGCTCATCTTGAACATAGAATCACTGCCATTAGAGAAGCTAGAGATCTGAGTGAGATTTCTTTGGACAGGCTCTATGGAGTGTTAAAAACCTATGAGTTGGAGCAGATTCAACAGAAGGAAGTCTACGGGAAGGATAGAATGGTCAGCACATCTACTGCACTTGTAGCTGAAGGTCAACAACAACAACAATCTCAACAGTTAGAAAGAATGGTACAGTTGTCCAAGGGTGAGGAAAATGAGTTAGTAGCAGAATATGATCCTCCTACTACAAATCAATCAAGTGATGATTTTTATTCCTTGGAAGAGCTGGAGCAATTGGAAGATGAATCAATGGCCCAAATTGTCAAGAGATTCTCCCATGTCAGATTCAGGAGGAATCCCAAGCTTAAGTACAAGTCCAACTACAACAAATTCCAGAAAGGTGGATCTTCATCCTCTAACACCAGCAGTGGTGGGTACAAAACAGGGATGGTTGATCGAAGCACCATTAGATGCTATAACTGCAATGAGTTGGGACACTTTGCCACAGAATGTAGGAAGCCAAAGCAAGTAAGAAAGAACTCTGAAAGGGCTTATCTGGCAAAGGGAAGAAGCTGGGATGATACTGACAGTGAAGATGAAGATGAAGGAAATCTTGCTCTTATGGCTATTGATGGAAAAGCTTCATCGTCAAGAATAGAGGTAAAACTTTCTGATGCTGAAATGGTTTATCATCTAAGAGGTAACTTAGATTGTGCACGTCGTGATAATGAACTATTAAGTTTACAGATCACAGACCTTGAGAAAGAGGTCAATGAATTAAGACTTGTGCACATTGATCAAGACAAATTAAAAGAACAGGTATCTTTTCTAGAGAATAGAGTTGACTGTTATAGAAAACTCGAAACTATTCTCAAAGACAAGATCACCGGTCTTGAGACTAAGGTTAGAGCCTACTTCAATTCTTGTTCGAAGGCTAAAGAGTTCTACAGTAAGCAAGCTGTTAATCAAACATCTGGAATAGGTTATGATTACAATGCTGCTATTGGAGAATTAGGCATAAACTCCCCTCCTCATGTCTGTGCTAAAGGGAGGGAAGTACCACATGTGCTTAAGGGTGTTGATGAACCCCTCTATAAAGCATCAATTGCTGAACCATTTGATGCGACCTCTTCTGTTATTCATGAAGAAATACGTGCTGAGGATCATGCTTATGAGAAGATTGTTTCCAAGTCAAGTGAGTCGAAAGTTCCAGTCAAAGTTGTGAAAGCAACTGAGACTAACTCAGACACACATGAGTTGGATAACAATAATGCCATGTCTACCATGCATAAATTGCCTGCTGTTAATCACTCTCATAAAGCATGTGGTGTTTCTAATTGTATGTCTTGTGCTTTTAATATGATGTATGCTTATTTTAATGGTAAGCATGTGTCTGATGATAAGACTACTCCTCGTCAGCATGTGAATAACAAGAAGCATGATAGGTCTAGGACTGCTAGTCCTTCTAAGGCTAGAAAGGAGACATTTGTGCCTAAGCTTAAACAGAAATTTGTTAAAGCTGTTTACAAGGTCAAATGTTCAGTCATTGAGAAAGTTGAGACAATTAAGATTAAAAATGTTGTTTTGCCTGACAAAGGACAGTTCTACAAGTATGCCGGGCCCAACCAAGTTTGGGTTCCGAAGAAGGGTTAATCCATTTGTGTTGCAGGGCATTAAACAGGTACAACCGGTAGCGTGGATTCTTGACCGGAGATAGAGCCCTGCTATCAAATGTGGATTGAGAAAGCTGGCCCCCTGGTTACCTTTGGAGATAACAGCAAAGGTTTATCTGAGGGATATGGCTGTTTGCAAGCTGGGAATGTTATCATTGTAATTTTGTATATTGTGCTAGGTTATTATCAAGAAGCAGTATCTAACATATAGCACCAGTGACGAGACTTGAGAATATTACGACATATCAGACACCTGCTGCACATTACACTTGGAATTGTACTCTAGTAAGATGTGTAAAAGTGTACTCCTGGTTGGTAAGTCAAAAGAGGAAGTCAATGCACCACAGTTCATGGACTTTGCAGCTGCAGATCTATTGGACTATGCAATTTCTTCTTCACAATCTCACTTCAGGTTGGTATGAACTAGTATACTGCTCAAGCAATCGTCAAGGACATGGTATGGCACTCTAACAGAAGTTATAATTTTATATGAATAAGTAGAGTCGTCATATTAATAACTATCTTATCACTAAGCACAATCATATTGTTTTATATGTGCAGTGGTATATTGATTATGCAACATAACAATTAGTATATAAAGTACTTGACAAGTATCGGTCAATGATATCTTGTTAACATTATGTTGCAGATATTTGTAAGCTTTTGACATGAATGAGAATTACTTAGATTTTACCCTAAGTGATCAATGTTTTATCAAAAACTCATTCATATTGAAAAACAAAATCAAACTTCTTTCTACATTAGTGATTTCTTATTTCATGTAAAATCTTTTGAAATCACTATTGTAAATCATTTTCTCTCTATTACCATATGTTCTGTGTTACAGGTTCAGTCTTCGATGACTTTCTTTCATTGACAGTCATGAGGTTGAAAACCCACAACGTCTATCCCAGACTGTAAAGACAAACACAAAAACAGAACCAACCAACACTCTTTTACCACTAAAAGTAGTATGAATGAGCGTGAGGGAGATAGTGCCTAGTGTACCACATAAGGAAGGTTCTGTAGTCAACCCAGTAGCTCTGTCTCCTACATAGATGAGTAGTATTTAAACCGAGACAACTGCTAGCCCCCATACATCTTCTCAAAAAGATGTAATGGCTGAAAAGGCACAAAACAGTTACTAGATTCATTCTCTCAACAGGGTGCGTCTATTGAATTTTACCTGTCGGCCAAGGTATCCGATGTAGTGTCACCACCTCAAATATAAACAATTCTTAATGCACAAGGAAAGGTTACACACACAAAGGATGAGTTGACGGAAACAAGAGTTTCGACCATTTTAAGGTCAGATTCGATTGTTCAAGGTTCGTTAATGGACCAATTGCCTTTACAGGTGTTAGGAGAGGATACTGATCCAAAAGCCATATGTCAGTGGTCAGTATCTACCTCCCCAGGCTTAAATCCCCTGGATGCATCTGCGGATAGTGGATCTGACATAGGTGCAGATCGGCAACTTGTTGACAATGATTCAGATATTACCTGATAAGTCACAAGGAAATGTCCTCACAGACATTAGAAGGGAACTTTGATCTTTATGCTAAATTCGTTGGATCATTGTTTACCTTCCCAGAATTCAAATCTGGAACCCTAAAAGGGAAACTAGCAACTTGTAGATTATGACTCAGATTTATCTGACGAGTTTAACAAGGATGGGGATTTGTGAACTCCCATTGCACCACCTGTGACCTCCTTTAAGGATGGCTAAGGTGATTTTCCTTGCAGGTACAGCTGGATTATGGAGCTATGAGAGAAGAGTGATACACTTGTGAGAATGAGTGTAAACACGAGTGGAGAGAAGAGTGAAACACATGTGAGGTACACTAAACAGAATCACACACTCACAGTGAGGAAGAAAGAGAAACTTCTTGTTATTTCTTTTCCAACCAAGTGAAATATGAGAACTCCTTCAGACGATGGCATACATTCCTTCACTAAGGGGGAGATAAAAGCTTAAGTAATAGTTTGGAGGATTCCTCAACTAAGGGGGAGAAATAGCAGGGAGGAAGAAAAAGATCCTACTTGTACACTACACCACACCATTGTTGTTTCTAACTACGGATCCTATTGTACGGGAGAGGTGGTAAACACAAGGTGATTTCCTAGTAAGGGAAGAAGCTGTTAGGGGAGTACCATTGGTTTTTATCTGCGGATCCTATTGTACGGGAGAGGTGGTAAAACGAAGGTGATCTTCTTTAATCAGTTGATTCTCATAGGGGGAGAAGCAAGAGAGATATGTGCTTCTCAACAGGAAATGTGGTTGTACAAATGAAGATGAAACTACTTGAAGATATGTTCAGTCTAGAGGAACATCTACTTGGAATCTGGAAAATGTTAAATCTCATCCAGAAATTTTCTGCTATTTACTTTGCATGTATGTTTATATCTTTTTCTTATTTGTTAGTTGAGTTATCCTCTAGGTATTTGTGTGTTATTGTCTAACAAACAAATAGGGGGAGATTGTAAGTCATATGTCATAGCCTATTTGTATATTCGAGGATTCAACTCAACTCAAATAAGAATGTAATAAGTAAATAGTGGATCGACCGTCAGAGAGATCTCGCAAAGTAATATCTGTCAAAGGATTCAGAAACAAGGTTCATCTACAGACTTGAGGAGTTAATTCACTGGAAGAAGTTCAAGAAGTTGATCATGCCTCAGTGATATAAATCAATATCGTGGATTTAATCAAGTGACAGAGATCTCGTCAGGGTATCAATTAATTACAAGGATTTAATCTGAAGAAAATCAAAGTGTCAGAGTCAAGACATGAAGAAACGTCACGGAAGTTAGTCACTCATGAACCAGACAGTACATCGAGTGTCAACGTTGAAGTGGTGGAATTGATTCATAATTTTCAGTGATTTTCAGAAGATTTGCAGAAGAATGGTTGCTGCTCAAGACTAGAATTAATTCTCTATTAATTAATTAAGTCATCTAATTTAATTAAGAAAATAAATTATATCTGCAAAGAATAATTTATTTATTAATTGAATTAATTGATTAATTAATTCTGAATTAATTCTAGGAATTTTAGGAATTTTCAGAAGTTTAATTGGATTAAATTCAAGCATTAAATCAGCAAGACAATTGAAAATGAACTAGCATGACAATCAGGATTGTCATACCGATTGTCATGCTAGGCCATATTCAATTGTCTCACCGAAAGTTACTCTAGGAGGATGATTGTCTTGCTAGTTCATTCTGATTGTCATGCTAGTTCATTCAGATTGTCTTGCTAGTTCATTCAATTGTCTCACCGAAAGTCTTGCCAGCTATAGGATTGTCATGCCAAGTCAATTCTATTCGTTTGTTGATTTAAAAAGAAGCAGAGAAGCAGCAACTTAATTATTAAGAACACACAAGTCAAGAACAAAAAGTGCAGCCGCCTTGAAATATAAAATCATCTTCATCTGCAGAAATTCAAGATCAATTTCTAGTTTGTTAATGTTAAATCCAAACCACTAGAATTATTTATCTTGTTCTTGTGTAACAATCTAGCGGATCAAAATCCCTAGAACTTAATCTCAAATTGCGTTTAGCATTTGAATCTTTTTATTACAAAAATAGAAAAAGTTCATGTCGAATTTATTCTAGATTTGTGATAATTAATTTGAGATTAATTCCTTGTAATCGATACAGTTGTTGTAACACCTTTCAAGTTTAATAATATTTTTATTTAACTTGAATTTTGTTTCACATTTTTTATTCCGCATTTAATTCGATTATTCGGTACTGTTTGTATTCAACCCCCCCTTCTACAAACACATTGGGACCTAACAATATTGGCTAGATCACAACCGCAGATAGATCCAAGATCCAAGGGTAAAGAAAAGATTGGTGAACCTATCAAGGTTTATGTGCCTCCTGAGGATGAAGAAATTACTGATGAAAAAGATGATCTTGCTCTGACTTCAAGAAAAGTTCTTAAAACAACCTCTGACATGGCTCAAGTTGTTCAGAGTCAAGAAATTGTAAGTTCTGATATTCAGAAGAAGCAAGTAACCTCTGACATAGCTCAAGTTAACTTGATATCAGAAGATAGACCAAAGACACTCCTACCAGGATTCACTAAAGCAAAACAGACTCAACCTTTGAAGACTAATGCAAGTGGTTTTGAAGCAAGAGTAGTTACTGGAAAGGAAGCAAGAGATAAAAATGGATTGGGAAGTGCTGATGAAAGGAGAATACATAACACTACCAATGATCCAACTTCCTTGAGTGAACCAGGTATTGGAGCAACTCCTGAGAGATTGAATCAACTGGAATCTGTACAGATGGTTTACCATACCTACTTGAAAGAATATATCATGTTGTATTTCATGACAGATGGTAGGGTTTATCATATAAGACAAAATTCCATTCCATTGAAGTATTTTGAAGAATTGGAGTATGTACTTTTCTTACTTCAAGTGGATGACAGAATAACAGGAACTGCTGCAAACTATTTGAAAGAACAGATTCAGAGACAGAAAAGGCTTTATTCTGTTAAGTCTGACAGCACATACGTTCCAAAGTACAGAGATCACAATAGTGATATAGTTGAAATGAAGCCCAACACTGCTAAGATTATAACTACCTTTCTGGGGTACAGGGCTGTTGAATTCAATCTTGAGTCTGATAAAGCTTATTTGATCAGACTAGATCAGGATATAAGAAAAGCAAAGATCAATGATCTCAGAGCTGCAATCTTTCAAATTGGTGAAGATACTGAAGAGCTTAAAGATGCCAAAAGGAGAATGATTGATGAACTCATATATGCTGAGAAATGTTTGTTGAAGAACTATCTCAGAACAACTCCTGACATCAGAGAGATCAGATGATGAAGCCAAGTCGAAGATCTACAACTGCTTAAATTCTGATATTTGTACAGACTGAAGTTGTTATCAGAAGTTGAATATTGGTAAAGCTTTAAGGACTGTAAGTTGTAGTTATCTAGTCTAATTCTCATGCATTTGTACTTAATATTTTTGACATCATCAAATATCTGTTAAACTTGTATATTATGCTAATTTATAAGTTGGGGGAGATTGTTAGATATATTTGATAATGTCATGGCTAATATGATTTATGTTTAGATTACAGATCTTACTTAACAGGACAAATCAGTACTTAACCGTTGATCAGTACTTATACTGGAAGTCAGGACTTAAGGATATCAGTACTTATATTATCAGGAGATAATCATCAGAAGTTAGATATCAGAACTTAAGTGCTGAAGGACGATCAGATAAGGACAGTAGCTGATTAAAGGAAAGAAGATCGAGATAAACATAAGAAGAGATATGCATGAAGAAGGAGTTCCGTGAAGAATGGAATACTTGGAAGAAAAGATATCTGATTGATATATTTTAGGAAGCAGAATTATATTCCATATCAATTAGCGATTATCTTGTAACTGTGTAGTATATAAACACAGACATAGGCTTTACACTATAAGTGTTATCATATTCGAGAAGATTATTCATTGTAACCCTAGCAGCTCTCGTGATATTTGTTCATCACTGAGAGGTAACAGTTCCATACTGTAACAGAGTTTATTGTTTCAATAAAGTTTATTTTCTGTTACTTAATACATTAAAGTTCGATTTGATTGTATTATACACTGTATTCACCCCCCTCTACAGTGTGTGTGACCTAACAGATCAAGTTAGATCATGCCTCATAGAAATGATACAGAAGCTTGGAGTTGAATAAATCTATTTAATGAAAAATGTTCTAAGTCAAGATATCGACAAGTCACAGATCAAACAATATAGAGAAGTCATTCGAGAACTCCAGAATGACTTATCGGGAAGTCCAAAATGGCTTATAAAAAAGTCTCGGAGATATCGACAAGTCAAATGAAGATATGAAGATTGGAGATATCGATAAGTCATTTCTGTATGAAGAGAACTCAGAGATATCGACAAGTCAAAACTAAGATGTGAAGATTGGAGATATCAACAAGTCAAATTATCATTAGAGATCTCAGAGATATTGACAAATCAAAATATATATAGAGATCTCTGAGATATCGATAAGTCAATTTTACATGTAGAGATCTCAGACATATCGACTAGTCATTTAGCATGCAAATATCAAGAGACCTCGACAAGTCAAATATACCTATAAAGAACTCATAGATCTCGATAAGTCATTATACTTATCGAGATGTCACTTCTCTATAGAACGAACTGGAGATCTCGATATGCCTCTCAAATACAGAATGCAAACAAATGAAGATTCAAGATTATCAGTCAACAAACGATCTATCAACTAGATTGAAAAGTCTACAAAGTAGCTTGGGAGAAAACAAGATCCAGGGCTAAGATTAACTAAAAAAAGGATGGTCACAAACCTACAAGATTTTGCACGGATTTGCTAAGCTAGAAATGAAAATAGAAAAAGGTTGCTTTAGAAAATAGTTTAGTACATTTTAGTGCAAGTTTTGTAAACCCGTGTTGCTATTGTATAAAGCATGCACTGGTCCCTAGTTTAGTTGTATCAAACTATTTTAAATTTTCTTGTATTCTCTCAAGGAAGAAGCCGAGTTCTTATATTTATATGAACACAGAATTTGTAGCAAGACAAATTTAATTAATACAAATTAAGTGAGTTTTGAAATGTTGTGTTTGTTGTGCTTGTTGTTTTAATTCTTCCAACATAATATCTCTACAAATTAAATTGTTTTGTCTATACTTCATTATCCAAACTTCAAAAAGGCTAAAAATTAAAGAAGACACATTCACCCCCCTGTGTTATACTCAATAGCTAACAAGTGGTATTAGAGCAAAATTTGAAAGAATTCAGATAAAGATCTTGGAAGTATGAGTGAACAAAAGATAAGCAGTATTAAGATACCAGCCTTTAATAGAATCAACTACACACTTTGGAAAAAGAAGATGATGTTGTTCATAAGGATGGCCAACCCATTATATATCCAGATTCTCAAGAATGACCCTTTAACCCCATGGAAAGGGTTGATGAATCTAATGATGGAGATATGGTCATCACAGATCATTATACCCCTAACGACCCTTCAAAATACACTGAAACTGAAAAAGTCTCACTGGATAGTGGCCTGTAATTAATTCTGATAGAGTCACTTGATAATGTTATGTACAACAATATTGTCAACTGTTGCACAGCTGTTAGGATTATGTTGTGAACTTGATGATAAGTTAAACAAAACATCTTAGTAGATTTAACTTAATGAATTTTGTAGCACTCGACGGATGTTCAATTATAGTCCCGACAGATGATTTTATATTGTCCCGACGGATGACAAATTGACATCCACCGGGTGAGTAGCTTATGTAACAATAAGATCTGTAGCACATTTCTGCAAACAACTTTGTGTAGATTATGTAGGAGCATATGAGTCATGTTAGCTACTAGTGGATATGCAGAATAGGTTGATTAAATTGTAAGTATGAGATTTCTTGTAATTCTGTGTACGTGAAATGGAGTCAAGTGACAAATGGCTACCCGACGGATGATCAACAAAGCTACCCGATGGATGATCAACAAAGCTACCTGACGGATGACAAGCATGTACCCGACGAATGATCAAATTCAAATATCTGTTGACAGTGACAACACAGTCACATGCGTCGAGTGTTTGCAAAAAGAATGTGGTAGCCTGTTAAACAGGGACTTAAGAACAAAGAAGCATTACCATTTCCATGCAATTGTGAAGATATTCAAAGATACTGGAATAGAGTAGTGAAGCAGCATGGAGTTAGACTAGATATGTTTTGTTTTATTATCTTATCTTATTGTCATGTAAACTTGGTAATATATAAACAAAGTGTAGCTAGTAGAACATTAAACTAAGCAAACACATTTTAGAAGAGAGATAGAAAAGCTGTACTTATCAAGAATTTCTTTGTAGTTCGTTTGTTCTACTGGTAAAGAAGCTGTGAGCCATTTTAAGCTACACAGAGTTCTCAAACTGATATGTATGTATATATATATATATATATATATATGGTGGATATATTCAAATCCACCAGTAAGTTTTAAAAGCTTGTGTTTTAATTACTTTGTATTTTGATTTATATAATTCATTCATTCCGCACTCTGCAAATCAAACACATACATAAATTGAGTTAGAACTGTTTTAAAATCTTGTAAAAGTAGCCAGAATTACATTCAACCCCCTTCTGTAATTCTTGTTGTATTGTTAGGGAATAACAATTGGTATCAGAGCAAGCTCTTGAAGTACAAAGAGTGTAAAGATCACAACAAACAACAAGATGAACAAGAAGGATGTTGGAGTTAAAACTCCATTTCTGGACAAAGATAATTATCACCACTGGAAGTTGAAGATGCACCTACATCTTCTTTCCCAAGATGAGGCCTATGTGGATTGTATTGAGAGCAGTCCTCATATACCAATGAGAGATACAACTGGCAATGAGCCATCTGTTCCAAAACCAAGACATGAATTGTCAGACCCTGATATTGAGCAAGTCAGGAAAGACAGGAAGGCCATGAATATATTGTTCAATGGAGTTGATGGTGATATGTTTGATAACATTATTAACTATAAAACAACCAAAAAGGTTTGGGACACAATCCAGATTATTTGTGATGGTACTGAGCAAGTAAGGGAGAATAAGATGCAGCTGCTAATTCAGCAATATGAGCACTTCCACTGTGAAGAAAGTGAGTCTCTCACTGATATATTTAGTAGATTTTAAAAGCTACTAAATGCTCTAAAGTTGCATGGAAGAGTCTATCAAACAAAAGACTCTAACCTCAAGTTCCTGAGATCTCTTCCAAAGGAATGGAAACCAATGACAGTCTCATTGAGAAATTCACAGGATTACAATGAGTTCACCTTGGAGAGACTGTATGGCATCCTGAAAACATATGAGCTTGAAATAGAGCAAGATGAGAGGATGGTGAAAGGAAGAAAGAAAGGAGGGTCCATAGCACTGGTTGTTGAGTTAGAGAAAGAGAAAGAGATGAAGGTAGAAGCTGTTGAGTCTACTTCAAAGGTCTGTGAGAGCAAGGGTAAGGGGATGGTAGCTGAAAGTGAAGATCATTTGAGCCAAGATGATATGGATGATATGGATGATATTGATGAACATTTAGCATTCCTTTCCAGAAGATTTGCCAAGCTCAAGTTCAAAAAGAACTTTGGAGCAGCCAAGCCAAGTAGAAATATGGTGGATAAATCCAAATTCAAATGTTTCAAATGTGGCTTGGCAGGGCATTTTTCCAGTGAGTGTAGAAAGTCAGATTCTAGCAAGAAAAAGTTTGAGCCTGTTGATTATAAACAAAAATATTTTGAGTTGCTCAAGCAAAAGAAAAGGGCTTTCATTATACAGGAAAATGACTGGGCAACTGAAGGATTGGATGGAGATGAAGAAATAAGCTATGTCAACCTAGCCCTGATGGCCAAGTCTGATGAAATAGAGACAAGTTCTTCAAGTAATCAGGTTATCACCACTAACCTAGCATATTTATCTAAAGATGAGTGTAGTGATTGAAAGAGATGTGTCCTAAGTCCAATCATGTATGATGATTTAGGAATAACTTTTACGTAATCTATTTTGATTTCATTGATATTAATAAAAGACTTGTTTTGGTTTTATTACGGGCTTTATCTATTTATGTGTTTAAATAAGATATACCATAGTTTAGAGTAAAGCTTTTTATGGATTTTGATGAGATCATAATAATGAGACCTAAAAGATGATAACTCTGAACTTAAATATTTCCTGGTCGTAGGATTACTAACTGGTAATTAGTAATCCACAAAGATCGGTACATACTATGCTTGCTTCATTATGAAGGATGTCTGTTCTCATTAGGGGTGTACACGGATCGGGTTGGGCGGGTTGGGAGAATTTAGCAACCCAACCCAATTAATTCGGGTTTTTAAAATTTCAACCCAACCTAAACCGTTTAAATTTGTAACCCAAACCAATTTGTATACTTCGGTTTGGTTCGGTTTGGATCGGTTTGATCGGTTTATTAAATATACAAAATTAATATAAAAAATTTATAATAAAACATAAGGTTTTAAAGTTTAAAACACTTGAAAATAGTTCAAAATAATATTACAATCCTCCATATTAAATAGTCTTAAATATCTAATTTTCGACATCAAAAGTACTAATAATATTGCTTACGCTTTATATATTGGAATGAATCATAAATGTAAAAAATATAACACTAATCAAACATCTATTGTTGTTACGAAATGAACTATGAACACGGAGGTTATAAGTTACATTTAGAGTTAGAGATATATGGATCTATGTAAATGGCCTAAACATAATTTTGGATTAACTTATTAGCATGTACATATAAATTTTAATCGGGTTGGGTTGGATTGGTTTAAAATTATCAAAAACCATATCCAACCCAATTAAATTGGGTTGACATTTTTTCAGCCCAACTATATATCGGGTTGAAAAAAATCGGTTTGGTTCGGCCGAAATAGGGTCGGTTCGGTTTGGATTGGTCGGGTTGGCCAAACCGTGTACACCCCTAGTTCTCATAGACATTTGTGTGGTGACACTATAGCTAGTATGTAGGTGCTTATTATAGAATAAGTTCACTGAACATGACTCACACAGCTGAACAACTGATGGAGTTCACTCACGTGTCAGCAGTTGTTCACATAGTGATAGTTGTACAAGTATCCTTAGACTTGAGGTCATCATAGTCATCTTGTGTACACTGAACTATGTTTGGTTTAGTTCTTAGTCTCAAGGGACAATTATATGGACTCTACTGGGTATAGGAATTTGTACACGAAGATAGTGTATGATCAATAAAGGATCTACCCCTTCCAGTGAAGGAAGAGAATGTTCAATGCTGATCCACTTATGCTAGTTCAGGAATCTCTGGCCAGAGTGAATAAAATTAGAAAGGAGTTTCTAATTTACATTAATTAGAACTAAGCATAGTGAATGGGAAAACATATGATTAAATAAGATAGGCTTGACACGAGTTCAATACCTTGTATTTAATCATGACATTGCAGGTTAGAAGGAATTAATTGTATGGTAACTATTCACTGAATGGGTTCTTGGTATTCTAAGCAGTGAATTCGTATTATCCGGATAGTCGCGATATGCTGAGAAGTATCCCTCACGATGTAGAATAAATATGATTAATTAATTAATCATATTTAATGAATTAGAGAATTTATATAAATAATGATAAAATAGTTTTATTATTATTTATTTCTACTACTGGCTTAATATTGAACCTACAGGGTCACACCATAAAAGAGAATAATTTAATGGTGGAGAAATTAATTAATAATGGGTGATAATTATTTATTTATGAAATAAATAATTAATTAGAAAATTTAATAATTGATTAAATGAGATTTAATTGATTATAAATTAATTAAGAAAAAGTTCTTAATATTATTAATTAAGAATTTAATTTTTGGAAATTAAATCAAGTGAGAGAATTATTTCTAAAATGTTTAGAAAAAGGATTAATAATTAAAAGGTGTTTTAATTATTAGTTAATAAGAATAAAGGGTTAATAATAATAATATTTTATGGAAAAATTTTCAGCTTAAAATTTTGCCTATAAATATACTATTATAAACCCTTATTTTGCCTCAACCTAAAAAGTTAAGAAAACCCTAATTCTCCCACACCTTCCTCCTCCATCACATTGATCTCTTGGTGGATACCGGTGGAGTGCTTCACACTTGAGGAGCAGCTGCTAGGGATTTCTGCTCGTCATTCTTGGATCGCTTTTAAAGGTTAGAAACGATCACTTATAATTTAATCACGATTTGTATGCCTTTATTTGGATTTTATATCAAGAAAATTGATTTTTTACCATGCTTCCGTGATATATAAAATCCTACAGTGGTATCAGAGCATAGGTAGTATACATATAGATCTGTGATAAAAATTTCAGAATTTTAATGGCTTAAAAGGGTTGTAACGCATTACCGGAATGCGTTACAGGGCTTGTAACGCTTTCCTGTAATGCGCTACAGCCCATCTGTTATTTTTTAAATTTAATTTCTGGGAGTTTGGTAACTCCGTTTTGGGCGTGCAATATATCGTTGGATTCGGTTTTCCGAGACGGATCTAATGGAGTGGTCAAATATTTTTTATATAAAAGTTTTGAACTGTTTATATTCCCGAAAGTCTTTTAAAGCATGTTTTAATTGTTTTAATTGCTTTTAAATGCTATAATAAATTCATACATCATTATATCAATGTGTGACATGATAATTGCTTGCATGCTTACTTGTTTATTTATTTTTATATATGAGATATATGCCTATGTTTACCATGCGATGATAGATTTAGGTGGACTTAAATCAATATAAGGCGTGCTCTAGAAATCTAGAATAGGAATCGTTTCTTGCCTTAACAATAATATTATGAATACAATCATGAGATTCTTGTATTTATGAAACATGTAATTGAATATGAATTTTCAATATTGAGAGAAAGGATGATTCTGTCAACAACAGATTTCTATCTGTAAGAAAAGGGTATAAAGTGACGCCTCTTGACAATGCTCCCCCCGATCTGGGAATTATCTGATTATCGATTATTGATTTAAAATATTTTATTTAAAAGGAAGAATCTCTTTATAATATGATTATGATTGTAACGTAATATAATCCCTCTAAAATTAAATAATATCAAGTAGTAATTGGCCAATGACACAACGGGCTTGTGTCGGTCAAAGCCTTCCAACATGGTAGAAAGTGGTTCTTATTTTTGAATCATTGTCGTTTCATGCTAAAGCCGAGGGCTTTGATTTCCAAATAAGAAATACTTGTCTATTACATAGAGATGTGTGCATTGAATTAGAATCTAAAGGTTGTTACGTGCTGCAGCCATGGGCCGTTGGAGACTGATTCAATTGTATGAAATGTTGGGTTATACTTGACTTAGAATATTGAGTCTGTCGTGCTACAGTCGTGACTCAATTATTCAAGAGGCTAAAGTTTTATTAGGGAATAACATAAGATGTAATTGACAAGAGTTGTCTGCCTATTGAACATCACATGACGTTTCGTGGTACAGCCGAGGTTGTGTGATGGAATGTAGGATTCCTATTCCCACTAGCATTATGAATGCTTCATTTTCACTTAGGGGTTGTATAAATTAGATAAACTAGTGGGAGCCACTTATGAATAAAGACCCGATTCATATAGTGTTTTGAAATGAAATTGAATATTTGCTAAGTGTTGTTACGTGTTCATCATTTACAGATTTACTATATACGTTATGTCTTCTGCACTATCACTCCAGAGTATACTAGATGCTCACAAGTTGACTGGTCCTAATTTTGCTAACTGGTTCGAAACTTGAGAATTGTTCTCAGGGTTGAGAAGCTGAAATATGTGCTTGACTCACCTAAGCCTACTGAACCTGCTAGCGATGCACATAATGATGAACATGTTGTATATCGTAAGTGGATAGATGATGCAAATGTTGCTCAATGCATCATGCTAGCTTCCATGAACATTGAGCTACAGAAGCAGCATGAGCATATGGATGCTCACACTATCCTTATGTATCTACAAGAGTTGTATGATGTGGCAGGGAGGACAGCTCGATATGAGATATCGAAGGAGCTGTTCGGTTGTATGATGTCTGAGGGATCATCTGTGAATGACCATGTACTTAAGATGATCAATTTGATTGAACGTCTTGGACAACTTGGTTTTGCCATGGATGGGGAGCTGTGCCAAGACTTGGTCTTGCAATCACTTCCGAGTTCGTTCTCGCAGTTTGTTGTGAACTTTCACATGAATAAGCTGGATGTCAGCCTGCCTGAACTCCACAACATGTTGAAGACTGCGGAATCAAATTTTCCCCCTAAGAAGAGTTCTGTTCTTCTAATTGGTGAAGGTTCCAATCCTAAGAAAAGGAAGAAAAACACTTCCAAGAAGAAGAAAGTAGGTGAGAAAAAGCCGGTTCCACCAAAAGCTGAAGACCCCAAGAGCAAAGCTGTTTGTTTTCACTGTAACAAGGTGGGGCACTAGAAGAGGAATTGCAAGGTTTACCTTGCAGAATTGAAGAAGAAGAAGGGCAGTGAGACTACCGCTTCTGATTCAGGTATGTTCATGATCGAAGTTAATATGTCACTAAGTCAAATTTCTACTTGGGTATTAGATACCGCCCGTGGTTCTCATATTTGCAATTTGTTGATGGGACTGAAGGGAAGTAGGACTCTTGAAGAAGATGAGGTGATTCTACGTATGGGCAATGGAGCAAGGGTTACCGCCATATCTTTAGGATCATTTAGTTTACATATGCCTACGGGCAAGACTATTATTTTGAATAATTGTTATTACGTTCCCTCTATTGTGAGGAATATTGTTTCTATTCCTATGTTGGATTTAGATGGTTTTTCATTTATTATTAAGAATAATGAATGTTCTATTCTTAGAAATAATATTCTTTATGGATGTGGTACTTTAAATAATGGTCTGTATATATGTGACGTAGAGCATAAGTTACTTCAGATTGAACAAACTAATAAAAGAAAAAACGGATGATGAAAATCTCACTTTCTTGTGGCACTGCAGACTTGGTCATATTAGTGAAAATAGACTGCGGACATTGCATAAGGAAGGGTTTCTTGACCCCTTTGATTTTGAATCATATCTTACATGTGAGTCTTGTCTATTGGGTAAAATGACCAAATCTCCATTTAATGGACATGGAGAGAGGGCTGTAGATTTGCTAGGATTGGTACACACAGATGTATGTGGACCAATGTCTACGCAATCTATGGGTGGATTTTCATACTTCATTACTTTCATAGATGATCGATCTAGATTCGGATATGTGTATTTGATGAAACACAAGTCTCAAGCCTTTGAAAAGTTCAAAAAATATAAGCATGAAGGGGAGAAACAAACCAAACATAGTATTATAACTCTTTGATCAGATCGAGGTGGTGAATACTTGAATGGAGAGTTTCTAGATTATCTCAAAGAAAATGGTATAGTCTCCCAGTGGACTCCTCCATATACTCCACAGTTGAAAGGGGTATCTGAAAGGGGAAATCGAACTTTGTTAGACATGGTTCGGTCCATGATGAGCTATGCGAATCTTCCAGTATTCCTATGGGGTTATGCATTGGAAACCTCAGCATATTTACTGAATAAGGTGCCTGTTAGGTCACACACACACTGTAGAGGGGGTGAATACAGTGTAAAGTACAATCAAATCGAACTTTAATATCTCAAGTAACAGAAAACAAACTTTATTGAAACAATAAACTCTGTTACAGTATGGAACCGTTACCTCTCAGTGATGAATAATTATCACGAGAGCTGCTATGGTTACAACGAATAATCTTCTCAACTATGATAACACTTATAGTGTAAACCCTATGTCTGTGTTTATATACTACACAGTTACAAGATAATCACTAATTGATATGGAATATAATTCTGCTTCCTAAAATATATCAATCTGATATCTTTTCTTCCAAGTATTCCATTCTTCACGGAACTCCTTCTTCATGCATATCTCTTCTTATGTTTATCTCGATCTTCTTTCCTTTAATCAGCTACTGTCCTTATCTGAACGTCCTTCAACACTTAAGTTTTGATATCCATCTTCTGATGATTATCTCCTGATAATATAAATACTGATATCCTTAAGTCCTGACTTCCAGTAAGTACTGATTTATCCTGTTTAAGTAAGATCTGAAAACTAAACATAAATCATATTAGTCATGACATTATCAAATATATCTAACAATCTCCCCCAACTTGTAAATTATCATAATATACAAGTTTAATAGATATTTGATGATGTCAAAAACATTAAGTACAAATGCATGAGAATTAGACTAGATAACTACAACTTACAGTCCTTAAAGCTTTACCAATATTTAACTTCTGATAACAACTTCAGTCTGTACAAATATCAGAATTTAAACAGTTGTAGATCTTGACTTGGCTTCATCTTCTGATCTCTCTGATGTCAGGAGTTGTTCTGAGATAGTTCTTCAACAAACATCTCTCAGCATATCTAAGTTCATCAATCATCCTCCTTTTAGCATCTTTAAGCTCTGCATTATCTTCACCAATTTGAAAGATTGCAGCCCTGAGATCATTAATCTTTGCTTTTCTTATATCCTGATCCAGTGTGATCAAATAAGCTTTATCAGACTCAAGATTGAATTCCACAGCCTGTAACCCAGAAAGGTAGTTATAATTTTAGCAGTATTGGGCTTCATTTCAACTATATCACCCTTGTGATCTCTGTACTTTGGAACATATGTGCTGTCAGACTTAACAGAATAAAGCCTTTTCTGTCTCTGAATCTGATCCTTCAAATAGTTTGCAGCACTTCCTGCCAATCTGTCATCCACTTGAAGTAAGAATAGTACATGCTCCAATTCTTCAAAATACTTCAATGGAATGGCATTTTGCCTTATATGATAAACCCTACCATCTGTCATGAAGTACAACAAGATGTGTTCTTTCAAGTAGGTATGGTAAACCATTTGTACAGATTCCAGTTGATTCAATCTCTCAGGAGTTACTCCAATACCTGGTTCACTCAAGGAAGTTGGATCATTGATAGTGTTCTGTATTCTTCTTTTATCAGCACTTCCCAATCCAGTTTTATCTCTTGCTTCCTTTCCAGTAATTACTCTTGCTTCAAAACCACTTGCAGCAGTCTTCAAAGGTTAAGTCTGTTTTGCTTTAGTAAATCCCGGTAGGAGTGTCTTTGATCTATCTTCTGATATCAAGTTAACTTGAGCTGTGTCAGAGGTTACTTGCTTCTTCGAAATATCAGAACTTACTGTCTCTTGACTCTGAACAACTTGAGCCATGTCAGCGGTTGTTTTAAGAACTTTTCTTGAAGTCAGAGCAAGATCATCCTTTTCATCAGTGATTTCTTCATTCTCAGGAGGCACATAAACCTTGATAGGTTCACCAACCTTTTCTTTACCCTTGGATCTTGGATCTATCTGCGGTTGTGATTTAGCCAATGTTGCTTCAGTATTTGTCCTTTCTTTTATCACAATGCCTTTGAGTTTTGGAAGTGTCTTTTCAACAGAAGCTTCAGATTTAGATGTGACTTTCTCTGATTTAAGTCTGGCTTCTTCTTCCATTAAACTCTCCAAGTCCATTCCTAGATTTTCCTGAAGAAATAACTGTCTTGACATTTCTTCATCAATATCTAAAAGTTCATTAGAACTTATCCTTTTACCAGTAGCAGAACTACTTCTTTTCCCAGTATCAGAACTTGTCCTGTGACTTGTGATTTCAGCTTTTCTTGATGAGAAACCTCTACCTTGACTATGACCTCTACCCATTCCAGAGTTTCCTTGATCATCCTTTTCATCATCCTTCCCTTTCAGTGTCTTGTCAGTTTTGCATTTGGACTTAATTACAATCTCCCCCTTTTTGGCATCAGCAGGTAGTAGAAGAGAGACAAGCAATTCCACTGAGGCTTGGATTTCAGTAAGTTGAGATTGCTGAGAAGCTTGATTTTTCAGAATATCATCAATCTGAGCTTGTTGTTTCTCTTGAGTCTTCTCAATATAAGCAATCCTGTCAAAGGTAGGTTGGAAGAACATTTTCTTGTCAACTTTCTGAATTTGTTCCTGTTTGATGAATTCTTCCTGAATCTTGTGTAGCTCCGTATGAGTAGTTGAATGGAGACCTTGTAGATGTTTAGTACTCAATGCAGTGACTCTAAGCTGTGTTTTGAAATCATCAGTAATTAACATCTCATCAGCTTTAGTCAAGTACTCAGCAAGATGCTTTGCAGTTGGAACACAAGAAACTGAGTTCCATTCCTTAGTCCACTCCTGTCCTGCAAGAGTTTCACTCCAAGGCACTGGTGCTTCTCTGGTAACAAACTTCTTAACAAGTTCAGATTTAAGAATAGTTTGTTGAGGAGCATGTCCTGAAGGACCTACTTCATCAGCATCTACATTTGGAGCAGCATCACCAGTATCTCCAGCATTTGCAGCATCAGAACTTACAGAATCAGTATCTTCTGATAAAACAACAGTGTGAGTAGCAATGGAGGCTTCGGCATCCTCTAATTGCTGATCTGGTTCTAAGTTCTGATCAACAGCCATATCTTGATGCTCACCTATATTCTGATCATCAGCATCTAGATGCAGAGAAGGTGTAGTAGATAATTCTGGAGTTTGAGTAGCATCAGTAACAGGTGTTGTTGATGGATTAGTTGCTGTAGGAGCTTCTAAAAGAATTACATCAGGCACAACCAAGGTCTGGATATCAATATCAGCACTTGTGCCTGTATTAACAGGAGATACAGACTTTGGAACAGGAGACACAAATGGTGTGTTGGCCTATTCAGGAACAGCGTCCTGAGATGGAGTTGATGGATAAGTAGTGACTTTAGCAGATTCCTTTTCTTGTGAGATCAGAGATTCCTCATCTCCTTCCTTAGCTGCTGCTTCTTCATCATCTGAAACTGGCCTTTTTGCCCTCTGTTTCTTGTATCTCTTTGTAGATATGGATTCCTTGGGAGTTTCAGTAACAGTCATTCTTCTAAGCCTCTTGAGAAGCCTAGAACCCCCAATTCCAGAATCCTTATGAGAAGTCACTTTCTCAGCTTCTTTGACAACAGGTTCTGATGTAGAAAGCTGTTCCTCACTGTCTGACTCATCTCTCAAAGCAATCCTCCTTCTCTTTTGAGGTGTGTGAGGAACAGTCTTTGTCCTCTTAGGCTTGGAAGATGAAGGCTTCACAGTAGGTGCTGAGGATGAGGGTTGAACTGTCTGTGAAGTGGAGAGATAGGATTTGATATATTGCTCGAGGGTTGGTTGAGTAGTATGAGTGGTATGTTCTGATGGTTGTTGTGGTGTTTGGGAGGTGGTTGTTGGTTGGACATCAGGATAAACAGATCTATAGGAATCAGGATCAGCATTTACTAAGATCTGTTTGACAGACTGAGGAATCTGTAAAGGTCTAACCACTGATTTCTTAGTGTCAGCATTTACCAGGTCATTAAAGTAATGTTTGCAACTTTGAAAGGTGGAGTTAAGGTACTGGTTAGTTGAGGTTCATCAGTACAAAAAGTAAATATAAGTTGACAAAATCTAGCAAAGTAGACAACATTCCTATCCTCTATCATCCTATCCCCAATAAAACCTATTATAGCAGTTGCAAAATCAAAATGAGTTTGGTTTATAATGGCATACCCGATGTGCTGACTCATTATGGGGATGGCATCAAAATTCGAACACTTGTTCCCGGAAGCTTTAGTGATGCAGTTGAAGAAGAAACTCCATTCCCTTCTGATATGAACCCGTTTCAACTGCCCAAGCTTTGCCAAACTCTGTTCATACCCCAAACTGGCCATTAACTCCTGAAGAGCTGATTCCTTTGGAATTGAAAAAGTACATCCTTCTGGGAGATGTAGAGCCTTGCGTATTATACCAGGAGTGACTGCATATGGAGAATCACCCACTTCGAAAACAATACTAGGAGTACCATTTTGATCACCATTATCAAAGTTTTCAGTCCTCCAAAGTGTCAGAACTTGTTGGCTTGAGAATACTGAAGGTTGGGTCAATGCATACCCGATTTCACTGTGTGCAAGAAGATCTTGCACAAAATGCAATTCAGACGGAGCTTCAGCATTATCAAGAATTGCAGCATAGTTGTTTGGAACAAATTTAGCTCCATCAATGATTAAATCCTTAGGTGCCATGAAATTAATCGAGATGTATAAGTGCCTGTTAGGTGTTTGATAGAATGTCTATATGAAAAACCAACGTTAGAAGAAGAAAGAGAGTAAAAGCAAATAGAGAGAAAAAGTGTGAAAGGAAATAAAAGATTAAAAAATCCTCTCTCTGTCTTACTTATACTTTTGAAAAAAAATGTAACCGTTGGACACCTGTCAGATATGCAGTAAAAACGAATAGTTAATGGGCACGAGAAAATAGTAATCATTACTTACCCACTTGCAGTTTTTCAAGGAAAAACCGTTCCACTTACCAAGTTATTCCATTAATCAAGGTGAAACAGTTTTAATTCAAAATTGAAATTGTTCCCACTTATTTAATTATTTTTCACTGCAACATCAATATTCTGGGAAAAAAAAAATTCGAGTGAAAATGACCATAATAAATCAGACGAGCAAGTACTGATAAAATAAAATCAGAACTTAAGTTAAAACAGAATTTATATGGTCATCAGAATATGAATATGTATCAGGATTTATCAATGCATTACAAAATATCTCAGAGACAAGATCTTGAAATAAAAACAAATTTCATTAATATATCAAGAGAATACATTCATGAAATTTAAATTACATCAGAACTTGTACAAGATTTCCCTAAGCTGCTAAACCTAACGTCAACAGCCATTTTACAGTGGCTTCTCAGTGTAAGTGAGTCACGACTGTTTATCAGAATTTATGCTATTATCAGAGTATTTCTCCAGTAATCATAGAGTGTGAAAAGTCACCAAGAAAATATTTTGCTTTTCTAATGCATATTTACTTAATACCGGCAATGCACTTGGGTCGTCCCTTCCACATTTGTACTCTAGATCTCAAAGGAGTACCTGATTTTAATCCATGATTATTTTCTTTTTCTTTTGATAAGAGAGGTTTATCAGCACTTAGCACATTCAACAGATTTACTAGCATAAGAACTTAACAAATGAGAAGCAATATTCTAGTTTGTGACTTAGTAATAAGATAGACCAAGTAAACTCAACTAAGCTCAATTATCAGAATTTGCTTGTGTCAATAGATTTCCACAGAAATAATTATTTCTTACATGGGATCCCTTGTTTATTGAAGACTACTAGGTCAGCATCTAGCACAGTTATCCTCATAGGATTGAATAGTTACCTAAACAGACATATCACTATCAGAGTTTAGAAACATTGATCAGACAACAGTCAGTACTTAAACACATTTTTCAATTAAGCACAGAATACACAAAGAGATTAAATTCTGTAAATACTGATCATAAAGTCTGATGCATCAAAACAAAACTAAGCAGATTTAGAGAAAGAACCTGAAACCATTCCAAGTTCATTTACCAATCTTGTAAAAGTAGCTTCACACAATGGTTTTGTGAAGATATCTGCTAGTTGTTGATCTGTTGGAACAAAGTGCAATTCCAATGTACCTTCATCTACATGTTCCCTGATGAAGTGGTACCTGATGCTGATGTGCTTTGTCATAGAGTGTTGAACTGGATTACCTGTCATAGCAATAACACTTTGATTATCACAGTAAATAGGGATTTTGAAATATGTTAACCCATAATCCAGTAACTGATTCTTCATCCAAAGAATCTGTGCACAACAGCTTCCTGCAGTAATATATTCTGCTTCTGCAGTTGATGTGGAAATTGACCTTGTTTCTTGCTAAACCAAAAAACCAATCTGCCTCCAAGAAATTGGCAGCTTCCACTTGTGCTTTTCCTGTCAATTTTGCAACCTGCAAAATCTGCATCTGAGTAACCTATTAGTTTAAAATCTGATTCTCTGGGATACCACAATCCCAGATCAGCTGTACCTTTAAGATACTTGAAAATTCTTTTCACAGCTGTTAAGTGAGGTTCTCTTGGATCTGCTTGAAATCTTGCACAAAGACAGGTAGCATACATGATATCAGGTCTACTAGCAGTTAGATAGAGTAGAGAGCCAATCATACCTCTGTAATCATTAATATCTACTGATTTACCAGTATCCTTATCCAGTTTTGTTGCAGTGGCCATGGGAGTGGATGCACTTGAACAATCTTGCATTCCAAATTTCTTCAACAAGTTTCTGGTGTACTTAGTTTGACAAATAAAAGTGCCTTCTTCATTCTGCTTGACTTGAAGGCCCAGAAAATAGCTAAGTTCCCCCATCATACTCATCTGATACCTTGACTGCATCAGTTTGGCAAACTTCTTGCAAAGTCTGTCATTTGTAGACCCAAAAATGATATCATCAACAAAAATCTGGACCAGAAGTAAGTCCTTTCCATGGTTGAGGTAGAACAGTGTTTTGTCTATAGTTCCTCTGTTAAATCCACTTTCCAGAAGAAACTGAGCTAAAGTTTCATACCATGCTCTGGGAGCTTGCTTAAGTCCATAAAGTGTTTTATCAAGCCTGTAGACATAATCTGGATGTTTGGAATCTACAAAGCCAGGAGGTTGTTCAACATATACTTCCTCCTCCAATTCTCCATTGAGAAAAGCACTTTTCACATCCATTTGAAAGACAGTAAACTTTTTGTGAGCAGCATAAGCCAAAAATATCCTTATGGCTTCTAACCTAGCAACTGGTGCAAATGTTTCATCATAATCAATTCCCTCCTGTTGAGAATATCCTTTTGCAACCAGCCTTGCCTTATTCCTTGTAATTATGCCATCACTGTCAGTTTTGTTTCTGAATACCCACTTTATACCAACAACAGATCTATTCTTTGGTCTTGGCACTAGGGTCCAGACTTTGTTTCTTTCAAATTCATTTAACTCTTCCTGCATTGCTTGCACCCAATCAGCATCTTGAAGAACTTCTTCCACTTTCTTTGGCTCAGTCTGAGAGAGAAAAGAATTTTAAAGACATTCGTTTGAAGTACCTGTTCTAGTTCTGACACCTGCATCAGGATTTCCAATTATCAAATCAGGTGTATGTGATTTAGTCCACTTCCTTACAGATGGAAGGTTTTCTCTAGAACTGGATGCTCCCCCATGATCCATGCTGTCTTTATTTTCATTTTCTTATGCTCCCCCTGAAACTATGCTCTCTGAGTTGGATTCTTCAGAATTTAGATTTTCAGAACTATCAGAACTTGGCTTATCAGAACTTGAAGAGCCAGATGTATGTTCTTGAGTATGCTCCCCCTGCATAGGTGCATCTTCCTTTGGCGTAGTCACCATAGTTTCAATTACATCAGAGTTTAATCCATCAGAGTTTACAGTATCAGGACTTAGACTGTCAGGATTATCAGTATCAAAATTTGAGTCTTCATTTTCAAATCTCAGCTGATCATGATCAATAAAATCTTCAAGACCAGTAATCTTCTTGTCATCAAAAGAGACATTGATAGATTCCATGACCACTCTTGTTCTCAAATTATAGACTTTGAAGGCTTTTGTGGAAAGTGGATATCCAACAAAGATTCCTTCAT
Organism: Apium graveolens; assembly: GCF_009905375.1. Taxonomy (NCBI): domain Eukaryota; kingdom Viridiplantae; phylum Streptophyta; class Magnoliopsida; order Apiales; family Apiaceae; genus Apium; species Apium graveolens. The sequence continues at coordinate 120,053,140 of NC_133648.1, forward strand.
CAGCTTTTAGATCAAATTTGGATAGCTGTTCAGGATGAGTCTTGAGAACAAAACACTTGCATCCAAATACATGAAAGTACCTCAGATTTGGCTTCTTTTTCTTCACCATCTCATATGGTGTTTTCCTTGCTTGTTAATGAGTGTTGCATTTTGAGTAAAACAAGCAGTCTGCATAGCTTCAGCCCAGAAATAGGTTGGAAGTTTTGCTTCTTCAAGCATTGTACGTGCAGCTTCAATGAGAGTTCTATTCTTCCTTTCAACAACTCCATTTTGCTGTGGAGTTCCAGGAGCAGACAATTCCTGCTTAATTCCATGGTTTTTGCAGAACTCTTCCATCATCAAATTCTTGAACTCAGTGCCATTATCACTTCTTATAGTTTTCACATAATCTTTGACCAATTTATCTAGATGTTTGACATGATCAATCAAGATAGATGCAGTTTCACTTTTTGTGTGCAAGAAATACACCTATGTGTATCTGGTGAACTCATCCACTATGACCAACGCATATTTCTTCTTTGTAATAGACATGACATTCACTGGACCAAATAGATCAACATGTAGTAGATGATAAGGCTCAAGAATTGATGATTCAATCTTGCTCTTAAATGAAGATTTTCTTTGTTTGGCCTTCTGACAAGAATCACAAAGGCCATTAGGAGCAAATACTGACTTTGGCAGTCCTCTCACAAGATCTTTCTTGACCAGCTCATTTATATTGTTGAAATTTAAATGAGAGAGTTTCTTGTGCCAATTCCAGCTTTCTTCAATTGATGCTCTACTCATCAGATAGATTGCCGAACCATCAGTACTTGTTGAAAGCTTAGCTTCATAAATGTTACCACGCTTGTATCCTTTCAGAATAGCTTTGCCTTTTGATTTACTCACAACTTCACAGTGTTCTTCAAAGAAATCAACATGATAACCTCTATCACAGATTTGACTTATACTCAGAATATTGTGTTTAAGTCCTAAGACCAGAGCTACTTCTTTAATGATGACATTCCCAAGATTGATATTGCCATATCCCAATGTTTTTCCAACGTTGCCATCTCCATAAGAAACACTTGGGTCAGCTTTCTCCATAAAGTCTGATAGCAGGACTTTATTTCCAGTCATATGTCCTGAACATCCACTGTCCAGAACTAGAATATTTTTCCTGTTGCCCTGCAATCACAAAGACCACTAATGATTAGTTTTAAGGACCCAGACTTGCTTGGATCCTTTGGCCTTATCTAGTTTGTTAACATTTGCAGCAGATTTAACATCAGAGTTTATGTTAACATTTTTCTTATCAGAACTTACACTATCAGACTTTGAATCAGAATTTACACTAGAAGGAACAATAAAAACTTTCTTCAAAGAAGGTTTTATTTGATAATAATCATAGTACAAACTATGATATTCCTTATAAGTATAAATGGAATGCTATAAACTACCACAATGAAAATAAGGATTTTGTGGTTTATATCTAATAGACCGACTCTTAACTCCTGATTTTGAAGGTAAGGAGTTTATGTTCTTATTCTTCATGCAAAAAGAAGCCAGATGGTTAGAACTTCCACAGTTATGACATGTTTTCCTAGGAGCATCAGGAACATGCTTATAATCATTGCTTTTATTCACACCTTCCTTTCCATTCCTATTTTTCCTAGGTGATTTTACCTTGTTTGCATTCTTAACATCTTTCAGCTTATGCTTAAGCTGCTTCTTAGTCATTAAGCCTATGTTTACTTCAGCTGTCTTTTCCTGTTTTAGTTTGTCAGAAGTTAATTCCTCTTTAACTTCTGATTTCTCATTATCAGACTTTACAGTTACAAACTTAACAGGTTTTAATTTTGGCTTTTGCTTAACAACAGGCTTAATTTCTACAGTTCCTTTATCATTCTTATCCTCTCCATAACCTAAGCCCTCTTTCCAATTTTCACTACTTAGCAAATTTTGAGTTATTCTGCCAGAGTTAGTCCAAGTCCTGATAATCTCTCTGTCCTTTTCTAACTCATTTTTTAGAGATTCATTCATTTTTAGCACTTCATCCCTAACATAAAAAGCATCATCTCTATCCTTCTGAGTTTGATGGAACATAACTAACTCTTTTTCTAAGAAATCATTTCTTTTCTTAAAAGCAAGATTTTCACAAGTTAATCTTTCACATGTTAAAGTTTGATCTCTATAACTAACAAACATGGTTTTAAGATATCTTCTCAACTCATTAATATCATCAGTATGAAAAGCATAAGTAGTCCGAGGCACCTTTGTTTCAGCAGCTTCAAAACTGCTCTCATCACTTTCTTTATCAGCATTTGCCATCAAAGCATAGTTCTCCTCACTTTCAGAGTCTGAGGTGTCTGTCCAGTTTTTCTTCTTTGTGACAAGAGCCTTGCCTTTGTCACCCTTCACGTTCTTGCAATCAGGAGATATGTGGCCTTTCTCACCACAGTTATAGCATTTGACATTGGTATAATCTCCTCTATCAGACTTTCCTCCTCTGCCCTCAGATTTTCTGAAATTCTTCTTATCAGAACTTGTGCCTTTCCTGGAAAACTTCTTTCCCTTCCTGAACAAGTGTATGCAATCTTTGTGATCCCTTTCACCATAAGAGCACACAGCTTCATCATCTCCTCATCAGCATCAGTCTCAGGCAAGCTTTCAGAATCTGAGTCATCATCACTTTCAGAACTTGATGACTCAGTATCAGACTTTGTGAAAAGAGCTTTACCCTTGTCTTTCCTTGAGGTAGCTGCCTTGGGGGATTCTTCATCAGCCTTAAGAGCAACTGTCCTTGACTTTCCTCCTTTCCTCTTGCTTCTTTGTTCCATCTCAAGTTCATGAGTCTTGAGCATTCCATAAATTTCATCGAGAGTTGTTTCATCAAGATTGTAGTTGTCTCTTATTGTTGTTGCCTTCAAATCCCAGCATTCAGGAAGAGCTAACAGGAATTTAAGGTTTGTATCTTCAAGATCGTACTCCTTATCAACCAATGACAAATCATTCAAGAGTTTGACAAATCTATCATATAAATCAGTCAATGACTCATTAGCCTTTGAGTCAAAGTGTTCATACTCTTGAGTGAGTATTGTCTTCCTGTTCTTCTTAATTGTATCAGTTCCCTGACACCTTCTTTCCAGAGCATCCCATATCTCCTTAGCAGTCTTGCAAATAATTACCCTATTTAACATTACATTATCAATGGCACTATGCAGTAAGTGTCGTACCTTAGCATCCTTAGCAATTGATGCGATGTCTTCAGCAGTATAATCACTCTTCTCCTTTGGTACGGTCTTTGCTGCTTCACCTGCAACTGCAATAGCGAGCTTGGTTGGTTTGTGAGGCCCTTCCTTAATTCTATCAAGATATTCTGGATCTGTTGCTTCTAGGAACATGGTCATCCTCACCTTCCATATGGGATATTCAGATGGTCTCAGTATGGGAACTCTGATGGTCTCATACCGACTTTGAATTTGTGTCTTTGGTGGTTCTTCAGTTTTGGTAGGCTTAGTTGGAGTTTCTGTGTCAGACATGATTGTGTTTGGATCTTTAACTGTATGTGCATTAACAGATCGGCTCTGATACCACTTGTTAGGTCACACACACACTGTAGAGGGGGTGAATACAGTGTAAAGTACAATCAAATCGAACTTTAATATCTCAAGTAACAGAAAACAAACTTTATTGAAACAATAAACTCTGTTACAGTATGGAACTGTTACCTCTCAGTGACGAATAATTATCACGAGAGCTGCTAGGGTTACAACGAATAATTTTCTCAACTATGATAACACTTATAGTGTAAACCCTATGTCTGTGTTTATATACTACACAGTTACAAGATAATCACTAATTGATATGGAATATAATTCTGCTTCCTAAAATATATCAATCAGATATCTTTTCTTCCAAGTATTTTATTCTTCATAGAACTCCTTCTTCATGCATATCTCTTCTTATGTTTATCTCGATCTTCTTTCCTTTAATCAACTACTGTCCTTATCTGAACGTCCTTCAGCACTTAAGTTCTGATATCCATCTTCTGATGATTATCTCCTGATAATATAAATACTGATATCCTTAAGTCCTGACTTCCAGTAAGTACTGATTTATCCTGTTTATGTAAGATCTGAAAACTAAACATAAATCATATTAGTCATGACATTATCAAATATATCTAACAGTGCCTTCCAAATCTGTTCCTCAAACTCCATATGAGATATGGAAAGAAAGGAAACCGAGTCTTAAACACGTTAAGATTTGGGGATGTCCAGCTTATGTCAAGAAAGTTGACCCAGATAAGCTGGAATCTCAATCCGTAAAATGTAATTTTTTGGGATATCCTAAATAGACTTTAGGGTATTACTTTTACACCGATCATCGGGTGTTTGTCTCCAGACATGCTACCTTCTTGGAAAAGCAGTTTATCCTTGAAAGAAACAGTGGGAGCAAGATTGAACTTGATGAAGTTCAAGAAGCACAAACTACTACGGTTCAAGTGGGAACACCTATTTAGACTAAACAACCTTCTGTGGAACAGCCCATTCGTAGGATAGGGAGAGTGTCTCGCCAACCTGAGAGGTATTATGGCCTTGTCATTGAGAATGACAATGAGTTGTCAATCATTGATGATGACGACCCCATGACCTATGATGAGGCTATGAGTAGTATTTACTCAGAGAAATGGCAAAGTGCCATGAAATCCGAAATGGAATCTATGTATACCAACCAAGTATGGACTTTGGTTGAAGCACCTGAGGGTATGAAGCTTATTGAGTGCAAATGGGTATACAAAAGAAAGATTGGAGCAGATGGCCAGGTGGAGACCTATAAGGCCATGCTCGTGGAAAAAGGATTCAAACAAAGGCAAGGGATTGACTTTGAAGCAACTTTTTCGCTTGTAGCCCTGTTAAAATCAATTCGGATTTTGCTTGCGATTGCTGCTTACTATGTCCTAAGTCCAATCATGTATGAGGATTCAGGAATAACTTTTATGTAATCTGTTTTGATTTCATTGATATTAATAAAAGGCTTGTTTTGCTTTTATTGCGGGCTCTATCTATTTAAATGTTTAAATAAGATATATCACAGTTTAGAGTAAAGCTTTTTATGGATTGTGATGAGATCATAATAATGAGACCTAAAAGATGATAACTCTAAACTTAAATAGTTCCTGGTCGTAGGATTACTAACTGGTAATTAATAATCCACAAAGATCGGTACATACTATGCTTGCTTCATTATGAAGGATGTCTATTCTCATAGACATTTATGTGGTGACACTATAGCTAGTATGTAGGTTCTTATTATAGAATAAGTTCACTGAACATGACTCACACAGATGAACAACTGATGGAGTTCACTCACGTGTCAGCAGTTGTTCACATAGTGATAGTTGTACAAGTATCCTTAGACTTGAGGTCATCATAGTCATCTTGTGTACAGTGAACTATGCTTTGGTTTAGTTCTTAGTCTCAAGGGACAATTATAAGGGCTTTACTAGGTATAGGAATTTGTACACGAAGATAGTGTATGATCAATAAAGGATCTACCCCTTCCAGTGTAGGAAGAGAATGTTCAATGCTGATCCACTTATGTTAGTTCAGGAATCTCAGGCTAGAGTGAATGAAATTATAAAGGAGTTTCTAATTTACATTAAATAGAACTAAGCATAGTGAATGGGAAAGCAAGTGATTAAATAAGATAGGCTTGATACAAGTTCCATGCCTTGTATTTAATCGTGACATTGCAGGGTAGAAGGAATTAATTGTACGGTAACTATTCACTGAATAGGTTCTTGGTATTCTAAGCAGTGAATTCATATTATCCGGATAGTCGCGATATGCTGAGAAGTATCCCTCACGATGTAGAATAAATATGATTAATTAATTAATCATATTTAATGAATTAGAGAATTTATATAAATAATGATAAAATAGTTTTATTATTATTTATTTCTACTACCGGCTTAATATTGAACCTACAGGGTCACACCATAAAAGAGAATGATTTAATGGTGGAGGAATTAATTAATAATGACGGATAATTATTTATTTATGAAATAAATAATTAATTGGCAAATTTAATAATTGATTAAATGAGATTTAATTGATTATAAATTAATTAAGAAAAGTTCTTAATATTATTAATTAAGAATTTAATTTTTGGAAATTAAATCAAGAGAGAGAATTATTTCTAAAGTGTTTAGAAAAAGAATTAATAATTAAAAGGTGTTTTAATTATTAGTTTGAATAATAAAGGGTTAATAATAATAATATTTTATGGGAAATTTTCAGCTGAAAATTTTGCTTATAAATATACCATTATAAACCCTATTTTTGCCTCAACCCAAAGATTTACAAAAGCCTAATTCTCTCCACCTCCTCCTCCTTAATTACATCGTTTTCTTGGTGGATACCGGTGGAGTGCTTCACACTTGAGGAGCAGCTGCTAAGGATCTCCGTTCATCGTTCTTGGATCGCTATTAAAGACCTCCATCTTTCCATTAACGTAAAGCTTCTTAAGGTAAACATACTGAACTACGAATTAAATATTATTTTTCGCATGGATCCTGCAGAGGGTTTCGGTTTTTTTAAGATTAAATTTATATTTTCACTGTGTTTATATGCTAAAAACCCTTCAATGGAATCAGAGCTACTTGCAAAAAGTTTTTAATTCGTTTATGTGTTTAATTGTTTTCGATATATGAGCAAATACGTGATTCGCCATGATTTGATGTTGATATAATATGCTTATATATGTATGGTTTTGAATATATGATATTCATGTGAGTTGTATAATCATAAGATGATTATGTAATCTGTATATATACTGATATATACATGATTTATGTTTGTTCTAATTATGAGAATCATATTAGATACGGATTATGAATTGGCTGCTGCAGATTTGCTGAAATCTGGGTCTGGTGTCCGATTTACGCAAACGAATACCCTATTCCATAGGTAAACGAGCGTATGAACAAAACTGATAGCTAAACGACTAGTCTATAAGGCGTTTGACGTCGTTTACAGCCTGCAAACAATGATTCTTGTTTTTCTGATTTGATTCTGATTTTTTGATTTTTGTCATATTTTTTTTTGATGATTAGATCATGGATAATATGATATGTTAAGATCAGATTATGTGTTTTAACATGCTTTTATGTGTTATATGAGCATGGTGGATGGTTATGGCCTTTCGACCTTAGTGTAATGGTTTTGGTTTTGGTTTTAAATACGACTTGCATGTCGTCAATCTTTGTAATCATAAATCTCGAATGTAACTCGAGTTATTCTTGTAAGTTCATTAGATTAGTTTTACTCTCAATCATGTAATGTAATTGAAGACTCAAGAAGGGTATCCAATGGAGGTGATACAAAGAAGAAGACGAGGCATACAAGAAGTCTAAACAAAGAAGAAGACTTCTGTAATAAGTAGTTGTATTTATTTCCATCACCATATTAGATTGACCTTGATCTTTATCATGAGCTTGATAAAGATCACATAGGATGGGGCCATAACCAAACACATTTACTTTATTGCACTTTACATTTACTTGTTTATTTAATTTTATATATGAGATATATGCCTATGTTTACCATGCGATGATAGAATTAGGTGAACTTAAATCAATATAAGGCGTGCTCTAGAAAATCTAGAATATGAATCGTTTCTTGCCTTAATATAAATATTATGAATATGATCATGAGATTCTTGTGTTTATGAAACACGTAATTGAATATGAATTTTCAATATTGAGAGAAAGGATGATTCTGTCAACAACAGATTTCTATCTGTAAGAAAGGGTTATTAAGTGACGCCTTTTGACAATGCTCCACCCGATCTGGGAATCATCTGATTATCGATTATTGATTTGAAATATTTAATTTAAAAGGAAGTATCTCTTTATAATATGATTATGATTGTAACGTAATATAATCCCTCTAAAATTAAATAATATCAAGTAGTAATTGGCCAATGACACAACGGGCTTGTGTCGGTCATAGCCTTCCAACATGATAGAAAGTGGTTCTTATTTTTAAATCATTGTCGTTTCGTGCTACAGCCGAGGGTTTTGATTTCGAAATAAGAAATACTTGTCTATTACATAGAGATGTGTACATTGAATTAGAGTCTAAAGTTCGGTACGTGCTACAGCCGTGGGCCGTTGGAGATTGATTCAATTGTACGAAATGTTGGGTTAGACTTGACTTAGAATATTAAGTTTGTCGTGCCACAACCATGACTCAATTATTCAAGAGGCTAAAGTTATATTAGGGAATAACATAAGATGTAATTGACAAGAGTTGTCTGCCTATTGAACATCACATGACGTTTCGTGCTACAGCTGAGGTTGTGTGATGGAATGTAGGATCCCTATTCCCACTAGCATTATGAATGCTTAATTTTCACTTAGGGGGTTGAATAAATTAGATAAACTAGTGGGAGACACTTATGAATAAAGACCCGATTCATATAGTATTTTGAAATGAAGTTGAATATTTGCTAAGTGTTGTTATGTGTTTATCATTTACAGATTTACAATATTCGTCATGTCTTCTGCACTATCACTCCGGAGCATACTAGATGCTCACAAGTTGACTGGTCCTAATTTAGCTATTTTTTTTCACTGTAACAAGTTGGGGAACTGGAAGAGGAACTGCAAGGTTTACCTTGCAGAATTGAAGAAGAAGAAGGGTAGTAAGACTACCGCTTCTGATTCAGGCATGTTCATGATCGAAGTTAATATGTCACTACGTCAAATTTCTACTTGGGTATTAGATACCGCCTGTGGTTCTCATATTTGCAATTCTTTGCAAGGACTAAAGGGAAGTAGGACTCTTGAAAAAGATGAGGTGATTCTACGTATGGGCAATGGAACAAGGGTTGCGGCCATATCTGTAGGATCATTTAGTTTACATATGCCTACGGGCAAGACTATTATTTTGAATAATTGTTATTACGTTCCCTCTATTATGAGGAATATTGTTTCTATTCCTATGTTGGATGTGGATGGTTTTTCATTTATTATTAAGAATAATGAATGTTCTATCCTTAGAGATAATGTTCTTTTTGGACGTGGCATTTTAAATAATGGTCTGTATGTATGTGACGTAGAGCATGATTTACTTCATATTGAACAAACTAATAAAAGAAAATGAGATGATGAAAATCTGACCTATTTATGGCATTGTAGGCTAGGTCATATTAGTAAAAATAGACTGCGGACATTGCATAAGGAAGGGTTACTTGACCCCTTTGATTTTGAATCATATCCTACATACGAGTCTTGTCTATTGGGTAAAATGACCAAATCTCCATTTAGTGGACATGGAGAGAGGGCTGCAGATTTGCTAGGATTGGTACACACAGATGTATGTGGACCAATGTCTACGCAAGCCATGGGTGGATTTTCGTACTTCATTACTTTCATAGATGATAGATCTAGATTCAGATATGTGTATTTGATGAAACACAAGTCTGAAGCCTTTGAAAAGTTCAAAGAATATAAACATGAAGTGGAGAAACAAACCAAACACAGTATTATAACTCTTCGATCAGATCGAGGTGCTGAATACTTGAATGGGGAGTTTCTAGATTATCTCAAAGAAAATGGTATAGTCTCCTAGTGGACTCCTCCATATACTCCACAGTTAAATGGGGTATCCGAAAGGAGAAATCGAACTTTGTTAGACATGGTTCGGTCCATGGTGAGCTATGCGAATCTTCCAGTATTCCTATGGGGTTATGCATAGGAAACCTCAGCATATTTACTGAATAAGGTGCCTTCCAAATCTGTTCCTCAAACACCATATGAGATATGGAAAGAAAGGAAACTGAGTCTTAAACACGTTAAGATTTGGGGATGTCGAGCTTATGTCAAGAAAGTTGACCCAGATAAGCTGGAATCTCGATCCGTAAAATGTACTTTTGTGGGATATCCTAAAGAGACTTTGGGGTATTACTTTTACACCGATCATCGGGTGTTTGTCTCCAGACATGCTACCTTCTTGGAAAAGGAGTTTATCCTTGAAGGAAACAGTGGGATCAAAATTGAACTTGATGAAGTTCAAGAAGCACAAACTACTACGAATCAAGTAGAAACACCTGTTCAGACTGAACAACCTTCTGTGGAATAACCCATTTGTTGGACATGGAGAGTATCTCGCCAACCTGAGAGGTATTATAGCCTTGTCATTGAGAATGACAATGAGTTGTCAATCATTGATGATGACAACCCTGTGACCTATAATGAGGCTATGAGTAGTGTTGACTCAGAGAAATGGCATAGTGCCATGAAATCCGAAATGGAATCTATGTATACCAACCAAGTATGGACTCTGGTTGAGGCGCCTGAAGGTGTTAAGCCTATTGGGTGCAAGTGGGTATACAAAAGAAAGATTGGAGCAGATGGCCAGGTGGAGACCTATAAGGCCAGGCTCGTGGCAAAAGGATTCAAACAAAGGCAAGGGATTGACTTTGATGAAACTTTTTCGCCAGTAGCCCTGTGAAAATCAATTCAGATTTTGCTTGTGATTGCTACTTACTACGACTATGAGATCTGGAAAATGGACGTGAAAACGGCCTTCCTCAATGGGGAACTTGAGGAGGAAGTGTATATGACACATCCAGAGGGTTTTCTTTCCAAGGGAAATGAACACCTAGTGTGTAAGCTGCTGCGAACCATATATGGTTTAAGGTAAGCTTCTCGTAGATAGAACATCCGTTTTGATGAGACAATCAAAGAGTTTGGTTTTATCAAAAACATAGATGAACCATGTGTCTAGAAGAAGGTTAGTGGGAGCGCGGTAACATTTCTTGTATTGTATGCGGATGACATACTTCTTATAAGAAATGATATACCGATGCTACAATCAGTCAAAGTATAGCTATCAAAGAACTTCACCTTGAGGGACTTGGGAGAAGCATCCTACATTCTTGGTATAAAGATCTATAGAGATAGATCTAGAAGAATGATAGGTCTTACCTAGGGTACATACATCCAGAAAGTGCTTAAAGGGTTTAGCATGGAAAACTCCAAAAGTGGTCTCATACCGATGAGCCATGGAGTGTCCCTTTCCGAAAAAATGTCTCCTAAGACACCTGAGGAAAGAGAGTGTATGAGTAAGATTCCTTATGCTTCAGCAATAGGATCTATCATGTACGCGATGTTGTGTACAAGGCCTGATATTGCTTATTCAATTAGTGTGACGAGCAGATATCAGTCCAATCCAGGTGAAGACCACTGGAAAGCAGTGAAAAATATCCTTAAGTACTTGCGAAGGACTCAGGACATTTTTCTTGTTTTTGGTGGTGAATCTGAGTTGAAAATAGCGGGTTATACTGACTCTAGTTTTCAATCAGAAAGTGATAGCAAATCCATATCAGGGTACGTGTACTCTGAATGGTGGTGCAATTCTGATTGTTGAAAGAGGAGATGTCAACGTCGAGAGAGTTGACACACATAACAACGTAGCAGACCCACTCACAAAGCCACTTTCTCAGAGTCACTTTGATCGTCATAAAGACAAGATGGGTATTAGATACCAGAGTGATTGGCTTTAGTACAAGTGGGAGATTGAAAGTGATATGTCCTAAGTCCAATCATGTATGAGGATATAGGAATAACTTTTATGTAATCTGTTTTGATTTCATTGATATTAATAAAAGGCTTGTTTTATTTTTATTGCGGGCTCTATCTATTTAAATGTTTAAAGAAGATAACTCTAAACTTAAATAGTTCCTGGTCATAGGATTGTGATGAGATCATAATAATGAGACCTAAAAGATGATAACTCTAAACTTAAATAGTTCCTGGTCATAGGATTACTATCTGGTAATTAATAATCCGGAAAGATCGGTACATACTATGCTTGCTTCATTATGAAGGATGTCTATTCTCATATACATTTGTGCGGTGATACTATAGCTAGTATGTAGGTGCTTATTATAGAATAAGTTCACTGAACATGACTCACACAGCTGAACAACTGATGGAGTTCACTCACGTGTCAGCAGTTGTTCACATAGTGATAGTTGTACAAGTATCCTTAGACTTGAGGTCATCATAGTCATCTTGTGTACACTGAACTATGCTTTGGTTTAGTTCTTAGTCTCAAGGGACAATTATAAGGGCTCTACTGGGTATAGGAATTTGTACACGAAGATAGTGTATGATCAATAAAGGATCTACCCCTTCCAGTGTAGGAAGAGAATGTTCAATGCTGATCCACTTATGTTAGTTCAGGAATCTCTGGCCAGAGTGAATGAAAATTAGAAAGGAGTTTCTAATTTACATTAAATAGAACTAAGCATAGTGAATGGGAAAGCAAGTGATTGAATAAGATAGGCTTGACACAAGTTCCATGCCTTGTATTTAATCGTGACATTGCAGGGTAGAAGGAATTAATTGTACGGTAACTATTCACTGAATAGGTTCTTGGTATTCTAAGCAGTGAATTCATATTATCCGGATAGTCGCGATATGCTGAGAAGTATCCCTCACGATGTAGAATAAATATGATTAATTAATTAATCATATTTAATGAATTAGAGAATTTATATAAATAATGATAAAATAGTTTTATTATTATTTATTTCTACTACCGGCTTAATATTGAACCTACAGGGTCACACCATAAAAGAGAATAATTTAATGGTGGAGGAATTAATTAATAATGGCTGGTAATTATTTATTTGTGAAATAAATAATTAATTAGCAAATGTAATAATTGATTAAATGAGATTTAATTGATTATAAATTAATTAAGAAAAGTTTTTAATATTATTAATTAAGAATTTAATTTTTGGAAATTAAATCAAGAGAGAGAATTATTTCTAAAGTGTTTAGAAAAAGAATTAATAATTAAAAGGTGTTTTAATTATTAGTGAGAATAATAAAGGGTTAATAATAATAATATTTTATGGGAAATTTTCAGATGAAAATTTTGCCTATAAATATACCATTATAAACCCTATTTTTGCCTCAACCCAAAGATTTACAAAAGCATAATTATCTCCACCTCCTCCTCCTTAATTACATCGTTTTCTTGGTGGATACCGGTGGAGTGTTTCACATTTGAGGAGCAGCTGCTAAGGATCTCCGTTCATCGTTCTTGGATCGCTATTAAAGACCTCCATCTTTCCATTAACGTAAAGCTTCTTAAGGTAAACATACTGAACTACGAATTAAATATTATTTTTCGCATGGATCCTGCGAAGGGTTTCGGTTTTTTTAAGATTAAATTTACGTTTTCGCTGCCTTTATGTGCTAAAAACCCTTCACAAAGAGTTTGGTTTTATCAAAAACATAGATGAACCATGTGTCTACAAGAAGGTTAGTGGGAGCGCGGTAACATTTCTTGTATTGTATGTGGATGACATACTTCTTATAGGAAATGTTTTGCGGTGTTTTCATCTGATTAAAGAGATTGTTGAAAGAGGAGATGTCAACGTCAAGAGAGTTGACACACATAACAACATAGCAGACCCTTTAACAAAGCCACTTTCTCAAATTCACTTTGATCGTCATAAAGACAAGATGGGTATTAGATACCAGAGTGATTGGCTTTAGTACAAGTGGGAGATTGAAAGAGATGTGTCCTAAGTCCAATCATGTATGATGATTTAGGAATAACTTTTATGTAATCTGTTTTGATTTCATTGATATTAATAAAAGACTTGTTTTGGTTTTATTACGGGCTTTATCTATTTAAGTGTTTCAATAAGATATACCATAGTTTGGAGTAAAGCTTTTTATGAAATATGATGAGATCATAATAATGAGACCTAAAAAATGATAACTCTGAACTTAAATATTTCCTGGTCGTAGGATTACTAACTGGTAATTAGTAATCCGCAAAGATCGGTACATACTATGCTTGGTTCATTATGAAGGATGTCTGTTCTCATAGACATTTGTGTGGTGACACTATAGCTAGTATGTAGGTGCTTATTATAGAATAATTTCACTGAACATGACTCACACAGCTGAACAACTGATGGAGTTCACTCACGTGTCAGCAGTTGTTCACATAGTGATAGTTGTACAAGTATCCTTAGACTTGTGGTCATCATAGTCATCTTGTGTACACTGAACTATTCTTTGGTTTAGTTCTTAGTCTCCAGGGACAATTATAAGGGCTCTACTAGGTATAGGAATTTGTACACGAAGATAGTGTATGATCAATAAAGGATCTACCCCTTCTAGTGAAGGAAGAGAATGTTCAATGTTGATCCACTTATGCTAGTTCAGGAATCTCTGGCCAGAGTGAATGAAATTAGAAAGGAGTTTCTAATTTACATTAATTAGAACTAAGCATAGTGAATGGGAAAGCATATGATTAAAAAAGATAGGCTTGACACGAGTTCCATGCCTTGTATTTAATCATGACATTGCAGGGTAGAAGGAATTAATTGTACGATAACTATTCACTGAATGGGTTCTTGGTATTCTAAGCAGTGAATTCGTATTATCCGGATAGTCGCGATATGTTGAGAAGTATCCCTCACGATGTAGAATAAATATGATTAATTAATTAATCATATTTAATGAATTAGAGAATTTATATAAATAATGATAAAATAGTTTTATTATTATTTATTTCTACTACCGGCTTAATATTGAACCTATAGGGTCACACCATAAAAGAGAATGATTTAATGGTGGAGGAATTAATTAATAATGGCTGGTAATTATTTATTTATGAAATAAATAATTAATTAGCAAATGTAATAATTGATTTAATGAGATTTAATTAATTATAAATTAATTAAGAAAAGTTCTTAATATTATTAATTAAGAATTTAATTTTGGAAATTAAATCAAGTGAGAGAATTATTTCTAAAGTGTTTAGAAAAAGGATTTATAATTAAAAGGTATTTTAATTATTAGTTAATAGGTTAATAAGAATAAAGGGTTAATAATAATAATATTTTATGGGAAAATTTTCAGCTAAAAATTTTGCCTATAAATATACTATTATAAACCTTTATTTTGCCTCAACCTAAAAAGTTAAGAAAACCCTAATTCTCCCACCCCTTCCTCCTCCATCACATTGATCTCTTGGTGGATACCGGTGGAGTGTTTCACACTTAAGGAGCAGCTGTTCGGGATCTCTGCTCGTCATTCTTGGATCGCTTTTAAAGGTTAGAAACGATCCCTTATGATTTAATCACGATTTGTATGCTTTTATTTGGATTTTTTATCAAGAAAATTGTTTTACCATGCTTCCGTGATATATAAAATCCTACCGTGATGCAATCAATGACATGTCCACAGAATTATATCACTTGCGTGTTACACTTAAGTTTTTCACTAAGGAAAATACTAAAATTAAAGAAAACAATTTGTTTTTGAGTGAGAGGAATAATGTGCTAGAGTCTCAGTTTATTGAATTTGAAAAATTGAGAATTGAGTGTAAGATTGCTAAGGATGAATTAACTGAGTCCTTGAAGAAAGAAGAGATTTTAAAGAAGCAGCTTGAACGAGAACAGGAGGTGATTAAGGCATGGAAATCATCCAGAGATATCCATGCTCAAATCACTAAAGTTCAAGGTATTGAGTCCTTTTATGATACAGCCTGGAAGAAGAGTAAGGAGAAGCTGTAATCCAATTTGGTTGAAGGATTGCTGATAGATGTGGACTCGACGGATGATGAAAATCATCCGTCGGATAATCAAAAGGATTATTCGTCGAGTGACAAAGAGCCACATCCGTCGGCTGTGAGTAAACCAGTGAGCAAAGCTAAGCTTGCCAAGATGAATGAGAAATATGGATCAGTTTCCAAAAACTTTATTCCAGGAGAATCAAGTCAAGTGAAGAAGGAGAAGAAAGTCAATGTTGGTCATCTGTCTATCAAGCAATTAAATGACAGATTAGAAAAGATTGAGGTTAAAACAAAAACTAAAAAGAAAAACAGTAGAAATGGGAAAGTAGGAATTAACAAACATAACAACTACACACCTGATAAATATGTACCAAGAAAAATCTGTGTTAAGTGTGGTAGTGTTAATCATTTGTCTGTTAATTGCAAACTAGCCATTCCTACTCCTATGTCTGCACCTTCTCCTTTTCCCAACATGACTTCTATGCCTATGAATGCTATGTCTACATAGAATATGAATGCACAATTTGCTAATATGCCATTTACACCTAATCCTTACTATGCTTCATTTAGTATGTCTCAAATTCCATTTAGCATGCCTTACTAGAATAACATGTTTACAAATAGTATGCCATTTCCTGTCAATCAAAATGTGCATGATAATTCTGTTTTAATGACTGGTTTCAAAGGTCCAACTCAGATGACTAAGGATGAATCAGAAATTTCCAAGTTAAATGAGATCAAACCTAAGAAACCAAAGAAGAAATCTAACAAGACAGGACCCAAGGAAACTTGGGTACCAAAATCAACTTGATTTGATTTTGATGTGTGCAGGGAAACAGAAAGAATATATGGTATCTTGATAATGGTTGCCCAAGACACATGACTGGAGATTCTACCCTGCTCACTGAGTTCAAGGAAAGAGCTAGCCCAAGTATTACTTTTGGAGATGACAACAAGGGTTATACTGTGGGATATGACTTGATTTCAAAAGACAATATCATCATTGAAGAGGTTGCCCTAGTGGATGGTCTCAAGCACAATTTGTTGAGTATCAGCCAGCTTTGTGATAAGGGCAATTCAGTAACCTTCAATTCAGAAGCCTGTGTTATGATAAACAAAAGGAGCAACAAAGTGGTTCTCACTGGAGTGAGAAAAGGGAATGTGTATCTAGATGACTTCAACTCATCAAATACAGAATGTGTCACTTGTCTTCTCAGTAAAGCAAGTCAAGATGAAAGTTGGCTATGGCACAAGAAGCTGTCCCATCTAAACTTCAAGACCATGAATGAGCTTGTTAAGAAAGAAATGGTTAGAGTTATTCCTCAAGTGGAGTTTACTAAGGATGGATTGTGTAATACCTGCCAGAAAGGAAAGCAGATCAAAGCATCATTCAGAAAGAAGCTTGATTCAATAATTGAAGAATCTTTGCAATTGTTACACATGGATTTGTTTGGACCAGTCAATGTGTTGTCTATCTCAAGGAAAAGATTTTGCCTAGTAATTGTGGATGATTTCTCAAAGTTCTCTTGGACATATTTCTTAAAGTCTAAAGATGAAGCTAGTGAAATCATCATCAATCACATAAGGCAAGTCAACAATCATCCTGATTTTAAAGTAAGAAGAATTAGGAGTGACAATGGAACTGTGTTCAAGAATTTTGTAATGAGATCATTTTGTGAAAATAATGGGATTATGCATGAGTTTTCTGCAGCAAGAACTCCACAACAAAATGGAGTAGTGGAAAGAAAGAACAGATCTCATATTGAAGCTGCAAGGACAATGCTTGAAGAATCAATGTTACCAACATATTTTTGGCCTGAAGCTGTGAATACTGCCTGCTACACTCAGAATATTTCTTTGGTTTATCAAGCAAAGTGCATGACACCCTACCAATTGTTCAAAAATAGGAAGCCAACTCTAAACTTTCTTAATGTCTTTGGCTGCAAATGTTATATTTTGAGGAATCAAACTGATCAACATAGGAAGTTTGATGCTAAAGCAGATGAAGGAATTTTTGTTGGATATGCTGTGGGAAAGGCATATAGGGTCTACAATCTAAGAACTAACATTGTTATGGAATCAGTACATGTTGTGTTTGATGACAAAAAGATTGAAGGACTGCAAGATGGATATAATGACACCAGCTAGTAGGTTAGATATAATGTTTGCTACTTGTCTTTGTGCTAGATTTCAGGCTGATCCTAGAAAATCTCACTTAGTAGCTATTAAGAGAATTTTCAGATATCTTAAGGGAACATCAAAACTTGGCACTTGGTACCCTAGAGATTCTGGTTTTGATCTAATTGGTTATTAAGATGCAGACTATGCAGGTTGTAAAATAGATAGAAAAAGTACAACAGGTACCTATCAATTTCTAGGGAACAAGCTTGTGTCCTGGTACAGTAAAAAGTAAAATTCAGTTTCTACTTCTACAGCTGAAGCTGAATATATTGCTGCTGTTAGTTGCTGTGCACAGATTTTGTGCATGAAAAACTAATTGTTGGACTATGGTCTATAAGTGGACAGAATTCCCATTTTCTGTGACAACACTAGTGCAATTGCTGTCACTGAAAATCCAGTGCAGCATTCAAGAACAAAGTACATAGACATCAATTACCACTTCTTAAGGGAACATGTGATGAATGGTACTGTGGAACTTCATTTTGTTCTAAGTGAAAAATAGCTTGCAGATATCTTTACCAAGCCACTTGATGAATCCACCTTTTCAAGGTTGGTAAGTGAGTTAGGTATGCTTAATTATTCTTGAATTATTTCAGATATTTTTGCAAGTTATAATGCAGCCAAAAACTTAATTGATTTTTCTGTTTTTGATGAAATTTTGGCTAAGTCAAAATTTACATCCCTACAGATGCTCATCATCCATCGAGTTTGGTTATCTATCAGAATATTATTTGTTGATAGAAATCAATTACTTTTCTGGATTGTTTTATAACTCGACGGATAATTAATTTACCCTCATCCGTCGAATTGTCTCAATCTTAGCCATTAAAACTCTGAGCGTTATCCATCGAGTATACTTACAGTTTGTAAGCATAACATGACGGATAAGTGACATATATTTTACAGTTTGTTTATTTTTTAAACGGCTATTTTGGGCTATTTTGATTAGTTAATTTACTTCACTTTATTATTTTTGACAGTTTATTTCTGAGATAGTATAAAAGCAGAATTCACTTTTATTTTATTCTTTTATTATTATCAAGAATCAAATGCTCTAACTTCTTTCTTCTCCAAAGCAAATATCATCAAATTTCTCTAAATTTATGGCTACAATTCCAGTAGACATTAATTGGGGGAGATTGTTAGGAATATATTGTGAACTTGATGATAAGTTAAACAAAACACCTTAGTAGATTTAACTTAGTGAATTTTGTAGCACTCGACAAATGTTCAATTATAGTCCCGAAGGATGATTTTATATAGTCCCGACGGATGACAAATTGACATCCACCGGATGAGTAGCTTATGTAACCAAAAGATCTGTAGCACATTTTTGCAAACAATTTTGTGTAGATTTTATAGTAGCATGTGAGTTGGCTACTAGTGGATGTGCAGAATAGGTTGATTAAATTGTAAATAAGAGATGTCTTGTAATTCTGTGTAAGTGAAATGGAGTCAAGTGACAAATAGCTACCCCACTTGGCTATTGAGCAAGGATAATCATCCTTATTAAAATTTGTGGTACCAAAACCATCATTGATTTAAATACAATCCAATATAAAGAAATTATTGAAAATATGAGTGTAGAGATGTTTCATATCCACACAAGCATGGTGGCAGCTACTGAGGAAGTGAGTAGGCTCTCCAAGTTGAATGAGAACCTTGAGATTGAGAAGCAAGATTTAGAACTGCAGCTTGTTGAGCTTGAAACTGTCAAGCAAGAAAATGAATATTTGAAGAACAAGCTGAAGTGTGCTAGTGAAATAGAAGCTGTGTTGAGGGAAAAGATAGAGAAGAATGAGGTGAAGCTGAAATCCTTCAGGAATGTAGCTCATCTAGTTGGTCAGTACTATGAGAAGAACAAACCATGTGCTAACATAGCTATTGATTTGGACTATGATGCTTTGAAAATCAACAAGGTAAGTGAAGGTGACAAAGGTAAAGCAATTGCAAATCAAGATGTCCTAGTTATGCTGAGAAAAATTGATGCACCTTTGTTCAAAGCATGTGAAGTTAATTTCAGTGAAGTTGAGTTAGAGATCAAGCGAGAGCTTTCATATGAGGGCAATGAGAAGAAATGCACGGAGACAACTCCAACTCCTAAAACTGAAAAGAAGCCCATGGTAGATCAAGTTTCTAAGAAGCTAATCAAGGAAATCAAGACTGAGAATGTAGGAAGGAAAAAGAAGAATAAGAATGGGAAAATTAGAGTGAACAAAAGCAATAACTTTGCATTTGTTGCAGATGCTCCCAGGAAACAATGTCAAAGGTGTGGCTCTACAAATCACCTAACTCACCTTTGCAAAAAGGATGTTAGTGAGCCAAAAGTGGGAGCATGCAGATACAATGAAGCGAAGGCTGAAGATCCTTATTCCTTCCATGACAAATTTGATTGCATTCCTTGAAATATGAAAGTAATGACAAGCTGCCATAGACTGATAGTAAATCTCAAAAAAACAAGAATTAAATCTACAGATGAGAAGGAAATTGTAAATAAAAATTTTAACACTATTCTTTCTGAATCATCACATTCTACTTCTGTAAATTCTGTTAACAAGAAGAAAGTACCCAATACTACTTGGGTAGATAAACACACTTAATCCTCATTGTGTGTAGGGAAAAGTAAAGAAGGTCATATGGATCATAGACAATGGATGCTCCAGGCATATGACAGGTGATAAGGCCTTTCTATCACAATTTAAGGAGATGGCTGGCCCATTGGTGACTTTTGGAGACAACAACAAAGGATTCACAATGTGATATGGCAAGTTAGTTTCTGGAAATATTGTCATTAAAGATGTAGCACTGATAGTTGGTCTTGAGGTGAATCTCCTGAGTGTAAGTCAATTCACAGATAAAGGATTCAATATTTCATTTGACAAAGGAGAATGCTCAATTATCAGCAGAAAGACTGGTGAAGTTTCTTTGAAAGGAGCAAGAAAGGGAAGCCTGTTTGTTGCAAGTTTATACTCAGCAAATAAGGATAGAATATGCTACTTCTACAACAAGGCATCTGTTGAGCAAAGCAAGCTATGACACAAAGCAATCAATACCCTGGTGAAAAAGGAGTTAGTGAGAGACATGCCAAACTTGGAGTTTGCTCAAAATGAAGTTTGTGAGGCTTGTCAAAAAGGCAAAATGAAGAGATCTAGTCACAAGAGCAAAACTGTGAATCTCGAAGTGCACATTTGCAACTCATTCACATGGTCCTGTTTGGACCAGTTAATGTCTTATCTATTTCTAGAAAGAAATATGCACTTGTGATGGTGGATGACTACTCAAGGTACAGATGGTAGAGTTTATGCATTCTAAAGATGAAACTTCACACATCATAATTGAACACATCAAGAAAATTAAGAAGTAGGCTGAAGATCAAAATTATGTAAAAAGATTGAAGAGTGACAATGGCACAAAATTCAGGAATGCAATTCTGCAAAGACAAGGTTATTTTTCAAGAGTTCTCAACTGCAAGGATACCTCAGTAAAATGGGGTAGTTGAGAGAAAGAATAGAACACTAGTAGAAGCTGCTAGAACAATGCTGCAAGATGCCAAGTTGCCAATAAGTTTTTGGGAAGAAGCTGTCAACACTACATGCTACACTCAAAATAGATATCTCATCAACAAATATCTTGGCAAGTCACCATACTCAATTTTATTAAAAAGGAAGCCTACTGTAAAAATCTACATGTGTTTAGAAGTAAGTGCTTTGTATTAAAAGACAACTCTGAATATATGGGAAAATTTGACGCTAAATTTTTGAAGCAATTTTTCTGAGATATTCATTGGAAAGGGCTGCATACAGAGTTTATGTGCTTGAACGAAAAAAAATCATGGAAAGCACATATATGACTTTTTATGATGATAAGGGTCCATGCTTGGAGTGCCTTGATGAAAGTAAAGCTCAAGCCCTTAAGTTTGAAACTTTAAATATTGATAGTGATTTTGAAGATGAAGCTGAAATCAACACAAGCAATAAACTGAATAAAGAGTCAAATGAGCAAGTGAATCATGAGAATGAAAACTCATCTCAAACACTTGAATTTGATAGCACAAACTCCGGGGGGATAAGAAAGTTCTGCAAGTCATGCCAATGGCGAAAAAAATACAGAAAATTCAAGTCAACAAAATCATACCAGAAAGTGGGATAAGAATCACACAAGGGATGTAATTATTGGTGATCCAAATGTTGGTGTGAGGACTAAGAGTGCTACTGCTAATGAATGTCTACATGCATGCTTTCTTTCACAAATTGAGCCTAAGAAAACTGAGGAAGCTCTACTTGATCCTGACTGGATTTCTACTATGCAAGAAGAACTTAATCAGTTTGAAAGAAACAAAGTTTGGAAGTTGGTTTATGTACCAAAAAATAGAAGTATAATTGGAACAAAGTGGGTGTACAAGAACAAGAAGGATATAAATGAAACTGTGACAAGAAACAAAGCAAGGTTGATTGCAAAAGGCTACTCACCAGGAGGAAGGAATTGATTATGATGAAACTTTTGCTCCAGTTGTAAGACTTGAAGTAATAGGGATCTTTCTTGCATTTGATGCACACTCAAAATTCAAAGTTTATCTAATGGATGTAAAGAGTGCATTCATTAATGGCAAATTGGAAGAAGAAGTTTATGTGCAACAGTCGCCTGGCTTTGAAGATCCAGAATTTCCAGACTTTGTATACAAATTACTCAAGGCTCTATATGGATTAAAGCAAACATCTAGAGCTTGGTATGACACACTGTCAGAATTTTTGCTTAAGCATAGATTCACTAGTGGAACAATTGACAAGACCATCTTCTAAAAGCAGCATGGTGGTGATATGATCCTAGTTTAAATCTATGTGGAAAATATCATTTTTGGTTCTACTAATGAAAAGTTGTGTCAAAGATTCTCAAAACTCATGCAGACTGAATATGAAATGAGCATGATGGGAGAATTAAGTTACTTTCTTGGACTTTAAGTCAGTTAAATAAGTGGTGGAATTTTCATCAGCCAAGCCAAGTATGTTAAAGATTTATTGAAGAAATTTGGAATGGTTGACTGTTCACCTGCATCAACACCTATGTCTACAGCTACAAAGTTGGATGAAGATAAGAAATGGAAAAGTATAGACATTTTAGGTTATAG
The DNA here is from genome assembly GCF_009905375.1 of Apium graveolens. NCBI lineage: Eukaryota > Viridiplantae > Streptophyta > Magnoliopsida > Apiales > Apiaceae > Apium > Apium graveolens. The sequence goes on from NC_133648.1 coordinate 120,076,045, forward strand.
AGGAATGATTAGATCTTTGTTGTATTTAACTACTAGTAGACCAGACATTATGTTTGTAACATGTCCGTGTGCAAGATTTTAAGCCAATCCAAAGGAATCACATTTGATGGCTGTAAAAAGAATTTTCAGATACTTAAAGGGGACACCAAACTTGGGATTGTGGTATCCTAGGAAAACTGGATTTGAAGCTGTTGGATACACAGATGCAGATTTTGCTGGATGCAGGGTTGACAGGAGGAGTACTAGTGGAAGCTGTCAATTTCTTGGACAAAGACTTGTATCCTGGTATAGCAAGAAACAACAATCTTTGTCAACTTCCACAGCTGAGGCTGAATACGTAGCTGCTGGAAGTTGTTGTGTTCGAGTGCTTTGGATTAGAAATCAGCTAATGGACTATGGCCTAGTATTACGAAAAATTCCAATTATGTGTGACAATACTAGTTCTATTTATATTGTGGCTAATACAGTTAATCATTCTAGAACAAAACATATTGATGTTAGGTACCATTTTATTAGAGAACATGTTGTAACTGGTACTATTGAGCTTATTTTTGTTCCAACAGAAAAATAATTGGCTGGCATTTTCACTAAACCTTTGGATGAAACAACTTTCACTAGACTTGTTGGTGAAATTGGAATGTTAAATTCTTCATCCTAAAGGCAAGAACTTAGCCAATGTGTTGCAGCAGATTAATTTCTAGTAAATGAAAATTAATTTGATTTAATTGGAAATTAATTGGAATATGAGCTATAAATATTTCAGAATTCTCTGTATATTTATTTTTCAAAATTCAAAATTTTAGCTTGGAATTTTTCAAATTCTAAGATATATGTCTAACTGTCAATTTACATTTTTAATATGTGAAATTAGCATAATAAAGAATCAAAAAGAACAAAAGTATATAGAGAACTGAGTTCTCGATAAGTCTAACTGACTTCTCGACAAGTCATGTTGAGACTTCTCGATAGAGTTCTCGATAAGTCATTTTCCTGACTTCTCAAAGGACTTCTCAACAAGCCTTATTATGATTTCTCGATAAGTCATTGTAGAGATCTCGATATATGTTAACTCATAGCGTTCTCTACAAATATATATTTTAGACTTCTCGACAACTTAGAATTGAAATAATTAAAATCAATAAATTATTTCAGTAAAATACTTTTGATATAAAATCTTTCTAATTTTATTTTGATTTATTCTAATAAAAAATGGAAAAATTCAGTCCATTTCAGGACAAACTGGGTAGTTATTTGACATCTCGATAAGTCACTATCTAGTTCTCGATAAGAGTCAGGAAAGTGACATATCGATATGTATCTATTCTCACACATGACTTCTCGATAAGCAAATCCTAAACATTTATCTCTACTTATCAACAAGTCATTTACCTTTTACTATAAATAGCCAGACATCTCGACATACACCCCTTTATGCCCATAATCGGACTCATCATCAATGTGGGTTTCGATGAAAGCATGGTATAATAAACGTAGTCTTTATACTTAAATAAAACCAAGTACGAACAAGAGTAAAGGTTCACGAATAAGAAAACTAGCATCCAAAGTTATAACTTAAAACAAAGAATCATAAGAATAAATTAGATCTTCTTCGCGTTGGTTGAATTGTGCTCTACGGTCTTCTTACACCTTCTCCTTAAGCTCTGGTATGTCTTGTTATTAAAAAAGAACATAAGTTATGTATATATAGCAGCCCATACATAGTACAAGTCCAACAGATCAAAATTCCAGAAGAAACGGGATTTTATTTCCCCGACCTAGTGCGGGCGCGCGCTTGACCAGCACGGGCGCGCAAACATTCTGGTCTTTGGGCGCGGCCGCGTGCTTGACCCGCGCGGATGCGCCGTCTCTCTGGAGAATTTTCAGACTTTTTTCTTTTCTTGCTGATTTGAGCTGGTCTTTTCATGAGCTTTGTTTTATACACGATCCTAACACCACATTAGCATCAAATCAATGCTAATTCACCTGTATTCTTGAACAATGCCTGAAATGCAAAAACACTACAAAAACCCGTTAAAAATAATAACAACATGAGTACATAACATCAATTCAAAGCTTTACAGAGCGTTATAAAGTGTCATAAATGCCACTCAACATACCCCCAAACTTGAACCAATGATTGTCCTCAAGCATAAACAGACTCAAAGAACAAGAAGTAAAAATGCATGAGTGCAAACTATGTGAATGCAACGATCCCCATAGAATAACTAAACCAATCAACAAGCAACATCTCAACAAATGAAGTTATTGGCACAAAGATCAATCATGCTCCACAAATTAACTTACAAGCCAGACACGTGCGTGGGTGCAAATGCTTACAGATATACTATCGCAACTAGATCAATAATCATGACTCACTATTCATCAAAGAAATCGCAAGGTTATAAATAGAATAAAAGCTACACTCAAAATAACGTATAACACTTCAACGCTTATATCGGAGTTTTAAATGGATTCATGCTTTTATTCACAACACAAAAACAACATAAATATGCTTATTTGACCGTGTAATGAGTGAGGTCCACCAAAGACTTATACAATAATACCCATGTAGTGAGCGTTAGGTTAGTGGATCCCAGACTATAAAAAGCCTTAGATTAATAGGCACAAATTCCCCTAAGAACTTAATAACTCGAGTATTAAAGAGCCCACTCGTGATTAATTATGCATAACATAATTTTTTTTTCTCTTTCTTTTTTTTTTCTTTTTTATTCAATGATTTCTGAATGAGTGCGTTTCGCTCCATCTCATTCAACCCTAGACTAGTCATAAATTATGAGCCGGCTACTAGCCATTTGACACCTAGCCGCACAACTAGCAATGAAATCCAATTTTCTCCAATTTTTAAATATCCATGTTATTTTATCATTAAGAGAATATCCTAAATTCTAAATATAAACAAGTGATTAAACCCCGACAAACAAATAAACCATGACCATGATCTAGCCCTCAAGCAACCTATAAGACTTAATGAAATACAGTTGTCTCTAACATGCAAATCAACTCGATAAGACTTAAAATCACTAAACACGACATCACTACACTAGCTTCAATATCACAAATCAATTGGAAAAATTAAAGGGATCATGTTATTATGCTAAAGCATGAAACTATATGCAACAACTATCATAAAAACTACGATAATAATAAAAAAACTACTACATGGCATATATGCAACTATATGAACTAAACTAGCATGAATATGTAACTATATGAGACTCACACAAAACACATAAATCCTTAACTACTACCCCCAAACTTAAAATATTCACTGTCCTCAATGAAGGTAATAACAAGGAATCAGGCATACCTAATCAGAACCAGGATCATCACCCTCAAGGGGTGGAGTGTCAGGTGTAATAACCCCAAATTTTGGAAATTTTTGAAACCCTTATGAATAGTGATTTTGCAGATTATGCTGAATGAGAAAACTTTTCATGCCACACTATGTAGGGGTTCTGTTATTGATCTTCTGGGATATTATTAGTACTCTATGTGGTATATAAGTGTATGTAAAGATCGTCAGAATCCAATTCCGAACACTTTGATTTTTCCCGGAAATCCACTAGATACGAAAATAATTTAGTATAAGGTAACAGGATAAAAAGGATTTAAATTAAAGGATTATAAGAGAGGATCATAAAAAGAATATAATGTATTGAGAAAGGTTAAGGAAACCCAAGTAATAAGATCCCGGGTATGATCCCTCAAACGATAAACGAAAACGAAAGTTAAGCGAACCGTATAACAGATCAGCGGTCATTAGGCAAACAATTAGGAAGTTAATCAAGGAGGTTAGGGATGATGAGGTCATCCAACCAATAAGGAGAGGACAAGTAAGGGATGATGACACAATAAGGTGATGTAAGCATGACATAGGAGGGAAGGAGGTGTGGATGAACGATAACCACACAAAGTTCAAGGTTATTAAGGTAATTAACCAAAATCTAAACAAAAACAACCAAACAAAAAACAAATCAAAGCAAAAAACACAAAAATCTCTCTTTCTTCCAAGCTTGCTCTCGGCTTTTCTTCTTTTTCAAAGAAGAAATTTCCAAAATTCAAGATCCAAGGCTTGTTAATTAGTGAGGTAATTATCTAAGGTTCCTTGTACATAGATATGGATATCCTATAAGTTTAAGCTTCTAATTCCTTCACAATCTCTTCCAATAAATCAAGGAAGAAGATGGTGAATAGTAACCTTCAAGAAATAACTTTGGTTTTCTTGATTTTTTATGAAAGTTCAAGGTAGCTTAAGCATAGATCAAGGCTTCCATGGGCATTCCAAGGATCTTTCATTGATTAAAAGCTTCAAGGAAGGTATATCATCTCCAAACCCTAGCTTTAGTTTTGAGTATTTAGGAATGGTTATGATTGATATAGGATATGTGAAGCATGATGCTTGTTTGTTTAAAGTTTGGTTGAGTTGTAGAGGATAGTTGGTTTTGTAATGTTTTGGAGTTGTAATTCTTGGAGTATTGATTAATGAACTTAAGTATAGCTTAAATTCAAGTTTAAGAATAAGTATAAATTGTTAATGTTGAGTTGATTGGGGCTGTTATGATGTATTATGGATGGAGTTTTGATTGGGTTGTGAATTGGGATTGATTGGTGGTTGTTTTGGAATGGTTTAAATTTGGGAAATCGCGTAAACATAGCCGTCGTAATGTCCGATTTACTTTAGACTGCTTTTGTTCATAACATCAGAACCCTTGAACTCACTGTTAGGTTTTTACCATTGCCATGTTTAGATAGTTCATGTTATGAGCTTCGTTTTGATATGTGGTTCGTTTGAATCCGATGTACAGTTTATGAGAAACGACCGTTTTAAGTAACGGCGTTTCGCGAACGAACCATTACCCCTCTCCTTACTTTGAAACCTTGGTTAAGGACTTTAAATGACTAATTGGGGTATGAAACAATTATGTTAAGTGGATTAGGAAGTTGGTAAGGTACTTGCGAAAGAATCGCCTTAAAACTCGTAATGGTTAATTTATTAAAAATGGTGGAGCCGAGGGTACTCGAGCGACTTAAGTAAGTCGTTAAGCGCGAAAGCGAACGTTAGGACTCTAAATGGTTAAAGTCTAGTTTCTTAAGAGACCGGGGTTTAATTCCGACTTATGTTGTTGTTCATAGGTTATCGGACCCACTCTAAGCTTAAGCCTATCCGGGAGCACTCAGGCAAGTTTTCTACCCGTATAACTGTTGTTGTGATGTATATGTGTATATGCATGATCTTGCGATAAATGCATATTGGTTATTAGCAAATTCTTGCGATATATTGTAGCATGTGATATGGTATATATGCATGACTATTTCATATTCTTGAATTATATATCTGTTGGTTAAAATGCTTATTAGTTGCATAAAACCTATGTTTGAGATAAGCGGTATTTGAGTTACCCTTAGTATAGGGGATCAAAAGGTGAACTTTTTCTAAAACCGGGAGTCGAGGCTCCCGAGTATAATATATATATATATTTATATATATATATATGAATAGTTTTTTTTAAACTATGAATCAAATAAGGTTTATTTGATAACTTTATTTTATTAATGAATATTATTTTGAATATTCATTCGAGGGCTTATGACCCCGTTTATTTTATTATTGAATATTATTTTGAATATTCATTCAAGGATATATGACTCCGTTTATTTTATTAATGAATATTATTTTGAATATTCATTCGAGGACTTATGACTCCGATTATCTACTAATTAATATTCTTTATTTTATTAAAGAATAATGTGTCAATAATCAAACTTACTTTTGATTATTCAAATAAAGATATTACTTTCGTATAAGTACATCTTTGATTATTTAAGATTCATTTCAAGTATAAGTTTTACAACTTCTACTTCAATTATTTTTATAAAGATTATTCTTTATGGGAATATTATTTAAATAATAATATTCAGATATTTTCTAATATATTGGGACTGATTTATTTTACCAAATCAGCATCACTCCGAACATTCTTAAAAATGTTTTGCGAGTCTTCAAAATGATTTTAAAAGTTAGAGCGGATCCCAAAACTCATTTTTATATTTAAGATCCTCCTTTCGAAGGAGATTTAAATACTCGCTCAAAACCTGAGGGATCCGACTCTGTGGTGTGTTTTATATTCGCAACAAGGTTGCTGTCTTGATAAAAGAGTTTTTGATTACTTACCCAATACTCGGGAAGTAAAATTCTTGGAACAAGTTAATCCATTAACAGGCATCGCCTGGGAAATATCGGTGAGTTTTCCTTTCCAACTAGATACGACTTCTTGGTGGAGCCGTATCAACAAGTTTCTACTTGGGGAAAGGGGGGACGAGCTTTACGGTTCAGAGTCATGGATTTGATCTGAACTAGGAGTGGCGTAAGTGGTCGAGTGGCGCCGGCCCAGCCTTATTATATTGGCCCAAAATGGCCTGGAAGTTCCGCTAAGACGGTCCATTCCTTAGGAGTCCAGTGTTCGGTTGACAAGTAAATCCGACAGGTTCTCCTCTACATGTAGAAAATGGTGGGGTTGTACTACTACGACTGATCATCGTAAGTGGTCTTCCTGGCGCGGCAAACTCCCGTAATGAGTTCATCATCCAATTGGATATTTCTGCAACACTACCCAGAGCACTTCGATAGAAAGGCTACGGTTGGGCGATTGTTGAGTGTTGGCAGGGTCAAGTTTTCAAAATGATGTTTGCATCAAATGAAGTATCTCATAACTTCATTTTATTTTGATGATATTTTAAAGATTGAATCTATTCAAGTATTATCGTGTAGTCTCATCTATGTGATGAACTTTTGAACTAATTATAACTTGAACGGTGGTAGTTTAAGTAGTATTTGGAAAATATATAAGTATATTGGAGTATCTTATAACTTCATATTTTAAACTTATATCTAGTAAATGATTATCTTATGCATGTCAAAGATTTTCAGAAAAACATTGAGACAAGGTTAGATATATGAGATCACCTTGCAACGATAGTTTTATACAGTTATAAACTGGAACTCTGTGTATATTATGCATGGAAGAGGACTTCCAAGATTTTGAAAAGTATATATGTATATATACTGAATATTTTGCGACTTCATCGCATTAAGATATCAAACTTGGTTCATTTCTTCTTGACCAAGACTTTCATGAGTACTATGAGAATGCTTATATATTATAAATCATTATACATATTATTTTGGTGGGCTTGTTGCTCACCCTTGCTTTCTTCTTTCATCACACAACAACAGATAAAAAAGATGAACAAGACCAAGCTCCCGATTCGCAAGCGATCAGGAAACGTTCCGCAGTTTCCTATAGGTGTTGATGTCGCCGTAGCTGAGGTAGGAACTACCAATAGGCTAGGCTTTCAACTTTTGATGTACCAGACTTATGTATCTTTATCAATTGTAATAATGGAAAAGAAATGTAAATTTATTCAGAAACCCTTTTAAGGTGTATTGGCTTATAATTGTGGAATAAAACGACTTGTGATTATTTTTGGATATTCATCTCTGAGACTATAACTTGTGGTGTGTGTGTTTATTGTGGGGTCACAGTACAGAGTAGTTGATTGTTTACTAAGATTGGGTGTTATTAAGGGAAATGGAACTCGTGACAACCCGAATCCCCGACCCCGGATTTGGGGGTGTTACATCAGGAGTGTCTAGAGGCGGATACACGGAATCCTCACCGAATACCGGCCACTGGATATCAACTCATATGGCTCTGAAAGCAGTCCCCAATGCCTGGGTGAGGTCATGTGCAAACCTGCTATGGATGTCATGCATCGCATTCATCCTCCTAACTAAACGCCTATACTGCATCGTACTCAAACCAGCACTGCCCTATGCTTCCTTCTGCTGCTGCTGCTACTGTTGCGATCCCGAAGAACCAACCTCCTCTCCCAACTGAGCTCTCCATGCTGCTCGACGAGCCTGCGAAGTCCCACCAACATACGTTTGATCCGCTGGCCTTCCACCTGGCTGATGGTCATAAGAATATCCAATCCCCTTAGGATCGGGCTTCCCACCATACCACTCAGTCATATTCAACAATGTCGAACTATCAATCAGAGCACTAGGGAGCTACAGCTGCTCATATGCTGGCCAACGAATGCCAACCGCCACACAAAACTTCATTATAATGGATGCATAGGGTATCGAACCCGTAGTACTCCTTCGCAAGAATCTCAGAATACCCTGATGGATCACCATCCCAAGATCCACATAGTCTCCCTGTAGAATACCCCACAATAAACGCACATGCTCCACAGTAATATCATGCACGTGAGAAGAAGGCATGATATTAGCACAAATAAAAGAATTCCATGCACATGCAAACCTGTTCATGCACAAAGAAGGGAACGTGGCATACTCATTCGTGCCCTTCTTGAACTTTCAACGAGTCTCAGGCACACACAGGGTAGCAACAATCAAATCCAAGTTAAACTCCTCCGGAGTTTTCTCATTCCAGTTCTCCTGCTCCTCCTTCTTCTCGGGCTGCTCAATCACCCTACGAATCGCCTCAGCACTGTAGTCCACCGTCATCCCCCTCACCACGGTGAACCCGTTATACTCCGCCTTAGTATTAACATAAAACTCACGTACCACACTCATGGGCACATCAGTGGGTGTCTCGTAAAAAATAACCCATCCGATCTCCAAGATCATCTCCAACAACTTACCATCTTTTCCCGATGGCAAAAAACCACGCTCCTTGGCTATAGGCTTTGACAACAGCCTCACATACTCCGCCGCAGCCTCGGGAGTTGAAAACTTAGGCCTCACACCACCCGCACTCGAAGAATCGGTGAAGCTGCTACTTACTTGAGTTCGCTGTCTTTTTGGTGCCATTGAGATTGAATAAGTTTGAGAGAATAGAAGTTTGTAAGAGAGATTTGTGTGTTTGACCATTTGAGAAGTGATGAAGAAGTTTGTGTATAAGTGTATGTATATATAGGAGATTGTGAGAGAATTAGTTATGAAAAAGGGGTGGGAATTGATTATGGGAATAATGGGAATAATGGGTATGATTTGGAGACGGAAATTTGGGATGTGGAAGAGTAAAATTCGGGTGGGAATTGATTTTGTATGAAAAGTCCCGAATTTCTCTTCTTTTCTACCTTGTATCTTTTTTCGCATACAGGGACCCAGCGCGGTCGCGGGCGACCTTGGTGCGGGCGCGCCGTGCTACTGACTTTTCAGCGCGGCCGCCCCGCGAGGCAGCGCGGGCGTGCACAGTTTCTGGAATTGTAGCGAGGGTGCCTCGCTCTATAGCGGGGGCACGCAGTGCTTTGGTAGTTGGCCCTGAAATTTTTTTTTCTGATTTTTTTGTGTTTTTCTCTTTTCTTTCTGCTTTCTCAACTACTAATGTACAAGAAACTTGGGTTTCCTCCCAAGAAGTGCTTGGTTTATATCGTTAGCTTGATGTAGAATCTCAAGCTCAAGTAGATAGCAAAGCAACACTAACCACCTCATGGTTTGCCGTATCTCCATAGTAGTGCTTCAACCTATGACCATTTACCTTGAATGCTTGGCCTGGATCATTCTCAAAAATCTCCACAGTTTCATGCGGAAACACAGTTTTGATTATGAAAGGCCTTGACCATCTCGACTTCAATTTTCCAGGTAAAAGACGGAGACGGGAGTTAAATAACAGAACTTGTTGTCCCGACACAAATGACTTGAGAACTAGACCCCGATCGTGCCATCTCTTGAATTTATCCTTGTACATTTTGTTGTTCTCATATGCTTGAAGCCGAAATTCATCGAGCTCATTTAATTGAAGCATTCGTTTATTACCAGCTGCATCCAAATCAAGGTTCAACTTCTTCAAAGCCCAATACGCTTTATGCTCAAGCTCTACAGGCAAATGACCCCCTTGCCATAAACCAACTGGAACGGAGACATTCCCAATGGAGTCTTGTATGCTATTCTATAAGTCCAAACAGCTTCATCAAGCTTCAAAGACCAATCCTTCCTTGATGGACACACAACTTTCTCTAGAATATGCTTGATCTTCCTGTTAGAAACCTCAGCTTGACCATTAGTCTGAGGATGGTAGGTTGTAGCAATGCGATGATTCATATTATACCTTTGCATCATGCCAGTGAACTTACGATTGCAAAAATACGATCCCTTGTTACTCATTATAACTCTTGGAGTCCCAAATCGTGTGAATATCTGCTTATGAAGAAAGTTAAACACTACCTTCACATCATTTATCGGCAAAGCCTTGACTTCAACCCATTTTGACACATAATCGACTGCCAACAAGATATACTGGTTATTGCAAGATGAGACAAACGGCCCCATAAAGTCGATTCCCCAAACATTAAAGACTACAATCTCGAGAAGCACATTAATAGGCATCTCATGCCTCTTGGACATATTACCCACACGCTGGCATCGATCACACTTCAAAACTAAATGATGCGCATCCTTAAATAATATAGGCCAGTAGAATCCCTCTTGAAGGACACGAGTTGTTGTCTTCTCTCCACAATAGTGGCCTCCATAAACAGTCGAATGACAGTCTCGCAAGATCCCCCCTGTTTCGCTGTACGGAATACATCTCCTGATTATTGGTGAGCTCCTTGCCTAAACAGATATGGTTCATCCCACATGTACCACTTCACCTCATAAAAAAACTTCTTCCTTTGAGCGTACGACAAGTCAGGAGGTATGATATTATTCACAAGGTAGTTCACAATGTCTGCAAACCATGGTTCTTCCTCTTGCACTCTAAACAGTTGCTCATCGGGAAAAGACTCATTTATCAATGTCTTATCCTATGAAGTTGCACCTAGATCTTCCAAACGAGAGAGATGATCATCGACTTGATTCTCAGTACCTTTTCTGTCCTTAATCTCTAACTCAAATTCCTGAAGCAAAAGAACACATCTGTTAGGTCCCGAATTATCGTCGAAGGGGGGGTTGAATATGATAATCACTAAATTATAAATTCTTTCGAATCTTTAGCGGATAAAATATTTAGTGCTCGGTTAGTGGTTTCATGTTCTTGAGAGGAATAGTGTTTGGAACGATAAAAACAAGGAGCACAAGATATTCGAGGAAATATATACTCATATATAAATCCTCGAGGGTGTTGCTACACTCCGGTAAATAAATTAACCGGCTACAATCTAAGAATAACAAAGTTCCTAGCTACTACAAAGATTTACAAATCAAATCCTATACAATAATCTAACTTTCGTTTGTACTAGGATTTAATTACTGGGTAATGATTATAATGCCCCTAAGAATATACAAGAGTTAAATCGGGCATTATAACGTTACTCCGGTGAGAACTTAAACGGATATAAAAAAAGCTTGAGCTTCTCTGTAAATCTTTGCTGCTATTTTTCACCTCTCTTGGGAGAGAAGATGAACATAAATTAATCCAATAGCTTCAATCTGATCTGCTACAAAGTGTAGACTTTATATCCAATAATGTGTGGCTGAGGAGAGAGTGTTCTGTGGCGACAAGTAAATTGTTCTGTGGCGACAGGAGATACAGGGAGTTGATTTTCCTTGTTTATTTAGAAGCTTCTCTGTGGCGACAGGGGAGAAGGGGGTAAACTCTTGTGGCGACGTACATGATTTCCAAGTACATGTTAATGTACTTAAAATAAACTAAAAACAACATGTCAACATGTACACATTTTTGTTTTATTACCTTTTTTTTGTTTTTCCTTTTTTGTTTTGTTTTGTTTTGTTTTGTTTTGTTTTTCTTTGTTTTTCTTTTCTTTTAAAGTTTAAATTGTAACTAAATTAATTTATGAAATAAACTTAAATATAACTTATATAAATAAACTAATTTAGATTTATAAAATAAACTTATTTAAAGTTAATGAAATAAATCATTTTAAGTTTCTTAAATAAATTATATTTAAAATCCATTAAATAAATTTATTTAATATACCAATTGAACTTTGAGCTTCGCCGGTCCCCTGAGCTTTTTAGCTGTATACCCCGCGCACCTCTTCTCATACTTTAACAGATAAATGTTCAATCCAAGTATGTTCTCAACTTAAAAATTCTTCTAAAAATAATACCCAGATTTCTTTCACGAGCTGTTGACGCCTAGTGCAACTGGTCTGGTTCACAGACGACTAACCCCGATTCAGGTCTTCGTATTATGGCCTTGATTAAATTGTTAAGCTTGCCTCAACTTTATTGCTTCAAACACTGACTGTCAATAAACAATTGTACTTTCACTGGAATCCTTTATGGTACTCTAGACAACATCTTCATTAACCTCTGTCTATACCCTGTCTTCAATTCTTCTGATTCCTATGCTTCGAACACTGTCTATCTTTAATCAATGCCAATACACTGAAATCTTCCGATATCACTTGTATACTAAATCTTCAACATTTCTGAAACCCTGAGAGTCTTTAACCTTTGTTCTTCACTAAGGCATGATCATATTAATGAACTTCTTTCAGTGACCTGTAGACAGACTTCATGCTTTTTTCTAATCTTCTGATTCTTTGTATTTGTCTTGTCTTCATTCTTCCAGATTTCTTGTGTGGACGTAGTATTATTAACCTGTCCTGTTCTAGTGTTGTTATTGTGTTGAGTTATCACGTAACTGTTCATACAGCTACGCAGTCTCACCAACAATCTCCTTCTATTTGATTGTTAAACCTAACAAATAAATTAAATAGAGAGGATAACTCAACTAACAACTAGAAAAAGTAATGTACCAGGACTTGTAAATAATGCTACTGGTTTTCTGGATCAAATACTGCATTTCCAGATTTCTTGAGTAACTGAAATGAAAGATGCTTGTTCCTCTAGCACTAAATTGATCTTCAAGTAGTTTCATCTTCATTTCCTTGGTTCTTCAAATCTCTGCCAGATAATACTTCTCAGTCTTGAAGTAATCATCAACAACTTCTTTTGTACAACCACATTTCCTGTTGAGAAGCGCATATCTCTCTTGCTTCTCCCCTATGAGAATCAACTGCTTAAAGGAGATCACCTTCGTTTACCACCTCTTCTGTATAATAGGATCCGCAAATAAGAACTAATAATATTCCCCTTTTGGAAAACAACTTCTCCCCTTATGAAGAATAGTGATGAACCAAACCACTTCTTCTGATCACTAGGAAATCTCCTTGTGTTTACCACTTCTTCCGTACAATAGGATCCGGAGTTACAAACAACAATGGTGTGGTGTAGTGTACATGTGCTTTACCTTTTTCTTCCTCCCTGCTATTTCTCCCCTTAGTTGAGGAATCCTCCAAACTATTATATAAGATTTTATCTCCCACTTAGAGAAGGAATTTATGCTGTTGTCTGAAGGAGTTCTCATAGTTTACTTAGTTGGAAAAGAAATAACAAGTCAGATTCTGATCAACCATGACCCTTGAAATTCTGCAAAATGGATTTACTGTTGATCATCCTGTTAACCAATATTCCCAACTGTGAGATCACCAATTGTTACCAATTGTTAGCTCCCAACTTGTTAGGTCCCGAAGTACTCTAATCCAATCTGTTAATGTTAGGTCCCTAAGAGTTAGGTTCCAATCATAAACAGATTTGAGACCCGGAGTATCAAGAACCATGTTAAGGGATAGGGAATGGGATATGGTATTTCTCTTTCTTCCTCACTGTGAGTGTGTGATTCTGTTTCGTGTACCTCACAAGTGTTTCACTCTTCTCTCCACTCATGTTTACACTCATTCTCATAAGTGTATCACTCCTCTCATAGCTCCAAAATCCAGCTGTACCTGCAAGGAAAATCACCTTAGCCATCCTTAAAAAGGTCACAGGTGGTGCAATGGGAGTTCGCAAATCCCCATCCTCGTTAGACTCGTCAGATAAATCTGAGTCATAATTTACAAGTTGCTTGTTTCCCTTTTGGGGTTCCAGATTTGAACTCTGGGAAGGTAAACAATGATCCAAAGAATTTAGCATAAAGATCAAAGTTTCCTTCTAATGTCTGTGAAGACATTTCCTTGTGACTCATCAGGTAATATCTGAATCATTGTCAACAAGTTGTCGATCTGCACCTATGTCAGATCCACTATCCGCAGATACATCCAGGTTTATTAGTCCTGGGGAGGTAGACACTAACCACTGATATATGGCTATTGGATCATTATCCTATCCTAACACTTGTAAAGGCAATTGATCCATTAAAGAACCTTGAACAATCGAATATGACCGTAAAATGGTCGAAACTCTTGTTTCCGTTAACTCATCCTTTGTGTGTGTAACCTTTCCTTGTGTATCAAGAATTGTTTATATTTGTGGTGGTGACACTACATCGGATACCCTGGCTGACAGGCGAATTTTAATACACGCACCCTGTTGAGAGGATGAATCTAGTAACTGTTTTTGTGCCTTTTCAGCCATTACATCTTTTTGAGAAGATGTATGGGGGCTAACAGTTGGCTCAGTTTAAATACTACTCATCTTTGTACGAGACAGAGCTGCTGGGTTGACTTCAGAACCTTCCTTATGTGGTGCACTAAGGCACTTTCTCCCTCACGCTCATTTATACTTCATTTTAGGGGTAAGAGAGTGTTGGTTGGTTCTGTTTCTGTGTTTGTCTTTACAGTCTGGGATTGAAGTTGTGGGTTTTTAACATCATGACTATCAAATGAAAGAATGCCATTTGAGGCTGAACCTGCATCACAGAGCATATGACAATATAGAGATAAAATGCACTTAAGATCTATAATGAATGAAAATTATGCATTTAATCTTTTGAGAGAAATGATGTACAATAGTGATTTCAAAACGATTTAAATGAAATAAGCAATCACTAAAGTAGAAAAAAGTTTGATTTTCTCCTAAAACTGTTCAAGTGCACAAGTTTGTTTTTATGCCTAAAAAGATAAATGATTGGATAAAACACAGACTGATGACCTAGCAGTAATAAGAAGAGAAAGAAAGATTTTGTCTTTTAATATGAATGAGTTTGTGTAGCAGCATTGATCACTTAGGGTAAAGTCTAAGCAATTCTCATTCACGTCAAAAGCTCCATAATCTATCTTTATAAGATTATAATCAACAAAATTGTTTATTCATAAGTAACCTTAATAAGACTGACTATGTTGCTGATTTCAAATTGTAGTGAATCTTTCAGATATAGCAAAGCATATAAATTCACTAGAAATTAAAATCTCACAATTATCTGCAACAAAATATTAACAATATATCGTTGTATGATACTTGTCAAGTACTTTGGATACCAATAATTATGTTGCATCCTATTTTAAATATCAAAATAAGATATCAATGAATTAAATACCAATTATCTATCAAAAAGATATCAGCATTCAATTTCGTATATCATACAATTGTTAACTCCTAACAACTGTAATATCTCAAACAATATTGGTTCGATAAATAAAGCAACATTAACCAACATTGACTTGTTTGCAATCTTAGAAAAATATTCTAAGTCCCATATACTTTGATCCATTGAGTGTTGCATCTATTATCAAAGTGTTTAGGAATTTGCAGGTAAGTATAAAAATTATTCTAAGTGGACAACATATGGTTATTTATAATAAAGCATCAAACATTATAACCATAGTTGTACTTTAAGAAAGATTTTTACACATTTTATATTAGTATAAGTGACTGAAGATAATCATTGATTACTTAGAGGAGTTCTAAGTAATGTCACAAATACTAATACTTCACAATTAGTTCATATTTAAACTCTTAACTAAATATCATTAACTGATATAAGTCAAGAAATTACACACAACTAATCATGCTACAATCATGATTCTAATTTCAGTAAATTCTTGAGATATAAGCATTGCTAAATTCACTAAAACCAAAAATCTCATAATTAACTTATAACACATAAGTTATAATCAATATTCTAGATATCAAATGTTGACAAATTTAGTTATAATCAATCATGTTGCTTATTTATTTTAAGTTAGTTTGAATTATGGAGCAAATAAAATCATTGAATTGCTTCAATTTCCATAATCCAAACTACCCAAAATAAATACTAAATAAATAAATACTAAATATCTATGAGTTAGATATTAGCACTTAAATATTTTCATAATTATCCTTGAATGATCACCAATTGGATATATGACTTATATACATGGAAATCACTCTCTGGATAATTAGTAATTTTAGAAATACTTTCTAAGCATATAAAATATTGAGAGTTTTATACACATGACTTAGAAAATACTTCAACTTTCAATATCAGTGATTTTTAGAAATAAGCATTGATTACTTAGAACAAAAATTCTAAATAATATCACTAATACTAAAAGTATCACAATTATTCGTACATGATACAAATAACTATGTTGCATATTATTTTAATATAATTCAAATTATGAGACTGATATGGAATGGAATTGTTTACAGTCATAATTTAAATCAATTAACATAGTATTCAAACTTAATGATGTACTACTTAACTACCACAAATGTATATGACATTGTAATCATGATAATTAAGATAGTAGCACTAAGTATGAGGTACTGGATTACTGATAAATTCACAAGTCCTTTAAATATTGAAGATTTAATACTTTTGAATTTATATGAAGAATTCCTTACAGATGGGATTTCCAACTAATATGCAATGAATGATATCCCACACTTACAAACCAGTCTTGAAAAATTAACTTTATCAAGTGATTTAATAAATGTTTCTGTCAGTTACTCTTTAACTAAAAGACATGCTCTCGAATTAAATGATACCTGGTGTGAAGGTGCCTTGTCATAGAGTGTTCACAGAGTTGTTGGATTTAAGGTTGTTTATTGTCATAACAAGAAATCAATCTCCGTCCACGAAGTTGACAGCTTCCTGAGATGCTTCTCCTGTCACTTAAGTTGATAGCTTCAGAGATGCTTCTCCTGTCTTTCTTACAACCTGTGTAATCTATATCTATATAGCCAAACATGTTAAGCACAATATCTTTAGGGTACTTTACTCCAAGAATTGGTAGTCCCTTAAGATATCTAATAATCTTGTTAATAGCTATAAGATTGGATTCTCTAGGATCCACTTGGAACCTTGCACATTGGCATCTTGAGAACATTACATGTTGTCTATTAGCATTTGAGTAAAAGAGTGAGCTCATCATGCCTCTATAGCTTGTCATTATACCTGAGTTGCACTGATCAAGCTTTAGTGGTTTCTGTTGGTAAGTAGTCTTGGCATGTTTAGAATCTTCCAAGTTTTGCATCTTCACAAGATCCTTAACTTACTTGTATTGCCATCATTCTTTTGGTTTACTTGTGCTCCTAAAAGAATTGTTCTTTTGGCTTGCTTGAGCTCCTAAAAGAATTATTCTAATGGCTTGCTTAATGTAATCCCAAAAAGAATTACAACCTTTCCAACACGCTCCTCCATACCTACTCTGCAATTACTTAGCAAATAATCTTGCACAAGTTTTTGTTAGTAGACCAACATATAACATTATTATTATATCACCGCACATATAAAACAATATGTTTGTGCCTAGTGATAAGAGAATTATTAATATAACGACTCTATTAGTTCATATAAAACTGTAACTTTAATTAGAGTGTCATACCATGTCCTTGACGATTGCTTGAGTAGTATACTAGTTCATACCAACCTGAAGTGAGCTTGTGAAGAAGAGATGTACAGAGTCCAATTGATCTGCTTTTGCAAAGTCCATGAACTGTTTTGCATTTACTTCCTCTTTTGACTCACCAACCAGGAGTGCACTTGTACACATCTACTAGAGTCCAATTCCAAGTGTAATGTGCATCAGGTGCCTGATATGTCGTAATATCCTCAAGTCTCGTCATTGGTGCTATCTGTTAGATACTGCTTCCTGATAATAACCTAGCATCCAGTTTGGCCTTGTCCCTCATAACAATGCCATTGTCATCCAGTTTGACTTCTTGTTATCCTTGTACCAATTACAATATTGTCATTTGGTTTGGATACCAGCTTCCCTACAATCTGCTTGCTGACTGATTGAGTACATCTTACTTTTGCAATCACCCAATCAATCTGGATCTATCAGAGCTTCTGTGCCTTTCTTAGTTTCTTTTTCAGATAGAAAAATAGAGAAATAATCATTCACACTCAGTAGCCCTGCTAATTATTACTCCACCATCTGGATCACTTAAGAACTAGACTCTGGGAATAGACTTGGCATCAAACCCTTTATCTCAGCAGATATGTTCTTGTTGTGTCCTCTGAATTTTCAATGTGGTGTTGTGTCTGACTAGTTGATCCTTCTATTGCTCCCCCTAAGCTGTTGCTGGGATTTCTTGAAAATCCTTACCCTTGTTGAATGGCTTCATTGAAGTAATAAGATGTGTAGAT
Organism: Apium graveolens; assembly: GCF_009905375.1. NCBI lineage: Eukaryota > Viridiplantae > Streptophyta > Magnoliopsida > Apiales > Apiaceae > Apium > Apium graveolens. Next base: position 120,094,362 of record NC_133648.1, read on the forward strand.
ACACTGCCATTCCACTGATTGAATATGAATCATAATTACCATTAATTTCTCCTTTAACAGCTTGGAGCATGGAGTTGTTGAACAGTGCACTTAGACTGTCTACCATCTTTTGTTGATCAACCACAAATGCCCTGTAGGTTATAAACTCCACTGAGTAGCCATGAAGAATATCCTTACAAGTCTTAGCTGCAAATGCCAAGATCTTCAAACAACTGAAAACATTTCATTGTTTGCTCCTGTAGAACATTCTCTCCAAACACTTTCAGGTTATCCAATGTTTGCTTCTGTTGGCCATTAACTCATTAGTGGTCTTCATGTATACATCCAGATCAAGGCTTGATCTGGATTGTTGCAAACTGTATTGACTGCTCCAGCCCTTTTGTATTTAGGAAGTCTTGATTAGCTTGATATTTCCCTTGTAGCTTTAATCAAGTTCTGGTTCTTCCCTTGTACCACTCCATTATGACACGGAGCTCCCAGTGCTGAATTTGTCTCAAAATGTTCTTGATGTTACAGATATTAATCAGAACTGCTTCTTGAATTCAGCCCCATTATCTAACCACAAGATCATTTCTTTTATAGTTGCTTCCAACTTGATCTTCTTTGATGTAATCAATCACCATCCGTGATGTCTTGTCTTGAGAATGCACGAACAACAATTTTTTTTAATAAGAGTAGTCAACCACCATCACTAAGATATATATTTACTTTGATGTGATGTTGTCTTTGACTTCTCTTTCTGACATGCCCCACATTTAACATTTTCTGAATTTCAGATGAGGCAGTCCTCTCACTAACCACTTTCTACAAAAGAGTTCCTTGTGTTTATGGTCAAGGGTGAGAGTTTCTAATGCCATAGATAAACTCTTGTCAGAAGACACTTTACAGTAGAAACCATTGACTTCACCTATCCTGATAGTCTAGCCATGAGCATATCCTTTGCTTACTCTAAGAAGAGCAATCTTCTCAACCTTCCTGCTTCAGATGAGACACTAATCCTTCATTGAATTGACATTTTGTCCTTTGATGCAGAACTGTTTGATAAGAGGATCTGTGCCTTGATTCTCCAGCAAGGAAGTTGCTCCAATTGTTATCAATGACTCCAATGATTAGTTGTTATCAGTGATACCAATTGTTCAATTCATGATGACATCTCTTTATTTGTATAACTTGTCCCATAATGAAAACCTTTGCTGTCATCTCCAAAGATTATTGACGGAATAGCTTCTGTCAATCACATTTGATTGTGAGGCTCTTTCTTTGATCACATGCCTTGAGTATCAAATACCAATAATATATATGAATCAATAAACCTGTTATGTCCTGCACTCATAAATGGATTAACAGTTCTTGGTACCCAACTTATCAGTTCGGGTCCAGATGGATTAGAGATTTTACTATAAGTAGAGATAACAACAGCTGCAACCTTATCATGCTAATTCTTATCTTTGACTGACCATTTTCTCCAATTTAATACCCTTGACAGGTTTGTCTTAGTGTAAGAACCCAAATTTTTGACATCGGTAAAAGACCTTTATGAATAGTAATATAATAACTTGAATTTTTGAGACCTTGTAAAACGTTTAATGAATAGTAACCCTGACGGACGGGAAAAACTTTTGAGCCCACACTATGTAGTGCATGAGAAAATGAGTTTCGGAGTTGATATTACGATTATACGTACCAAATGAGTGTATGTAAACGCTATTAGTTTTTGAAGAAAACGAACTTTGAAAAATGACCGTATTTACGACTCATCGAGGATAACGGGAATCACAATATAATTACGAGATTAAAACCCTACGGATTTATATTCAAGTATGATAATTCAAAATATAAGGAATAAATACGAAAGGAATTACGTCGCGAACTATTTACGAGTAATTATTACGAAAACGTTTAAGCAACCGAGCGAACGCGTAAACGATTAAATAAACGTAACGCACTAACTAACCATGGTAAGAGAGTAACCATGGTTACTTCATCAAATAGTGAGCTAACCATAGGATGATCAAGAAAGCTAGCCAAATAGTGTGCTAAGAAAGCTAACACATGTAATTTAGCTTGTAAGCTAGGAAGCTACTTGGATTTTGTCCCCAAGATTTGCAACAAGAAATAAACCAAGAATGCTATACTAGGAAGAATAAAAATCAAGTGGAATATATCACCACCCCATTTCCTAGAAGCACCCAAGGAAGCAAGCATAAATACCCCCCTTCCACATTGCTTCCATTCGGCAAAATCAAGAAAAAGGGAGAAATTCAAATTCAAAACTCAAAATCTAGCCATGGTAAAATCATCCCATTAATTCTCAAGCTTTCTAACAATCAAACTAAGGTAAGAAAATTCTTTCATCTCTTTTTATCAAGGTTTGATGGGTGAAATAAAATCAAGAAAGTCACTAGTAAATAGTGTGAATAGTAACTCCTATTTGGTTTCTTGATTTCAATGGTGGTTTTAGGTTCCAAAAACCATACCAAGCACTCCCAAGACTCCACCATCCTCAAGAACACATCTCAATCTTTCAATAAAGGTAAAAATCTTTGGCCCAACTTTATTTAAGATTCATTTTTAAGATCCATTTAGTATGTGGTAGTAAACCTAGTTTTAGAAGTGGTAGTGATGAGATCTTGATGTTTAAGTTAAGTAGATTTAAGGTTGATTGTTGTTGTCTCAAGAACATGATGTTCTTGAGAGGAGTTTGTGTGTTGATGATGAAATGATGATTGTTGGTGGTTGTGTTAAGAGTTAGGGCGTAAACGAAACCCCGATCGTAAACGTAACTCCGTTAAAACCAACGAATCGTAACTTTAAGTTTCTGCAGAAAGTCCCAAAGTTATAAACTGTAGTTTCTTGAAAAATAATCCATGTTTATGATAGACAATGTTATAAGCTTCGTGATCAAACTGTTCTTTAAGAACTCAAAAGCAGCTAGGCACTCGTCATCAAACTTGAACGGGACATCCTTCTCTAGAAGATTGCACAAAGGTTTAGAGATTTTTGAAAAAACCTTGATGAACCGCCTATAAAAACCCGCATGACCAAGAAAGCTGCGAACTCCCTTAACAGTAATTGGTGGAGGAAGATTTTCAATGACCCCCACCTTGGCTTTGTCCACCTCAAGACCTTTACTAGCGACCTTGTGACCAAGAATAATGCCATGTCGCACCATAAAGTGACACTTCTCCATGTTGAGAACCAGATTGTTCTCAATACACCTTTTAAGAACGTCGCCAAGATTCTGCAAGCACTCATAAAATGAATCACCAAACACAGAGAAGTCGCCCATGAATACCTCCACATTTTGACCAATCATGTCAGAAAAAATAGCCATCATGCATCTATGAAACGTGGCCGGTGCCCCACATAAACCAAAAGAAACTCTTCTAAAGGCGAAAGTACCAAACTGACAAGTGAAAGTAGTCTTTTCCCGATCTTCCGGAGCAATGCAAATCTGATTATAGCCCGAATAGCCATCCAGAAGGCAGTAGTACTCATGCCCATCTAACCTGTCAAGCATCTGATCAATAAAAGGTAGAGGGAAGTGATCCTTTCTCGTGGCCTTGTTCAACTTCCTGTAATCCATGCAAACTCTCCACCCCGTGACTGTTCGAGTAGGAATGAGCTCATTCTTCTCATTAGCAACAACGGTGATACCTCCTTTCTTTGGTACACACTGAACTAGACTTACCCAAGATCTGTCAGAAATGGGATAGATGATCCCTGCATCTAGCCACTTAAGAATTTCCTTCTTCACAACTTCCTTCATAATCAGATTGAGCCTTCTTTGTTTCTTTACAGTAGGCTTGCTACCTTCCTCCAGCAGAATTTTATGTATGTAATAAGAAGGGCTGATTCCCTTAATATCTGCTATCGTCCATCCAATTACCGATTTGAACTCTCTCAAAATTCTTAATAATTTTTCCTCATCACTACCTGAAAGGTCAGACGTAATAATCACAGGCAAAGTAGAGGCATCACCTAAAAAACATACCTTAAATGTTCAGGTAATGGTTTAAGCTCAAGTGTAGGAGCTTTCCCAATAGATGGCTTGAGGCGCTTTGGAGATTTCTTCAAATCCTCCATTCCAAGAGATTCAAAAGGCATATCCATCTTTCTCTTCCAGGGAGAAGCATTCAGATATTGCAATTTCTCATCACCTTCATCATCTTCACTATCTGAGTTCCCCAACAAGGCATTTTCTAAGGCATCAGACCTTAGCAATTGATCAAGTTCTGAAGTAACCACAGAATCGACCATCTCCACCTTTAAGAACTCCTCATTTTTTGTAGGGAATTTCATGGCATTGAACATATTAAAAGTTACATCCTGATCCAGCACTCGCATGGTGAGCTCACCCTTCTGCACATCTATCAAAGTTCAACCAGTAGCCAACAAAGGTCTTCCCAAGATTATGGGAATCTTTTTATCCTCCTCGAAATCAAGAATTACAAAATCAGCAGGAAAGATGAGTTTATCCACCTTGACCAAAACATCCTCAACAATGCCTCGTGGATATATAATAGAACGATCGGCCAACTGTAAGGTCAAATAAGTAGGCTTTGGATCAGGTAAGTCCAACTTCTTAAAGATTGACAAAGGCATCAAATTGATGCTAGCTCCCAAGTCGCATAACCATTTGTCAAACGACACTTTTCCAATGGTGCAAGGAATAGTGAAGCTTCCAGGATCCTTCAGCTTCGAAGGCAATTTCTGTTGCAGCATAGCACTACATTCCTCCGTGGGAGAAACGGTCTCTAAGTCATCAAGCTTCACTTTTCGAGAAAGTACACCTTTCATAAACTTCGCATAACTAGGAATCTGTTCAAAAGCTTCAGCGAAAGGTATGTTGATGTGAAGTTTCTTGAACACCTCCAGAAACTTCTCAAACTACTTATCCATCTTTTTTCTTCTGCAGCCTCTTAGGAAAGGGAGGTGGAGGATAAATCTGGTTCTCCCCTGTATTACCCACAGGAGGAGTGTGTTCAACAGTATCTTTCTTGGTTCCACTTTAGCTTCCTTCTGTATTTCTTCCTCAACTACATCTTCTTCATCCAAAACTTGAGAATGTTCGGGATTCGTAACCTTCCCACACTTTAATGTAATTGCCTTTACCTGCTCCTTAGCTTCCCTCTTTCCTGGTACTTCAGTGTGACTAGGGAGTGTACCAGGTTGATGATTTAGCAATGTTAGGAATATATGTGCATTAGTTTGATGATATGTTTAACAAAACACTTAAGTAGAAATCTAGTGTTTGTAGCCTCAACGGATAAGACCATTTTGGCTATCCGTTGATGGTGTAGCTTTACTTAGAAATAAGTCTAGTGTTGTAGCACATTTCAGTCTCTGAATTTGAGATATAAATTCTTAAATATTGAGGGAAATTATAAGTCATGTTGACTACTAGAGGATATGCAGATAGGAAGGCCAATTGTAAGTATTTCATGCCTTGTAATTTTGTATAAATGAAATGGTGTCAACGGATAACTTAAAGACCTTCAACGGATGAGAAACAAAGCTTCAACGGATGTCTCTAAAGCTTCAACGGATAACATCCTTCAACGGATGAGTGCATCAACGGATAGAGCTTCAACTGCTAACACATCAACGGATAAAGCGATCAACGGATGAAGGCTTCAACGGATGTTCTGTTAAATAGCAGTTGACAAGTGGTAGTTGTACCTACAAACAGAGGCACATGGGTTGACAGAGACAACTGAGATGTGGTAGCCTATTTCAGGAACATCAGAAAAAGCAGCCGTTCTACTCTAGTATAAAGAGGCAATAGTCAACAATGCACTGGAGTAAAATGGAGAAGAAACAAGTGGAGAACTTATTTTATTATTGTACTTTTTATCTTTGTCTTCACTTGTAAACTTGGTGATATATAAACCAAGTTGCAGCTAGTAATTAGTAGAGAATTTTTCCAGAGCTGTTTAGAAAAATCTTGAGAGAAAAATTATCTAGTTTGTACTAGGACACAGCTGTGATCAACTTCTTGAATCACAGATTTTCTGAAATACCATCTCTGGTGGAACAACAATCCACCAGAAAAGTTTTTAAGGTCTGTTGTGTTCTTTACATTAGTGTTTGAATATATATCTGTCAGTATTAGCTTAAAGCAATTCATACACTTGTTTATCTTAAACACATAGCCTTTGAAACTGCTCAAAACTTGAAAAAGTTTTGAGATTTACATTCAACCCCCCTTCTGTAAATCTCATTGTTAGTTCATTAGGAATAACAATTGGTATCAGAGCAGGCTCTTGACACACAAAGAGTTTAAAGATCTTGGAAACTAACAAAGATGCGTAAGAAGGATATTGGAGTAAAAATCCCAGTTCTTGACAAAGACAGTTATCACCATTGGAAGGTGAAAATGCACCTTCATCTACTCTCCCAAGATGAAGGTTATGTAAACTGCATTGAGAATGGTCCTCACATTCCCCACAAAGTAGCCACAGTTGCTACAACCACAATTGCTGTTGGTCAATCCATTCCAAAACCTAGAGCAGAATGGACAATGGAAGACACAGAAGAAGTCCACAAGGATAAGAAGGCTATGAACATTTTGTTTAATGGTCTTGACAAGGATATGTTTGATAATGTGATAAATTGCACAACTGCCAAAGAGGTTTGGGACACAATTCAGCTACTGTGTGAAGGTACAGAACAAGTAAAAGAAAACAAAATGCAGCTTCTCATTCAACAGTATGAGTATTTTCATTTTGAAGAAAATGAATCTTTAAATGACACATTCAATAGATTCCAAAAGCTGTTGAATGGACTGAAGCTGTATGGTAGAGTGTACCAGGTGAAGGATTCAAATCTTAAATTTTTAAGATCCTTGCCAAAGGAATGGAAACCCATGACTGTCTCCTTGAGAAACTCTCAAGATTATAAGGACTTCACTCTTGAAAGATTATATGGAATCTTAAAGACTTATGAACTAGAGCTGGAACAGGATGAGGTATTGGAGAAGGGAAGACAGAAAGGAGGTTCAGTTGCCTTGGTAGCTGAAAATGAGAAAGAATGCAGACAAGAAACTGTGAGATCAACATTAAACTCCAAAGATGGCACAAGCAAATCAGAATCAAGCAAGGGTAAGGAGCAAGTTGCTGAGAATGAAGACAACTCCAGCCAAGATGACTCTGATGGTATTGATGAGCATCTTGCATTTCTGTCCAGAAGATTTGCAAAGATGAAATTTAGGAAAAACACTAGAGCCACTAAACCTCATAAGAACATGGTTGACAAATCCAAGTTCAAGTGTTTCAATTGTGGTATAAGTGGACACTTTACAAGTGAGTGCAGAAAGCCAACTTCTGAAAAGAAGAAATTTGACCAAGTAGATTACAAAAAGAAATATTTTGATCTGCTCAAGCAAAAGGAGAGGGCTTTCATTACTCAAGAAAAAGACTGGGCAGCTGATGGAGAAGAAGAGGATGAAGATGTGGAATATGTCAACTTGGCTCTCATGGATGATTCTGAGGAAAATGAAGTTAGTTCATCAAGCAACCAGGTAATCACTACTGATTTAACACAGCTTACTAAAGAAGAGTGCATTGATGCTTTTAATGACATATCTACTGAACTGTATCATTTGCGTGTGTCTCTTAAATCTCTTGCTAAAGAAAATAGTAGGATTAAAGAGAACAATTTGTTTTTAAGTAATAGAAATGCTGTGTTAGAAGATAAGTTGATTGACCTAGAGAAAACTAAGCTACATTGTATATCTGTTGAAAATGAACTAACTGAATCTGTTAAGAAAGTAGAAATACTTTCTAATCAATTAGAGAGAGAGAGCAAGAGGTGATTAAAGCCTGGAAGACATCTAGGGATGTTAGTGCTCAAATTGTCAAGGTCCAAGGAATTGAATCATTTTATGAGACTGCCTGGGATAAAAACAAAAAGAAAATGGAATTAATTGATGGGCTGTCAATGGATGTGGAATCAACGGATGATGAAAATTATCCGTTGAAGGAAGAAAAGGAGCATCCGTTGAAGGTTCCTCAATTAAAACAGGCAGATGTTTCTAAAAGTGAAAATCTAAAGAAACTCAACAAAAAGTTTGGTTCAATTTCCAAGAACTTTGTCAAAGAAGAAGCAAGCACATCCAAAGATTTCAGTAAGGTGAATATAGGACACATGACCTTAGAACAGTTAAAGAATAGGCTCAAAGTGGTTGAGGATAAAAAGGAAACTAAAAGGAAATCTAATAGAAATGGGAAGGTAGGGGTTAACAAACATAACAATTACACACCTGATAAGTATGCTCCTAGAAAAAGCTGTGTGCATTGTAGTAGTGTTAATCATCTATCTGCTAATTGCAAATCTATTAAGAAAACTCCCATACATGTGCCCTCTTCCATGCCTAATATGTCTGCATCACCTCTGCATGCTATGCCTGTTATGTCTCAACAGAATCCTTATGCACATTTTGCAAACATGCCATATTTTAACAATCCTTATCTTGCTGCATTTAGTATGCCTCAATTGTCATACAATATGCCAATATGGAATAACATGCTTGCACAATCCATGCCTTATCAAATTCCAAATGTGCTAAATGATTCTGTGACTAACCCTACACCTCAACCAACTACATCTAAGATCAAGGTTGACTCAAAGTTACCTAAGTCTAAAGATGCAGGAGGAATGAAGTCTAGGAGAAAGGCTAACAAGAATGGACCCAAGGAAACTTGGGTACCAAAATCAACTTGATTGATTTTATGGTGTGCAGGGAAAAAGAAGAAATCTATGGTACTTGGACAGTGGCTGTTCAAGACACATGACAGGAGATTTCTCCCTGCTCACAGAGTTTAAGGAGAGAGTTGGCCCTAGCATAACCTTTAGAGATGACAGCAAAGGGTTTACTATGGGATATGGCTTGATTTCAACAAGGAATGTCATAATTGATGAAGTTGCATTAGTTGATGGTCTCAAGCACAACTTACTGAGCATCAGTCAACTATGTGATAGAGGGAATACAATTTCCTTCAATTCAGAAGCCTGTGTTGTCACCAGTAAGAAAGACAACAAAGTGGTTCTAACTGGAGTTAGAAAAGGAAATGTGTACTTAGCTGACTTCAACTCTACAGATGCAGAATCTATTACTTGTCTCTTCAGCAAAGCAAGTTCAGCTAAAAGTTGGCTATGGCACAAGAAGCTATCCCATTTGAATTTCAAGACAATAAATGATCTAGTCAAAAAGGACTTAGTTAGAGGAATTCCTCTTGTTGAATTCTCAAGGGATGGTTTGTGTGATGCTTGTCAGAAAGGCAAACAAAGGAAAGCATCATTCAAAAAGAAGCTTGAAACAACAATTGATGAACCATTACAGCTGCTACATATGGATTTGTTTGGACCAGTCAATGTATTGTCAATTGCAAGAAAAAGATATTGCTTGGTGATTGTAGATGATTTCTCAAAGTTTTCATGGGTCTATTTTCTTGGATCAAAGGATGAAGCAAGTGAAATCATTATCAATCACATCAGGCAAGTCAATAATCATCCTGACTTGAAGGTTAGGAATATCAGGAGTGACAATGGAACTGAGTTCAAGAATTTGACAATGAGGCTGTTCTGTGAAGAAAATGGAATCATGCATGAGTTCTCAGCTCCAAGAACACCTCAGCAAAATGGGGTAGTTGAAAGAAAGAACAGATCTTTAATTGAGGCTGCTAGAACAATGCTTGAAGAATCAAAGTTACCAACATATTTCTGGGCTGAAGCTGTTAATTGTGCCTGCTACACTCAGAATATTTCTTTGATCAATCAAGCTAAAGGCATGACTCCTTATCAGTTGTTCAAGAGAAGAAAACCAACTCTAAACTTTCTTCATGTCTTTGGATGTAAATGCTTTATACTGAGAAATCAATCTGACCATAAAGGGAAGTTTGATGCAAAGGCTGATGAAGGGATATTTGTTGGTTACTCAGCTGGAAAATCTTATAGGGTCTACAATCTAAGAACCAACATTGTTATGGAATCTGTGCATGTTGTGTTTGATGATAAAAAAGATTGATGGACTAACAGATGAGGGACACCATGAAAGACTCAAATTTGACAACATTGAGATATATTGTGATGATAGTGAAGAGGAGATTGATGGAGATGACACTTCAAAAGGGATTCAAGATATGCCCTTGGATAATGCACAGAATTCTGCATCCGTTGAAAGAGGCAATGCAATATCCGTTGAAAGACATAGTGCATCATCCGTTGAAGTACATAATGAAGCATCCGTTAATCATAGTTCATCAATGGATAATCAATTTACATCATCAGTTGATAGAACTCCAAGTTTCCTGCAAAGGACCAACAACTCAGGGGGAGTTTCAACTGATCAACACTCTGTCTCACATCATGACAATACTGAGGCCACCTCATCTAGAGCACATCTTCCACCTCAAAGGAAATGGACCAAGAATCATCCCTTTGAACTGATCATTGGTGATGCATCATCTAAAGTGCAAACAAGAAAAGCTACTCAAAATGAATGTCTGTATAGTAGTTTTCTATCTCAGGAGGAACCTAAGAAAGTGGAAGAAGCCTTAATGGATCCAGATTGGATATTAGCTATGCAGGAAGAGCTGAACCAATTTGAGAGAAACAAAGTTTGGAAGCTGGTACCCAAGCCAAAGAACAAGAGTTCCATTGACACAAAATGGGTATTCAGAAACAAGATGGATGAAAATGGCATTGTCATAAGGAATAAAGCCAGATTGGTTGCTAAAGGCTATTCTCAACAAGAGGGAATAGATTTTGATGAAACATTTGCTCCAGTTGCAAGACTTGAAGCCATCAGAATCTTTCTAGCCTATGCAGCTAATGCCAATTTCAAAGTCTATCAGATGGATGTCAAGAGTGCATTTCTAAATGGGGAATTGGAGGAAGAAGTTTATGTAAGCCAACCTCCAGGTTTTGAAGATCAAAATTTTCCAGACCATGTGTATTATCTGTTGAAAGCACTCTATGGACTAAAGCAAGCACCTAGAGCCTGGTATGAGACTTTGTCAAAGTTCCTTCTAGATAATCATTTCACAAGAGGTACTGTTGACAAAACTCTCTTCTTTAGAAATGTTAATGGCTCTAAGATACTTGTACAAATTTATGTAGATGATATTATATTTGGATCTACAGATGATAAGCTTTGTAAAAAGTTTGCTAAATTAATGCAAAGTAAATATGAAATGAGCATGATGGGAGAGCTAACTTACTTTCTTGGGTTACAAGTAAAACAAGTTAGTAGTGGAATTTTCATTAGTCAAACTAAATATATTTATGTTCTTTTAAAGAAGTTTGACTTAATGGATTGTTCACCTGCAAAAACTCCCATGGCCACTGCCACTAAGCTTGAATTAAACAAGGCTGAAAAGTCTGTGGATATTACAAGTTATAGAGGCATGGTTGGCTCACTTTTATATTTAACTGCTAGTAGACCTGATATAATGTTTTCTACATGTCTCTGTGCTAGATTTCAAGCTGACCCTAAAGAATCTCACTTAGTGGCCATTAAAAGAATTTTCAGATATCTCAAGGGGACTCCAAATCTAGGAATTTGGTACCCTAGAGAGTCTGGTTTTGATCTAATTGGCTACTCAGATGCAGATTATGCAGGTTGCAAAATAGACAGGAAAAGCACAACAGGCACCTGTCAAATTCTAGGGAACAAGCTTGTATCATGGTTCAGCAAGAAGCAGAATTCTGTTTCCACATCAACAGCTGAAGCTGAGTACATTGCAGCTGGTAGTTGCTGTGCACAAATACTATGGATGAGGAACCAGTTATTTGACTATGGTATGACTGTTGACAAAATTCCAATATTTTGTGACAACACAAGTGCCATTGCCATTACTGAAAATCCAGTGCAGCACTCAAGAACCAAGCACATTGATATCAAGTACCACTTCATTAGGGAACATGTGATGAAAGGTACAGTGGAACTTCATTTTGTTCCAAGTGAACAACAAATTGCAGACATATTTACCAAGCCACTTGATGAATCAACATTCACAAGATTGGTAAGTGAGCTAGGTATGCTTAATTACTCTTAAAATTCATGTCCTTATTGCAATTTGAATTGAAGCCTGAAATGTATTAGCTGCAAGAACAAATTTGATTTTTAACACAGATTATTCCATCAACGGATATTCCCTATCCGTTGAAAGTCAAAATTGTTCTGTCAACGGATGTTCATTATCCGTTGAAAGTCATATACATTTCTGGAATTTTTATCCGTCAACGGATAATACTGAAGTGCTCTTTAACGGATGACAGTTTACCTTATCCGTTGAAATATCACATCAGTCGATTCAGGTGTTTCACAGCCGTTGATTCTATTGTCTTAACCGTTGATACTCATACATACAGCTGTATGTATTTGTTTTAAAGGTAGTTTTTAGAATACTTACAGTTTATTCTTAAACGGCTGAAATTCACTTACATATATTTATTGTTTAATCTCTTATTTATGCTTTTTAATTTGAGAAAGTATATAAGCCCTTCTGATTTTTCATTTTTTTTACTTTACGCTTTCTTGAAATTTCAAAGCTTTTACCATTTTCTCTCTGCAAAACCTTCAAGTTATTCTCTGCAAATTCTACTCACAACAATGGCACCAGTAGTAAAGATTATGTCTCAATCCGGATTCATCTATGAGAAGAACAATTTCATAGCTTTGGTAGAAAAGAATGAAGCCCACTCCGATTATCACAAAATGATGGACTTCATCAAAAACTGTAAACTTAGCTATGCAATGCTGGAAGCCCCAACGATTTACTGTGAAGTAGTTGAGGAGATTTGGACAACTGCTGAGTTCAACTCAATAGATATGACTATCTCCTTCACTCTCAAAGGTAAAAATCACTGTGTTAACTGTGATGATTTACTAGCATGTTTTAAATTACCTGAGAACAATGCCATGACACCACACACTGATAATGATGTATCCAGCATGTTAGATTCCATAGGTTATTCTCTTAACTCTGCTAGTTTAGGGAGTATTAAAAGAAAAGGCCTTAGGAAAGAATGGAGTTTTCTTGGGGATGCCTTTATCAAGGTTTTCTCTGGAAAAATTAGCAATTTTGATGCCATAACTTCATCTCTTGTTAATATGCTCTATATGCTTGTTTCTGATAGGTATTTTAATTTTAGCAACTATGCTATGCTAGAATTGGGTACTAGATTAGGTAACAAAGCTAATAGATCTAATAACATCTATTATGCTAGATTCTTTATGTTATTGGCTAACCATGTTGCTGAAGGTTTGGTCATAACCAATGAGAATAATAAACTCAAGTGCTGGGCACAAGAGAAAAGAGTTCTTGCAGATTTATTGAGAATGGATCTCAACAGCAGTGTGCCATTGGTATATTTACCAATCATGAATGCACCTCAGGTAAGTGAGGTAATTGCTTCTACAACTCCTACTTCTTCCAACCCCTCTATTTCTTTATCTTCTAGTGTGGCCATGGAATCTGTGACAATGCCCCAACAGATTCCTACCAAGGTCACCAAAACTAAACTTTCAAAATCAAAGACAAAGAAAACTACCTCTGTTGTTTCTCAAAAGACAACAATTGTAACATCTACCATTAACCTTGAAGGGAGTGAACAGGGTGTGAGTGGTGAGGGGAGGGGTGAACATCAAAGAAACCCCCAGGATAAGGAAGGAGAGATAAGTGCTTCCCAAGCTAGCCAAGCCACAGTTTCTCAAAAAGCTGTGGTGGTTGAAAGGGTTACTAGCATATCCCTAGCTGCATTCTCCCAAAATGATGTAACTATTGAAAATAGTTCCCAACCAGGAACACAGAACAAACGAGGGAGGGACACTAAAGCCAAACACTCACCAACAAAAGCCTTTATTAGAAGAAAGAGAGCAAGAACCCAATCTTCTACACAGGGTGCACACACTGCACAGATACATCCATCTGTATCTATGCCTTCTCAAACTCAGTTTGATGTGGCTCCAACAAATGTGGAGTCACAGCCCCATTCTCTCACAATTAACACACATCAATCACCACACACTTCTTCACCATCTCTAGATGTGGATATGTTATTCCCATCAATTCCTGATTCTCCCTCTTTACAACTCAGGGAGGAGCCCCACTCAAATACAAGTGATCATCATCTTTTAGATGATTTGTTGGATCACCCGCAAATTCTTTCAGATGTAATTGAAGGATCTGTGTCACCAAAACTCATATCAATCTACACAGATTCAACAATTATATCACTTTCAATTTCTACTTCTTTTCCTTCTTCAACGGATATCACTCATCCGTTGACAAGTGGTTGTTCTTCAACGGATAAGCTTAACAGCAGTTATCCGTTGATACCATCAGTTTCACCTTCAACGGCTATTCCTCATCCGTTGATAGTCTCCACACACACAACTGAAACAATTCCAAGTGTAGAAGACTTGATTACTGTATAATCACTTCTAGGACTGGGGGAAGGGAGTGACAATTTGAGTGAGAGGCTGGGTTGCTCCCAGGCAAAAGGAGAGATTGAGAGCTCAAACATGCATGCTATTTTTTCCAGCATGGCAAAAGTAAGTGAGAGGAGTACCACCTTAGTAGGTGAAGGTGAGGGAGTGAGTTGTGTGAGCCAGGGGGAGCCCCTGATGCAAGAACATAGAGAAAATGAGAGAAAGGCAGGTACAACAGAAATAAGGATGGATCCAGCCATTGCTAGTGAGTCAATGATTGTGAATGATGCTGAAAAGGAAAGACAATTTCAGCAACATTACAAAGCTGTTATTGATAACATTTCCTTGGATGCTGACACTTTTACTCATCCTGTTTCAGCCTATCAATTATTGGCTGCACAGGGCAATGTGGAGGCAGAAAAGACACTACATCTAGTACATACAACAGCATCTCTTCAAAGGGACAAAGCTGCTATTAACAAGATGCCTTCAACAGCTGGTGAGTCATTTGAAGAATTTGGAGTAAATTCTGATGATGATGACTTTGTTTCTTCTGATGGAATCATGAACTTAGGGGGAGATGAAGGCCCTAGTTCTATTCCAAATCTACCTGAATGGGCCTTCACAAAGGAGTCTACAACAGGGCAATTCAATGTCTCCTTAGTCAAACAAATCAGTACTATCAAACAGGCCATTCAGAAAACTTCTCATGCTGGTACAAAGGCTATCCTTACAGCTCACTTGGACTCACTGCATCTCATGAAGTTGCAGCAAGTAAGACAGAATCTGAGTATGGATGAACTCAGAAAGGATATTGCTGACTTGAAATCCTATAATTCTGAAAAATTGGATTCAGTCATGCCCTATGGTACAATGCAGGACATTTTGTTGAGATTGAAAAAGGAATCACATACTGAAAAGAGGCTGGCCAAATTGGAAGACAGAGTTCAAGTTATTGAAGATTCTGTGGCCACCATTCTTCACAACCAACAATCTCAAACAAATCTACTTATGCAGCTGGCAAAAGCACAGGGCTTGACCCCTCTCCTTGATGATAACAAAAAGGGGGATAGTAAAAGGGAAGGGGAAGGATAGCCATCTACAAAAATCCAAATATCTAAAGTGCTAGTTCCTGCCATCACTACTTCTCCAATCATTCAAATCAAAGGAAAGCCTGATGGAATTGATTTAATCCAGCTAGCAGCAGCTGAAATTCAAGTGAAAGAGCAAAGGAGGAGAATTGATGAAAGGATGCAACAACTGTTTGGCTCTACACAAGATAAATCAATATCTGTGAAATATAGCACAAAGGTTGAACCAATCAATATGGAGCACAAGCCAGAAAGGAGAAATAAGGTTGGAGAGACTTCTTTCAAGAATCTAAAACCTATGGTTCTCAATCCCAACACTAGATCCAGCAAGGACTCCACAGAGAACCCTCTAGACTTTGCTCAGATGAAAGAAGTGGACTTCCTCTTCCAAAGCCTGATGAAGACAAAGTTTTGGGTACTAGCATCATAAAACACAAGGAGACCATGGATGAGGCAGTAAGGAGAAACATGGCTATTATCTTTAGAGAGGGAAAGAGCATATGTGTGATGCAAGGACATCCCAAATTCTCAATAGCCAAGAGGGAAGAAACCAAAAGGTTAAAGAAAGAAGCTGAAAAACTCAAGGCTGACAAAAGAGCACAAGCAAAGCTTGAACAAAAGCTAAAGTCAAGTCTAGTTGAAAATGAGAAAGGAATTGAAGTCAGGGGTGAAGACAAGATTGCAAACTTAGATGAGGTTTTTGGGAGTATATTTGGTGAAAGTATGGAGGAAAAAGAGGAATGGCAGAAGGGAAACAGAAGAAAGGCCAAGGCACATAGAAGGAGTGAAGGCAACACTGAAGAAACTAAATCTCTACCTTCCATACCTGAACCCTTTGTTGCTGATCCCACTATAAACATCCATGGTGAACCAATCATCCCAAAAGAGGAACCTATTGATTGGGACACCATCAATTTGCCTACCTTTTTAACCACTCTTCCACTACCAAAGAAACAGAAAAGAAAATCCAAATCTACACCTCCCCTAAACTCTAAGAAATTCACTCAAAAACATAAACCTAACCCTAAGCCACCCATTTCTAAAGATGATTATGTTCACATCTATGACATAAAAGAAATTTCAGACATTGAACTCTATCTGGATGAGCTGGAGGATGTAAGGGGAATTGCTGCTTACAGACAGCTACCAGAGAGATTGGTGTTCAGATACAAAGGAGCTGGGGAAAGAACATGGCCTCTCTACAGGATTCTGAATGAAGGCTACTCTACCTTGATCAGAGTCTTTTCAGCCATACAAAAGGATTCTGGCTTTACCAGGACTGCCAAGACTGAAATTCTCAACAAGATTGCCAACATAAGGAAAACTTGGAGGGAGCCCAATGCCTTGCCCAGAACCTTACTCATTCAAGAAAGGGGAACTACAATTCACAAATCACCTCATTGGTTGATGGAATTCAGAGATGATAAAGGAGTCAGAAGATTTTTTAGACTTGAAGACCAACTCAAGATTGCCAGCAATGAAACTCTCAAAGAAATGCAATCTAAGTTGGATATCAGTGATGAAGATGAAGCTGAATTCTTCAGACAACTCCAACTCCAAATTGAGGAAAATGACAAAGGGCTAGGAAAGAAAACCAGGGATCAAAGAAGAAAAAGATGATTTGCTCAGGCTAGAGGAGCATCCTTGGAAATACTGTAAATCTTCAATTACCTTCTAGTACATACACTTTTGCAGCACTTTTGAATTTCTACTTAGTTTCAGTTCATATAATTGTTAAGTGTTTTGTTATCATCAAGTTAACCTTGAATTTATGTCTACAATTCTTATAGACATAAATAGGGGGAGATTGTTAGGAATATATGTGCATTAGTTTGATGATATGTTTAACAAAACACTTAAGTAGAAATCTAGTGTTTGTAGCCTCAACGGATAAGACCATTTTGGCTATCCGTTGATGGTGTAGCTTTACTTAGAAATAAGTCTAGTGTTGTAGCACATTTCAGTCTCTGAATTTGAGATATAAATTCTTAAATATTGAGGGAAATTATAAGTCATGTTGACTACTAGAGGATATGCAGATAGGAAGGCCAATTGTAAGTATTTCATGCCTTGTAATTTTGTATAAATGAAATGGTGTCAACGGATAACTTAAAGACCTTCAACGGATGAGAAACAAAGCTTCAACGGATGTCTCTAAAGCTTCAACGGATAACATCCTTCAACGGATGAGTGCATCAACGGATAGAGCTTCAACTGCTAACACATCAACGGATAAAGCCATCAACGGATGAAGGCTTCAACGGATGTTCTGTTAAATAGCAGTTGACAAGTGGTAGTTGTACCTACAAACAGAGGCACATGGGTTGACAGAGACAACTGAGATGTGGTAGCCTATTTCAGGAATATCAGAAAAAGCAGCCGTTCTACTCTAGTATAAAGAGGCAATAGTCAACAATGCACTGGAGTAAAATGGAGAAGAAACAAGTGGAGAACTTATTTTATTATTGTACTTTTTATCTTTGTCTTCACTTGTAAACTTGGTGATATATAAACCAAGTTGCAGCTAGTAATTAGTAGAGAATTTTTCCAGAGCTGTTTAGAAAAATCTTGAGAGAAAAATTATCTAGTTTGTACTAGGACGCAGCTGTGATCAACTTCTTGAATCACAGATTTTCTGAAATACCATCTCTGGTGGAACAACAATCCACCAGAAAAGTTTTTAAGGTCTGTTGTGTTCTTTACATTAGTGTTTGAATATATATCTGTCAGTATTAGCTGAAAGCAATTTATACACTTGTTTATCTTAAACACATAGCCTTTGAAACTGCTCAAAACTTTAAAAAGTTTTGAGATTTACATTCAACCTCCCTTCTGTAAATCTCATTGTTAGTTCATTAGGAATAACAAGCAAGGCATTAGTAATTTGCCCAATTTGATTTTCAAGGTCTTAATAGAAACCGCTTGGCTCTTACACATGAGCCTCAACTCCTCCAATTCAGATTTTTCATTAGACTGTTGCAGCTGGAGTTGTTTCCTTGGTGCATATTGCGGTTGTTGAAAACCAGGGGGCTTATACTGCTTTGCTGGATACTGCTGATAAGGCTGCCGAACCGCATTCTGAGTGTTGCTCCAGCTAAGTTTAGGATGATTGTGTTTGTTAGGATGATAGGTGGCTACTACAGGTTGCTGCGACCTCTGAAAGTTGCTCACGAACTGAGCTGATTCACTAGAAATGGCACATTGATCAGTCTCATGGGCACCAACACAAAGTTCACAGACACTAGTGATCTGATTAATTCCATAATTAGATAGGAAATCCACCTTCATCGTCCAAGCCTTAAACTGAGCAGCTATCGCAGTAGCTGCATCTAACTCCAAAATTCCTGCCACCTTGCCCTGAGATAGTCTCTGAGTATGATTCTGGTATTCATTGGAAGCCATCAGTTCAATCAATTCATAAGCTTCATCGTAGCTTTTAGCCCATAAGGCTCCTCCTGATGCTGCATCAAGTATGGTTCTAGAAGTAGCACCCAAACCATTATAGAAACAGTTAATGATCATCCAGTCACGCATCCCATGATGAGGGCACTTCCTTAACATCTCCTTATATCGATCCCAAGCCTCACATAGAGATTCTCCATATTGATGAGTAAATTGAGTAAGTGCGTTTCTGATTGCAGCAGTCTTTGTTATAGGAAAGAATTTGGTTAAGAACTTCTGAGCAAGATCCTCCCATTTGGTGATAGAACCAGGTGGTAGAGAATGTAACCAGCACTTAGCTTTCTCCTGCAGAGAGAAAGCCTTAACTTAATAGCATCTTCAGAAACTCCATTGAACTTGAAAGTGTCGCAGATCTCGATGAAATCTCTAATGTGCATGTTGGGGTCTTTTGTCGGAGAACCCCCAAAATGAACTGACTTCTGTATCATCTGAATCGTGCTCGACTTGATCTCAAAGGTATTAGCCGAGATGGCTGGTCGAACAATGCTAGACTGAATATCATTGATATTCAGTTGAGAGTAGTCCATCAAAGCCTTTAGATATAGAACACACGTTAAATTACACGCAAGTATACGCGTTCGCAAGTAATATAGAATAAATTCTAGTTCGTTCCCACAGGGATAGGTTTAGGTTAATTTTAATCAATGTATCTATGCTACACCGGTATGGCTATTATCCAATGCTAAGATGAATAACAATTTGAGGTTGTTTATAACTACAATTAACTAAGAATTATACTAAAGAACATTAATTAAGAGAGTAAAGAAAGTGAAATACTATATGACACAAACATGGAATTATAAATTTATTAAATACTTCATTCAATAGCCTTTTCGTTCTTAACCTTAACATGTAATGGCGATGACACTAATCAGATAACACGAAACTGATAAACGCCAACTTTTGTTGTACGAATACCATACTATCAGACATCCATAAAAGAGATAAAAGCTGAATAGACACCAATTATGTTGAGACCCTATATGTCTATAGAATTTGACAATATAACGGTTTAATGCACAAGTTATCTATCATGATTACATAGGGCAAGTAAGATGGTTAAAATTACCTACAAATCATGCATAACAAATACATAAACCTATGCTAGCATGGCAAGTTCTAAATCCTTAAATTCACTTTCGCTTCATTTAAGATTAACACACTATCTTATAAGTTTGCGATGCTCATAAGATGAATAAGCACAACCAATACTAGGTTATCATACAATCACCACACACTAAGGCATCGAGACAAATTAACTAAAAAAATCCATAAATAAATCCGTTAGAACCCCACGATAATGATTAGCCCATAATCGGACTCATCATCAATGTGGGTTCCGATGAAAGCATGGTATAATAAATGTAGTTTTTATACTTAAATAAAACCAAGTACGAACAAGAGTAAAGGTTCACGAATAAGAAAACTAGCATCCAAAGTTACAACTTAAAATAAATAATCACAAGAATAAACTAGATCTTCTTCACCTTGGTTGAATTGTGCTCTACGGTCTTCTTACGCCTTTTCCTTAAGCTCTGGTATGTCTTGTTATTAAAAACGAACATAAGTTATGTATATATAGCAGCCCATACAGAGTAGAAGTCCAACGGATCAAAATTCCAGAAGAAACATGATTTTATTTCCCCGACCTAGTGTAACGCCTGGGAAATTACGCTTGTATTATATCATATTTATAATAAATTACGTGTTTTAATCAGTCATTTATGTGTAATTAGCTATAAACCCTAATTGTTACATGCTATGTGTATTCAATATTGTCTGGGTATTTTTCAGATATTTTATTTTGCATTTACAGCTTTCGTATCAAAAGTTATAAGCCCCGAACTATGATTTTATAGCTGATATTTCAAATAAAATAATGGGCTTTATTTTTCATCAAATGGCCTGTACCATCGTGTTATTCTGAACATCTAGATAATTTATAAATTTTCTTGTTTCGTGAAAAATGACTTTTCCGGGCCTCACTAGGTGTCAAAAACCCCACAAAAATCATATTGTTGTTTTTATAAAATTATAGGACTTTCATATATACCATTTCTTTTCATTTTTGAATTATTCACAATTTTTGGGAATTTTTGGCATATATATATTGCATATATAAAATATTTAAAAATTAAATTTTAATACTAAAAACTTATAAAATTAGGGGCCAATTAATTTTATTAGATGTATAATTAGGGTTGTTAGGTCACACAACACTGTAGAAGGGGGTTGAATACAGTGTTTATACAATCAAATCGATTTAACACAAGTGTGTAACAAAGATCAAGTATATTGAATAAACTCTGTTACAATAAGAACTGTTGTTCTCTCTCAGTGATGAACAAATATCACTAAGAGCTGCTAGGTTACAATGTATAATCTTCTCAATAATGATAACACATATAGTGTAAACCCTAAGTCTCTGTTTATATAGGACACAGTTACAAGATAACTTCTTATTGATATTGAATATAATTTTGTCTCCTAAAATGTATCAATCAGATATCTTCTACAAGTCTTCTAGTCTTCTAACTCTTTCCATGCATATCTTCTTTTGTTTTAGTCTCGATCTTCTACTGTAAATCAGCTTCCTTCCTTATCTGTAAGTCTTCCCGCACTTAAGTTCTGATATGACCTTAAGTTCTGATATTAATTTTTGACTTCCAGTAAGTCCTGATTCCAGTAAGTCCTGATATGTCCTGTTTGTTAAGATCTGAAAACTAAACATGAATCATATTAGACATGACATCTCAAATATATGTAACAAGGGCCTTAATTTTAATTAGGGGTATTATTTTTACTACTATAGATAGCCTAATTTTTAGTAATTAATTATAATTTAATCATAAAAATTTAGAAAATTGGCCGAAAATCCCCAAATTTCCAGAAATTAGGGTTTGAAGTTCTTGGAAATCAAAGTCGATTTGAACGTGATTCTATGCACCAAATCTTTCATGTAAGTAGTCAATTTGAAGCTTATTGAATCTAGTTTTCATTTCTGTAATCGATTTAGTTGTTGGATTAGTCGAATTTGAACTTGTTATTTTTGGCTTTTATGTTGAATTCGGGTTTCATGATTGGTTAATTGTTTGATGATTTCGTTGACGGGGATGAGTAGATCATCGTTTTCGCAATCGATTGGCACCAGATTCGTCAATCTGAATCCAAAATGATATTTGACAAAGCTTGATATCAGCCTTTCTTCTTTAATCCTCAGGACTTGAGAGAGTGCAGTCTTGACTTTCTTCATATCTTCATCTTGACTCCCAATCTGGTAGATTGCAGTCCTTAAAGCAGATATATGGTTTCTTTCTAAACCATCATTCAGTCTTATTACCCTAGGATGAGAAGAATCTTCATTGTAGCACAACCATTTCTCATTTAGTAACACTTCAAGCTTAGCAGAATTCTTCTTCATAGGAATCTCACTTCCATCATCTTCAACAATATTAGGAATGAATTCTGTAACTATTGAACCGGAAATTCTTGCTTTATCTCTGATGGTCTTCAATATGAAGTTTGACCATCTCCTGGTAATATCAAACTTTACCTCTAAAAGGTAATAAAAGAATTGAAGTTCTTTCAGTGATTTGTTTAACACATCTGATATCGACATCTGATATGTTCTTCCATCTTCAAGAAATAAAATCAGATTTTCCTTGACATTGTGCTTGTCATGAGCATCCAGTACCACTTGATCAGAGATAACCTTATCAAGGTATTTCTGTGTAACATCTTCAAGAGGTCTGTCAGTCAATAGAAATGGATCTCTAGTAAGCACTTCAACTCCTATTTTTATCTTAGCTTCATCAGAACCTAGCCCTGCTCTGTCTCTTGCTTCTCTGGCTTTCAATCCAACATTCATGAAATAAGATAACAATTGGATTTTCTTTGGATCTGATGGTTTGACATTTTTCCACAGAAGTTTCTTTTTGTCAGCTACTTTCATTTTGTCTAAATCAACTTGAGCACTGTCAGAGGTTGATGTCTTGATGACTTTATCAGAACTTGCTGTTTCTGGTGTAGATTGCACTTCTTCACTCTGAACAACTTGAGCCTTGTCAGAGGTTGTTTTTGATTCTTCAAAAATCTTCTTTCTTTTCAGAGTTTGAACATCTTCATCTTCAGCAAGAATATCATCAGTAACTTGAACCATTTTGCACACTGGCTTTATCAGGATTTGAGGAATTTTCATCTCCAGTGGCTTGATTGGTTCATCAACTTTTCCTTTCCCTTTGTCTTTGTGATCAATCTCAGATTGTGATCTTGTTTTGGGCTTTGATGTCTCAATATTTGACTTCTCCTTGATCACAATGCCTTTTACCTTAGGCCTTGGAGGTTTCTTTGCAACATAAGCTTTTGGCTTTAGATTTTTCTTTTCAGCTTTAAATCTAGATTCTTCCTCTTTGAGATTTTCTAAATCCATTCCTGGATTATGCTTCAGAAACAATCTTCTAGCAATTTCCTCATCAAGTGTCTGAATCTTGGGATCCTTATAGTAGACAATAGTCTGCTTTCCCTTTAGCTTCAGAGTTTGCATGAACTTTTGAGAATCTTGACTTCCATCTTATATCAAAACATCAGGTTTTGTCATCAGACTTTGCTCATAAGAACTTGATATCAGATTTTGAGTTTCAGTACATGCTATCAGATTTTGAGTTTGAGCAGCTTCAGAACTTGTCTTCTTTTGAGTAGAAGATTTGCTTTCTTCAGTAATTAGTTTCCTTGAAGAAACCTTTCTGCTCTGCCCTTTACTTTGAACTTTACCTCTACCCTTGCTAGGGTTTCCCTGGTCATCAGCTCATCATCTTTCTTCTTCAGTATTTGATCATTAGAGCATTTGGAATTAATTATCTTCTCTCCCTTTTTTGGCATCATCTGATAGTAGAAGTGAGAGAAGAAGTTCAACTGAAGATTGGATTTCATCCAATTGAGCCTGTTGAGAAGCTTGATTAGCCAGGACCTCATAGATTTGGGCCTGTTGCTTCTCTTAAGCTTTCTCAATTGCTTCTACTTTCTCAAGTGTAACTCAGGATATGTCGATTCAAATTCAACATTTGTTTGTCAAATCATCACAAATTATTAGTAACCACAATTTTAATCAAAACATTCATCAAGAAATACAGTTCAAGTAGATGAAGTAAAGATTTACAGGCTTCAATGAAAACATTCACATGTACATAATGCGAGATAAACAAAGACTAAATCTTACAATCAAAAGAAATTTCATTAAAATATCAAAATATTACATTTTATGAAATTTGTAGATTACATGCAAAAGATTACAAGA
Organism: Apium graveolens; assembly: GCF_009905375.1. Classification (NCBI taxonomy): domain Eukaryota; kingdom Viridiplantae; phylum Streptophyta; class Magnoliopsida; order Apiales; family Apiaceae; genus Apium; species Apium graveolens. Next base: position 120,118,645 of record NC_133648.1, read on the forward strand.
TAATCCTAGTCTAAGATGGTGAACATTAACAGCCTTGGTCTAAGAAGGAAAGCTATCGATTAGTTCCTCCTGCTGCTGACAACTAGCACTGCAAGATGAATGATCTGTTCTTGTTAAAGAAGAGCCTCTCTTCATTCTTCTTCCAAGCGATCAAGATGGAGTTGATAGTCCATCTCAAAGAACGAGAGATTTGTCCGAACCTCTTGTGGAACCAAGTTCCTTATCTCATCAGGAATGGCAGTGACGTGCCATTCCTGTTCCCAGTCACCACAACTAAACTCGACATTGAAGTTTTCATAGTTCATAAACATGTTTACAAGAACCATTTTTATGAAGAAGGAAAATAGTGAGAATTAAAAGAGAGAGAATGATTTTGTGTGAGAATAGAAGATGATATGTCGGTTAAATAGCCAATGGAATATCAAGGGACTAGAGGACTAATTAATGATTAAGTGTAGAGTTAACTTAATGAGCGTCTCCATAGATCGATGTATAATTATTTAGGCAATATGTGAAAAGTTAATAGTTAAAGCAGGAGTAAATGGGCACGGGAAATAAATAATAATTACTGTGCACATGCAGTTTTTTAAGACAAACACGTTTACCACTAACCTAAATGATTATGACTATTTTTATCTCACCTAATTATATTCTGATTAAATATGACCGTTACAGTATTTGTCACAAATAAGTCAAGTAAATAAATAATGCCACATAAGCATCAGAGTTTCCATCAGGATTTAATATCATAACTTGACTATTATCAGATTTTAACAGTCATCAGAACATGGCTTCTGTACTCAAAAAGTGAATGTCTTTTTCTGTGATTCTTCATACAAATACTGACTTGTTTCTTCAGAGTTTAATCATCAGAACTTGTCCTCAGAATTTAAGCAAATGACACTTAACTGTTTGTCAAAAACAATTTAATCACCACGGTAATTTTCATCATTCATATGGAGTGAGAGTGTGTGCATTTAGCAGAATACCAGATAAAGATTAAAGTCTGATAAACTTCAGTACATCTTAGAAATAAGGCATAACTAAGAAAAATGCTTAAAATCTGTTATTAATAATGAAGTCTACTATAAAATGAATTTATGCAAAAGTCCACCTCAACTGTTTGTGCTCATTTTATGCATCTTTTAAAATTCCTTTTTACAGTGGCTTCTCAGTGTAAGTGAGTCACAACTGCTATCAGAATTTATGCTATTATCAGAGTATTTCTCCAGTAATCAGAGAATGTGAAAAGTCACCAAGAAAAATTTATTTACTTTTCTAATGCATATTACTTAATACCAACAATGCACTTGGGTCTTCCCTTCTACATATTTACTCTAGATCTCAAAGGAGTACCCGACATTAATTTTCTTTTCTTTTCTTTAGATAAGTGAGGCTTATTAGCATTTAGTTTATCCTTAAGATTTACTGGCATCAGAATTTGACAGATAAGAAGCAAGAATCTAGTTTGTGACTTAGTATTAAGATACACAAAGTAAATTTGACTAAGCTCAAAATCAGAATTTGCTTGTGTTAATGAATTTCCATATAAACAACTAATTCAAACATGGGATTTGTAGTATGTTAAAGACTACTAGGTCAGCATCTAACACAGTTATCCTTATTGGATTGAATAGTCACAGAACATTCAAATCACTATCAGAGTATATAGATCCACATCAGATAACAATCAGCATTTAATGTATTTCAATTTAATTACATATTACATGAAGATAAGACAATCTGTAAACACTGATCATAAAGTCTGATGCATGAGAACATAAACTAAGCATATTTAGAGAAAGAACCTGAAACCATTCCAATTTTATTTACCAATCTTGTAAAAGTAGATTCACAGAGTGGTTTTGTGAAGATATCTGCTAGTTGTTGATATGTTGGAACAAAATGCAACTCCACTGTACCTTCCATCACATGTTCCCTTATGAAATGGTACTAATGCTGATGTGCTTTATCATTGAGTGTTGTACAGAATTACCTGTCATATCAATAGCACTTTGATTATTATTGTAAATAGGTATTTTAGAAAATTCTAACCCATAATCCAGTAACTGATTCTTCATCCAAAGAATCTATGCACAACAGCTTCCTACAACAATATATTCTGCTTCTGCAGTTGATGTGGAAATTGATTTATGTTTCTTGCTAAACCAAAAAAATAATCCGCCTCCAAGAAATTGGCAGCTTCCACTAGAGCTTTTCCTGTCTATTTTGCATCCTGCAAAATCTGCAACTGAGTAACCTATTAGCTTAAAATCTGATTCTCTAGGATACCACAATCCTAGATCAGCTGTACCCTTGAGGTACTTGAAAATTCTTTTCACAGCTATTAGATGAGGTTCTCTTGGATCAGCCTGAAATCTTGCACAAAGACAGGTAGCATACATGATATTAGTTCTACTTGCAGTTAAATAGATTAAAGAGCTAATCATACCTCTGTAGTTAGTAATATCTACTGATGAACCGGGATCTTTATATAGCTTGGTTGTAGTGGCCAAGGGAGTGGATGCAGTTGAAAAGTCTTGTATTCCAAATTTCTTCAGTAAATTTCTGGTGTACTTGGATTGACAGATAAAAGTACCTTCTTCATTTTACTTGACTTGAAGTCCCAGAAAATAACTAAGTTCTCCCATCATACTCATTTGATATCTTGACTGCATTCGCTTTGCAAACCTTTCACAGAGTTTGACATTTGTAGAACCAAATATTATATCATTAACATATCTGTACCAAAAGTAAGTCCTTTCCATGGTTGAGGTAGAACAGTGTTTTATCAATTGTACCTCTGTGACATCCACTTTCCAGAAGGAATTGAGCTAAAGTCTCATACCATGCTCTAGGAGCTTGCTTAAGGCCATAAAGTGCTTTGTCAAGCCTGTAGACATGATTTGGAAATTTTATATCTACAAAGCCTGGTGGTTGTTCCACATAAACCTCTTCTTCCAATTCTCCATTGAGAAAAACACTTTTCACATCCATTTGAAAGACTTTAAACTTTTTGTGAGCAGCATAAGCCAAAAAGATTCTTATGGCTTCCAATCTAGCAACTGGTGCAAATATTTCATCATAATCAATACCCTCCTGTTGAGAGTAGCCTTTAGCAACCAGCCTTGCTTTGTTCCTCGTAATTATGCCATTACTATTAGTTTTATTTCTGAACACCCACTTGTGCTAACAACTGATCTGTTCTTTGGTCTTGGCACTAGGGTCCAGACTTTATTTCTTTCAAATTCATTTAACTCTTCCTACATTGCTTGCACCCAATCAGCATCTTGAAGAGCTTCTTCCACTTTCTTTGGTTCAGTCTGAGATAGAAAAGAATGATAGAGACATTCATTTGATGTTGCAATTCTAGTTCTGACACCTGCTTCAGGATCTCCAATTATTAAGTCAGATGTATGTGATTTGGTCAACTTCCTTGCAGATGGAAGTTGATTTCTAGAACTAGATCCTCCCCCATGATCCATGCTATCTCCATCAGCATTTCTGATGCTCCCCCTATAGTTATGCTCTCTGGGACTTCAGAATTTGAGTTAGATTCTTCAGGAGTTGAAGAATCAGAGTTTCCAGAATTATCAGAATTTGGCTCATCAGAACTTGATGAATCAGAACTTGAAAAGTGAGTGACAGGTTCTAATGCTTCTTGAGAGTCTTAAGTTGTGGTAGGATCTTCAGCTTGCTCCACCTGGACAGGTGCATTTTCCTTTGGAGTTGTTACCACAGTTTCAATGACATCAGAACTTAACCCGTCAGAACTTACAGGATCAGAGTTTAAGTCATCAGAATTTACAGTATCATAGTTTAAATCTTCATTTTCAAATCTCAGCTGATCACGATCATTGAAATCTTCAAGTCCAGTAATCTTCTTATCATCAAAAGATACATTGATAGATTCCATGACAACCCTTGTTCTTAAATTTTAGACTCTAAAGGCTTTTGTGGAAAGTGGATATCCAACAAAAATTCCTTCATCAGCTTTTAGATCAAATTTTGACAGCTGTTCAGGATGAGTCTTAAGAACAAAACACTTATACATGAAAGTATTTCAGAATTGGTTTCTTTTTCTTCATCATCTCATATAGTGTTTTTCCATGCTTGTTTGTGAGTGTAGCATTCTGTGTAAAACAAGCAGTCTGCACAACTTCAGCCCAAAAGTAGGTTGGTAGCTTTGCTTCATCAAGCATAGTTCATGCAGCTTCAATGAGAGTCTTGTTCTTTCTTTCTACAACTCCATTTTGCCGTGGAGTTCCAGGTGCAGAAAATTCCTGTTTGATTCCATGCTCTTTGCAGAACTCTTCCATGATTGAATTCTTGAACTCAGTGCCATTATCACTTCTTATAATTTTAACAGAATCTTTGACCAACTTATCCAACTGTCTGACATGATCAGTTAGAGTAGATGCAGTTTCATTTTTCTTGTGCAAGAAATACACCCAAGTGTATCTTGTGAACTCATCCACTATAACCATAACATATTTCTTCTTTGCAATAGTCATGACATTGACTGGACTAAATAGATCAACATGTATTAGATGATATGGCTCAAGAATTGAAAATTCAGTTTTGCTCTTGAATGAAGATTTTCTTTGTTTTGCCTTTTGACAAGAATCACAAAGGCCATCAGGAGCAAATACTGATTTTGGCAGTCCTCTCACAAGATCTTTCTGTTAGGTCACACATACTGTAGAAGGGGGTTGAATACAGTGTTTACTACAATCAAATCGAATATAAGAACTCAAGTAACAGAAAACAGATTTTATTCAACACAATAAACTCTGTTACAATATGGAACTGTCCTCTCTCAGTGATGAACAAATTATCACGAGAGCTGTTAGGGTTATAATGAATAATAGCTTCGATTAAGATAACACTTATAATGTAAACCCTATGTCTGTGTTTATATACTACACAGTTACAAGATAATTTTCTAATTGTTATGGAATATAATTCTGCTTCCTAAAATATATCAACTAGTTATCTTTTCTTCCAAGTATTCTAGTCTTAATAGAAATCTTTCTTCATGCATATTTCTTTCTATCTTAGTCTCGATCTTCTTTCCTTTCAATCAGCCGCCTGCCTTATCTGAAAGTCACCCTAAGTCCTGATATTATCTCCTGATAAATATTGTAACACCCCCAGATCCGGGGTCGGGGATCCGGGTTGTCACGGTCTTTCTTTCCACAATATCACTTCACTTAATTAATAATAAATAACCTCATACTGTGACCCCACACTAACACACACCACAACCCGTTATAGTCTCAGAGATGAAATTAAAATAAGTACAAGTCTTTGAATCCACAATTTAAAATTATTACAACCCAAAATGATTACTTGATAATTTACAGTTAATTGCCATTATCTGCCACAAGTTATAATTATACATAATTTGATTCTCAAAAGTAGATGGTCTAAACTACAATGGATCTACCTCTGCAGCTATAGCAGCTACAATATCAGCGGGAAGACGCGGGACGCTTCCCACGCGCTTGCGCTGGGTCTGCTGGAGTCTGGCCATCTCTCCTAACTGTTGTTGTGTGATGAAGAAATAAAGCAAGAGTGAGCCTTACAGCTCGCAAGATAATATGTATAATGATAACAATAATATAAGTATCTAAATGGATACTTAATAGCATCTCTATCATATGCAAGATAATTACTTGCTAGATATAAGTAAAAACAAGGAATGAAGTTACCAATACTTCCCCACACTTATATCATTTATAAAGCTACTTGAACTATCACCGTTCAAAGTATTATAAGATTCACGAGGTCATCTTATAGATGAGACCACAAATAAAACTTGAAAATATTTGATCTTTGAAATATTTTGAAAAGAGATGAAGTTACGAGATACTTCATTCAATGGATACACCAATAAAAATGTTTGACCCTGTCAATGCTTCGGCAACCACCCATTAGTAGCCTTTCGATCGAAATGCTACGGGTAGTGTTGCAGAATTATCCAAATGGATGATGAACTCATTACGGGAGTTTACCGCGCCAGGAAGACCACTTACGATGATCAGTCGTAGTAGTACAACCCCACCATTTTCTACATGTAGAGGAGAACCTGTCGGATTTACTTGTCAACCGAACACTGAACTCCTAAGGAATGGACCGCCTTAGCGGAACTTCCAGGCCATTTGGGCCAATATAATAAGGCTGGGCCGGCGCTACTCGACCACTTACGCCACTCCTAGTTCAGATGAAATCCATGACTCTGAAACGTAAAGCTCGTTTCCCCCTTTCCCCAAGTAGAAACTTGTTGATACGGCTCCACCAAGAAGTCGTACCTAGTTGGAAAGGAAAACTCACCGATATTTCCCAGGCGATGCCTGTTAATGGATTAACTTGTTCCAAGAATTTTACTTCCCGAATATTGGGTAAGTAATCAAAAACTCTTTTACCAAGACAGCAACCTTGTTGCGAATATAAAACACACCACCGAGCCGGATCCCCCAGGTTTTGAGCGAGTATTTAAATCCCCTTTTTAAAAGGAAGATCTTAAATATAAAAATAGTTTTGGGATCCGCTCTAACTTTTGAAAATCATTTTAAAGACTCGAAAACACTTTAAAGAGTGTTTGGAGTAAAACTGATTTAATGAAGTAAATCAGTCCCCAGAATATTTAGAAAATGTCTGAATATTATTATTTAAATAATATTCCCATAAAAAAATAATCTTTATAAAATAATTGAAGTAGAAGTATTAAAACTTATACTTGAAACGAGTATTAAATAACCAAAGATATACTTATATGAAAGTATTATCTTTATTTGAATAATCGAAAATAAGTTTGATTATTAACACCTTATTCTTTAATAAAATAAAGAATATATTTCAGCAAATAATCAGAGTCATAGATCCTCAAATGAATATTCAAATAATATTCAATAAATAATATAAAAGGAGTCATAAGTCCTCGAATGAATATTCAAATGATATTCAATAAATAATATAAAAGGAGTCATAAGTCCTCGAATGAATATTCAAATAATATTCAATAAATAATATAAAAGGAGTCATAAGTCCTCGAATAATATTCGAAATAATATTCAATAATAAAATAAAGTTTAAAGTTATCGAATAAACCTTATTCGATTAATAGTTTTGAAAACTATGACCATATATATATATATAAATATATATATATATATATCCATATCCATATATACAAAATCTACTCGGGATCCTCGACTCCCGGTTTTAGAAAATATTTTCACCTTTGAGTCCCTATACTAAGGGTATATGCAAGATACAACTATCCTTTAGCATAGGTATTATCAGATAAACCAACAGATATATATCTCAAGAATATAAAACAGGCATGCATATATACCATATCACATGCTACAATATATCGCAACATTTGCTAAATAACAATCATGCAATATCACAAGATAATGCATAAACATACATTTACATCACAACAACAGTGTATCGGATAGAATACTTGCCTGAGCGACTTGGGGGTGAGAAAGGCTCGGGACGAGTCTGGTAACCTATAAACAACAAGTAAGTTGGAATTAAACCAAAATCACTTGTAAATCTATACTTTAACTAACTTAGACTCTAACGCTTGTTTTGCGCTCACCGATTCGCTTAAGTCACTCGGGTACCCTCGGCTCCATCATTTTTAATAATTTAATCTTTATGAGTTTTAAAGCGATTC